>NC_137969.1:134911466-135278313 GCF_963924665.1 Micromys minutus
TCATACTCTGCAGGACTTGAGAATGAATGGTTGATGTGATCTGATATCTCCGGTTATTCCAATGTGTCTTCCAGCTTCTGACAGACAGTAACCTAAAATTTCAACTAAGGAAAGCACTCTCTCCCCAAAGTTACATTTATGGGTCACTTTATCATAGCAATAATATATAATTTAATGACATAGAAATGAAACAAAGATTTGTACACATGTGTAAGTACTGTATATATTTGTATGTGATATATATTTATACACACATACACACATATGTGTGTATATATATACATATACATATATATATATATATATATATATATATATATATATATATATATATATGTTTTTATTTTCACTATATTCTCATACTCTATGCCAAGTGACAAAACTTTATGTTTTGATGAATCTTGGAACATATCAGATGCAGTAAGTTTAGTGTATGTTTCCAAAATATATAATTTAGATGTATATTTTATGTGTTTGTTTATAAGTGATACATAAATATATAATTAGCTAACTAGTAAGTTCATATTTATGATGATTAAATGGTACTGAGATTTAAACTTTTATGGGGATGGAGATATTGACCTGAAGATCTACTTAGCCTGTGGAGTCTCAGAAAAATCAATCAAGGAAGGGCAGTATTCATGACAGCATCTAAATTGTTTGCTCTAAAATTGTGCTCTACTGAGGTATTTTTAGAAAATCACTAATGGAAACAAATGAAGCAAGGAAAACATTACACTAAAACACCTATAAGTTGAGAAATTCCATACAATATTTTGAGGAAAGCGTTGTTATTATTGAAACCATGTTGTGGACTCCAAATATCTGGCATTTATTCTTGACTAAAGTGCCATCTTATGAGTGATTATAGTCTTATGAAAATGACTCTGCTTTCCAATGTTTCATTAATAGTGGAAGGGTAGCTAACAACTGAAAGTTATATTTTTATATACCCTTAAACATAAATGTATGAAAAATTAAAAAAAAAAAACAAATATATTCTGTAGAAAACATAAGGCTTGAACTCTTCACAAAAGGTTTTGCTGGACACAGGTCTTCAATCCTTAAGCACAGATATGGGCAGTTTGTAAGGCTAACATGTTCATAAGCCTTCATAGAAAGTCTCAAATGCAGTCAGAGTTAACACAGTGTGTGTGTGCATGCATGTGTGTGTGTGTGTGTGTGTGTGTGTGTGTGTCTTAGTTAGGGTTTTAATGTTATGAATGGACACTAGGTCAAAGGCAAGTCTTATAATGACTACATTTAATTGGGGCTATCTTTCAGGTTCCTAGGTCCAATCAGTCCATTATTATCGAGGTGAAAGCATGGTAACATCTAGGCAGACATGGTTTTGGCAGAGCTTGAAGTTCTGTATCTTCACCTGAAGGCTGCTAGTGGAAGACTCACTTCTAGTCTGTTAGAATGAGGGTCCCAAGCTCATACACACAGTGACACTCCTACTCCAAAATGGCCTCACTTTTTAATAGTGTCATGTCCTGAGCCAAGCAATATAAACCATCACAATGTATATATACTCTATGGCCATATAATCTTATAACCATGTCTGCTGTCTGCAAGTATGTGGTTGCCTTTTTTGTGAGTAACATCTATACTTCAACTTTGAATATAATGTAACTGAATTATGTTAGTAGCATACTAACTTCCAACATTTGTTACTAGAAAATTGATAGTGAATAATTACTAATTACATAGTTGTACAATCTACATTTTATTTGATATACATTACAAACTACAAGATTATTCAACTTTTGAATGTAATTCCAACATGTGATATGAAATTATTACATACTTGGAATAGCTTTTAAAGGATCTTGAAACTCCTTTGTAATCTAATGCTCAATATAAAGTTGTAACACTGTATCACATCATCAATTTGATCTTAAAATATGTGAAGGTGCCTATATTTTTTCATTATTTCTCAATTATTTTTACCCTATGTCTTCCTCTGAAACATGTATCTGAAAGTTTTCTGTCTCCTGTAGTATGAATGACTTCAATGATAATATGATGTAGAAGAAAAGAATAAATATAAAAGAGGAACTTTATTAAACCATTATACTGGTTCTTAGGTTTATTAATACAATTCCATACAATTCTATCCCAAAATTTGAGATTTCATTACATAAGACAAATTTTTGTATTTAATCATTAAGGACTTGAGAAGAATGAAAATTTTATTTTTCAAAAGCAGTTATGCATTGTGAGGATTAATCTCAAGAGTCAACTTGAACAGAGCTAGAGTCACCTGGAAGTCTTGTGTCTGGGTGTGCCTGTATGGTGTTACCTTTATTCAATCAATTGAAGTGGAAAGATCTGAATGCTGTGCGTGGAAAACATTCCGGTCTATATAAAACAAGAAAGTGAGTGGAGCAAGTGTTGATTACTATCTGAGAACATAGTGGATGGAGTGGAATCATTTGCTTGAAATTCTTGCTATCATGACTCCCCATAAAAGAGACTACACTCTGAAGAGCTCAGCCAAATAAGCAATGTTTCCCATAAGCTACTTTTAGGTTTAGAAATTTAAAATTAGAGAATTCTTATCACAACAAATGAAAATCACAAAAGAGGTAGATTTCTCTTCTCTTCTCTTCTCTTCTCTTCTCTTCTCTTCTCTTCTCTTCTCTTCTCTCTCTCTCTCTCTCTCTCTCTCTCTCTCTCTCTCTCTCTCTCTCTCTCTCTCTCTCTCTCTCTCTCACATACACACACACACACACATCCCTCAAAAGCATATTAGTTCAAAACTGCATTAGGTAGAAACATCAAGAAAACTAGAAAAAAAAGCCTAGGAGATGTTGTCAAGCTTATGAGCACAAAACATACCACTTAATTTAACAAAAATTCTATAACTTCTTACATGGTAACCTTTATTGAATTTTCCAAACATTCCTTAAATTAAAACAAAACATTACTGGGCAAATAAACTTTCATATTTGTAGCTGCTTTTACCAGAGAATTTGTATAAATCTCTGTGTTTTCTTTTTCTGTCTTTGTTTCTTTTTTCTTTCTGTTTCTTTCTTTCCTTCTTTCATTCCTTCATTCCTTCTAACTTGTTCTAGAATATTCTTATTTTCCTTTTTTAATTAATATATATGTATTATGTGTGTGCATAAGTGTAGGTATGTTTGCAATGTGTGCCAGTTCATGTGGAGATGAGAGAGAGAGAGAGAGTTAGAGACAGCGGGGAGAGGGAGAGGGAGGGGGAGAGAGAGAATTTGATTATAAAATGTACTTCGGAAGGTGTCTTAATCAGGGTTTCTATTCCTACACAAAACATCATGACCAAGAAACAAGTTGTGGAGGAAAGGTTTTAGTCAGCTTACACTTCCATATTGCTGTTCATCACCAAAGAAGGTCAGAACTGGAACCCAAGCAGGTCAGGAAGCAGGAGCTGATACAACGGACATAGAGAGATGTTGCTTATTGGCTTGCTTCCCCTGGCTTGCTCAGCTTGCTTTTATATAGAACCCCGGTCTACCAGCCCAGGGATGGCACCACTCATAATGGACTGGGCCCTCCCCCCTTGATCACTAGTTAAGAAAATGCCTTACACTTGGATCTAATGGAGGGATTTCCTTAATTGATATTTTGTTTTCTCTGTGATAACTCTAGCTTGTGTCAAGTTAACACAAAACCAGGCAGTACAGAAGATTGTGTTTGAGCATTTGTTTTCAGGTGGTGCTATTTGGGGATGCTTTGAGGCCTTAGGTATGAAAAGTAGTTTATTGAGTATAGAAAATGATGTTGATTCTGTATCTAACTTTAGCTCCTTTTTAAACTAACTGGAAATAAGAAGCTCTGACATACATAACTTGGAGGTATTTCACACAACTTCTCTACTACAATAGACCAAATATAAAATAGACCAAATTTCTTATATTAGTGTCAAAATTCTCCCTTATCTGCTTTTGTTGTTTTTGTCAGGTAATTTGTAAAAGTCACAAAAATGAAATAAAATAGAAACAATGCAGTTAGCTTTGAATGATTTAGCTATAGAAATATGTAAGATAAATAAAAGATAAATAGGTAGAGAATAATTATAGAGATAGACTGAAAGATAGGTAGATAGATAGATAGAAAGATAGATAGATAGATAGATAGATAGATAGATAGATAGATTTTAGACATATAAAATTAAGATAGATATATAAAAAGACCAGTGGACTGAATTACAATAATCAAATGTAACATTTTTGTAACACAAACCATTAAAGCATTTTGAGTGCAAACCTCACATTACAAATAAAACCTCACAATTCAGAATGACTCTAATGTATGCTGCACCACATCCTTAACTATAAAATATTAATCCAAAGACAATACATCTATTTTGTTCTAGTTTTCTTGTCTCCAGTTACTAATTTATCTGTTTATAACTGTTTTCTTAAGTTTGAATTTATACAAGGACTATTATTTATGTTAACCAAATAGTTGATGTGACATGAAGTGTAATGGGGTGACCCCTACACACCTCAATGTGTCAGCATTCCACTGGTGCTCTTCATCTTCATGCTCAATTGAGATACATATGTGTAAATACATGCCTACACATACATACAGTCTCTCTATCAATATATATGGTGAAATACTGAGAGAAAGAGAGAGAGAGAGAGAGAGAGAGAGAGAGACAGAGACAGAGACAGAGACAGAGAGACAGAGAGAGACAGAGGCAGAGACAGAGGCAGAGAGATCACACAGCACATGAAGCATGCACGGGCGCGCACGCGCGCACACACACACACACACACACACAAACACATAGTCTGCTACATTTTCTGTATCGGCTGAATCTAAATCCTCAGTGGCACTGGGAGCCATTTCAACTTACATAAGACAGACTATAGAATGTATTTTTCCAGATCCATGAGCCATGTGACTGGAGTTTAGTGTTGGATTCCTTCCTTAATGTTTTAACTGGAAAACTGAAGTAAGTAACTTAGCCTTTTACTAGTCTTTTTCCCAAAAGAAAAAGAAAGTACTAAAACAATAAATACAATGTAATGTCTAAAACTTCCTTATTAGAGTATCAGGATAGGTGTACTAAGGCTTTTGAAATAGAAAAATGTATTAGCCAAAAGATAAAGAAATAAATTTGAAGCATGAGAATAAAGCTGACCTTCCACAACAGTACCTCTGACTTGTATGCTGGAGGTCCCTGGTTCAACCGCAAATCTGTCAAAAGGAAAATTAAAGACAGACTGATAAGATAAATTGAGGAGAGACAGAATAGAATGCATTTAAGTACAGAGTTCTGGTCAAGATATACATCTGAGTTGATGTCTGTCCTCAGGACAAAGGCAAAGAAAATCATGGACTTAGAAATCAATGGGTCTCAGAGATTATTGTGTCAGCATCCATTGGAATTTAAAGAAATAAGACCAACAGGCAAAATTGCAACTAACATTCTTGTGTCCTGATTGCTGATATTATTTCTCCAACATAACATGCTCTTTCACAGAAACAAACAAACAACCATTTTAGTCACAGGGCACTGTGTAGAAAGAAAACTGAAGGTTGGTGGTTGTATTCTCTTCCATCATCAATTCAAATGACTAACATTCACAATCTACTCCAGGCAATAAACTCGCAATGTCAGATGAAAGACATATAAGCCAGTAGTTATTGAAAATTGCTGAGGATTTTAGATTCCCAGAATAATACAGCATACAATAACATGAAAGCTTGGTCAATCAAAGTTCTGATAACAGAAAACACTGCAATTCCATTTTGTGATTAACCAATATCTACCTTCCCAGTGTCCCCTTCAACTTTTGAAACATCAATTGGCAGTTTGCCAGAATTGACAGCATCATCTCATTGGTGGTACCCAAAGAACAATGTTTCCCTGGTGTACTAAAGGAAACAACTGCTTTGATGAGGGCGGGGACATAATAATCTGAAATACAAATGCATTATTTGCACTTTTAGACTAGTGTATATCTTGCATTTCAATAACATAAATTTCAGCTTTATTAGAATGTGTATCTAGTCTCTGATTTAAAGGTTGCCAGTTGTAACAAGAGTATTTGGAGGAGCCAAATTGGAACCATGGATAAGTCACTATAGTATGAATGTTTGCTCTTGATGAACATCAGGATCCTACAATCAAATTCAAAGTAAGAAAAATGTAATTCTGCCGAAGACGTTCAATTATAGATTCAAATGCACATGCTATTCAAGTTTAATCATTGTCATTGTCTGATAAGAGCTCCAAAGTCAGAAAGCTCAGTGTGGTGCTGACAGGTCCTAGTCTCCAAAAACATTCAATTTGTCAACTATTTTCAGCAAGATGAAAATAGATCAAGTGGCATCCTGTGCACCTTCTAATGGCTTGCACTGCAGAGAAATACATGTTGCATGGTGCTAAATATAAGTTCTCACTTGAAATTGATGTAACTTTCAGTGAATATCTCATAGCACTTTACAGGTCTGAATTTTAGGTTAAATTCACCATAAGTCTTATCATTTAAGTTTTATTTAAAACAAAGCCACAGCTGGATAAGCTTTAAAATAGACAATGCAGAATGAACAAATCATTTATTATTGAAAAATCTGATGGAAATTGGTTCTAATGGTTGAATTAATCGAGGATCTGTGTGAACTCCTTGTGACCAGTTGATTTATGACCAATCAACAAAGAGACAATGGCCAGTGGCTATGTGCAGAGAGAGAGAGAGAGATCGGGAGAGAGAGAGAGAGAGAGAGAGAAGGAGAGAGAGAGAGAGAGAGAGAGAGAGAGAGAGAGAGAGAGAGAGAGAAAGAGAGAGAGAGAGAGAGAGAGAGAGAGAGAGAGAGAGAGAGAGAGACAGAGAGGGAGGGAGGGAGGGAGGGAGGGAGGGAGGGAGGGAGGGAGGGAGGGAGGGAGAGAAGGAGGAGGAGAAGGAACCTATAAATTATACTGGCTATGAACTAGAAGAAATCAGGAGAGGAATCTTCATGAATCACAGGGAGACTGATCAGATTTAAAGTTGCAGAAGGAAAATAATCAGACATGTAACTGAAAAGCAATTCAGCCCCTGAGAGGGCTGCTCAGAAGTCTCTTGGGCAGCAAAGATAGGGAGTCAGGGCAACAAAGATAAAATATAGAATTATAGGATGCTAAGCTAGGATTATGGGGAAAATATGTGTACTAACCATGGGGAGGAATAGAAATGCCTAGACTTTGGACTGCCCAGGGCATTTTAAAATTAACTGGTGTGTGTGTGCGAGTGTGTGTGTGTGTGTGTGTGTGTGTGTGTGTGTGTGTGTGTGTGTGTTTCACTTGCAAATCTAGGTTTCTCCTGGGCACAGATATGTGAGTGCTATCTACCAGAGGCAAAATGGTATGGCATAACCAATCTCACCACTACAGAAACCAATTTAGGAATAACAAAATGACAATAGTCGTAAAGTGGGGTGAGTAGGGTTTTTTTTAATAGTTTATCAGTGTTGTAAAATTAATTCATTGAACGTGTAATATATATTGTCTTTTATAAAGAATATAGTATCTCAGCATAAATTACTTAAATCATTGGCATAAATTGCCAGAGTTCCTTATTACATATCTGTGAACATATTTAAAACAAAAGAAAAAGCTTGATTATAAAGAAGAGAATCAAACATGTCCCCATGTCAGGCATGAAATATTTGAAACTGTAGCCCGTAATTCACCAAACCTAGGAACATATGTTAAAGCAATCAAAATGCTGAAACAAACATGTGTTATACATTTTACTTATCATTTTAGCTAGGCTTTATATAGTTGATTAAAATCATGAAGTTGGCCTAAATTTTATTGTTAAAACATATTTATGCCAGCTGGGATTTGTTTTCTTTTAACTCTCAACTGAAACGTTTTAGAAAAATCCCAGAATAAATTTCGGTACTTTGATAAATAAAGCAGGATTCATGAGTGTCCTTCTCAGTAGAGTAAATGAAAGTCCAATGTGCTCATTTATTGTTTGCTTATGGTTTGCTATCACCTTGATATTTGGTCTGTTTGAGATACCATAGAATGAAGCATGTTTTCTCTAAGGATTGTGGAAAATATCACCAATGGCAATATGCAAAAGCAAACTAAAACCAAAAATGCAAGGAACAGAGTAAAATATTTTTGTTATAAATACAGGTATATCTCTGTCCCAAGTGTATACAAACACCAGCATATCTGCACTCATGGGTATATTGACACATCAAAAACACACACAGTAAAACAAATACACACACAAACAGAGACTCATACTCACAGACACAAAATTTTTTTTCAAATTGTCAATTAATTGCCTTATAACTGTTTCTTATGCACTTAGTGAAGACAAACCTAATCTAACATTGAATCTTGATTCTGAACTAAATTCACAAGTAAGATCCTATAACAATATAACCTTACATGAAGTTGTGTAGACCAAAGAAAGCCAAAAAGGCATCTTCCCACGCAGGTCAAAATGTAGACAGTGAGAGTCAATTATGATTAATAAGTTTAAATCTAGGAAAAGAAACTGATTTAACTAAGTTTTATTCTTTTGCAATACATACATAGCTTTTTATTGTTGCTTGCATATTATGTTTCTAGTATTGGTCTAGAATTTTCTATCTATTCAGATAAAGATCCAAGTGGATCAAAGACATCCACATAAAAACCGGTACACTGAAACTATTAGAGAGAAAATGGGGAAGAGCTTAGAATACATAAGCAGAGGGCAAAATTTCCGGAACAGATTGTCAATGGCTAATGCTCTAAGATCAAGAAACATCAAATAGGACCTCATGAAACTCCAAAGTTTCTGTAAGGTTAGGGACACTATAAAAAGACAAAATGACAACAAAGAGATTGAGAAAGAATTTTTACCAATCATACATTTGATAGAGGGCTAATATCTAACATATACAAAGAACTCAAGAAGTCAGGCTCCAAAGAATAAAAAAAAAAAAAAAAAAAAAAAAAAAAAAAAAAAAAAAAAAAAAAAAAAAAAAAACCTCATAAAATAATGGGGAACAGAGCTAAACAAAAAATTCTTAACTAAAGAATAATGAATAGCTGAGAAATGTTCAACATTCCTAGTCGTAAGGGAAATTCAAATAAAAAAAAACCCCTGAGATTCCACCTTAAATCTGTCAGAATGGCTACGACAAAAACTCAGGTGACAGCAGATGCTGGCAAAGATGTGGACAAAGGCGAACACTCCTCTATTGTTGGTGAGATTGCAAGCTCATACAATCACTCTAGTAGTCATTCTGTTGGTCACACAGAAAATTGGACATAGTACTATGTCAAGACCCAGCTATACCACTTCTGAGCATATACCCAAAAGATGCTCCAACATATAACAAGAACGCATACTCAACCATATTTATAGCAGCCTTATTTATAATAGCCAGAAGCTGAAAGAATTCAGATGTTCTTCAACAGAAGAATGGATAAAGAAAATGTGGTACATATATACAAAGAGGACTACTCAGTTATTAAAAACAATGACTTCCTGAAATTCCTAGACTAGACAAATGGATGGAACTAGAAGCTATCATCCTGAGTGAAGTAATCTATTCCCAATGAACACACAATCTATTCACTCATTGATAAGCAGATACACGCCTAAAATGCTCTGAATACTCTAGAAAATATTCACAGATTTATGATGCTCAAAAGGAAGGAAGGCCAGAATGTGGATGCCTCGGGAAATACAGGGACCCATATAGGATCAAGGAATAAAGAAAAATTCATTCAGAGACTGCCTCACCTGGGGATTCACCACATATGCAGCCACCAAACCCAAGCACTATTGCTGATGCCAAGAAGTATTTACCGGCAGGAGCCAGATAGGGATGCTCCTCAGAGGCTCTGCCAGAATCGCACAGATAGTGTCGAGGATGCTTTCAGCTAACTATCTGATTGAACAGGAGACCACAATAAAGGAGCTATAGAAAGGACTGAAGGAGTTGAATGGTTCTTCAACTCTATGGGCAGTACCCATCGAAGGGGGAAAATGGTTACCATTTTGCAATGTCTTGGTGGCATGATAACTACCCATTAAATCCAACACTGACATCAAAATAACAATCTAAAATCAACATGGACAAGTCACTTCCACTAACTATGGTTAATATTTGATGTAGTTATAAAATACATTTTTTAGATACTCCTCTATACATCACTGTTTACATCAAGGTAACGTTCAAATCTCAATTTTTCCCCTCAAAACTATTGAAAAGTGATTGAAATATAACAGGTGTGCCTGGTAACCATGGTCCATTTACTTCTCATTCCCAGTAAATAGACTCATTTAGTAATTAAGTTATGTAATTTACATTTAATTATAAATTGTGAAAATTATCTAAAACTAAGTATAAGGTTAATTGCAATAAAAGTATCTGAAAAGGCAATTTAGACCAAAAATCTCAAACAAACTTTTTAGTAAAATGGTATCTAAACAATTACATAATGTAAGAACATAATAAAAGAATATAGAAGTCTAGAGACAAAGATATATAACACCTGAGATTTCAATAGTCTTTGAAAAGGGGGGATGGGAAAGCACAAAATGGCACCACAAAAAATAAAACAATAAAGACTATTATCATCAAATCACAAAAAGATGAATATATTAAGTTGGTGAGACTGAAAGACAAATGGTCCATAGGTCAAAACTAAGTATGCCTGCAAAGATAATTCCAGCAAACATTTAGGAGACAGCTGTGGTAAAGAGAGCAAGAAGTATAGAAGAATGAACCATATATATGTTGGCAATATAAAAGTCGTACTGAGAAGGTAATAGTGCTATCACACTGTGTTGGCATAGGCTGTAATCATATTGAGTCCTACCCCAGCCCTATAGAATCTCTGTGTTGTTAACGAGCATATTAGTGTAAATCAATTGTTCTATGCAGGGCAAAGCATAATAACTTTGCATATATCAAAGTTAGATACAATCAAAAGTTTTGGTATTTTGATAGCATGTGCTCACATTTCTCTCAGAAGTTTATTCATCTTACATACACAGAAAATAGATAAAAAATCTAATTTATGGATTACAAAAAAAAATTAAGGATACCATATAAATATATAATGTATATTTAACACTATTCTTTATACCATTAGTTATCAATTATAAGGGCAAATGGAGAAAAATCTATTATTGGATATTTATTTAATTATTGTGAATTCTGCCACATTGTTACCAAAACATCATGGGATATCAAAAACAATACAAAATATTGTGCTCTTCACCAAAGTTATTTCTTTGGTAGAAATAAACACTAAAACAAATATATGCATTTAAAAATGGCTGTCTCCCGTAAAAACAACCAGATACATGGGAAAATTCGCAAAATCAAATCAAGTGAGCACCCTAGTCATTGAGGAGCCTTATTATTTTGCATCTGTACCAATTTAGAAAGCCATACCTCAAGGCCCGGGTCGCATTTCTGAAAATGTCTATTTTAGCATAGATAAATTACAGGTGAATATCAAATCATTTCATATGTTTCATTGTAAAATCAAATATATCTCAGCTGTAAATCATTGCTAGCATTCTGATATTTGGCAATATTTGCAGGCAGTAATTTTTGCAATGATCTTTTCTTTCAAATAGAAAAATCTAATTAGATGGGTTTAAATTTTGTATGTATTCATAATTATCTCATTTAATATCACATGCACACACACACATTTTATATTTATTTGCCATGATATGACTTCCTTAGTTTTATAGCCTTTAGCAATTTTACTTATAATATCTCCATTGTCTGATTCTCCTTGAGACTTCATAAAGCTTGATTTTACAGCATAGCACAAATACAGTAGAACATGACCTGTATTTAAATTATGTGAAACTGATGCTGTATTGCATTGAAATGTATTTGTTTCTGGCAATGCTGCTAGAGACAATAATACTAAAACCTGGAGGAGGGAAAGCTCCACACTTGGCCTTTTCAGGTAGGTCATAAACATTTTCAGACAGTACTTGGAGTGCCAGGGTACTCTTAATACTAACTTTTTTCTTACTTTATTTGAAGAAAGAGAGATACATGTACAAATTTTTTAAAGCATTTTGGCAATTCTTTTAGAGATTTAATAGCATGCATTGAAATCTACTAGTTACCATAAGCATAAAGTACATATAGAACAGAAGGTAACATGGAAAAAGTGTTTTCATGGTGTGTAAAAATTAAACAGAATGAATATTGAATATCAAAAATTGCCACAGGGCTATATTCCTAGCTCTTAGATTATTAATGATTTAAGTTCTAGATTTACAACACTCTGAGAGGGTGCTCTACACTTATTTTTTTCCTAAAGAGGACAGATGATTTCACTATTTGGCCTTTGTTATTCTTGAGCTTGATATGTCTTGCCAGTTGTTTCTGGCGTATTCAGAGATGTCTGGGGCTAGTATCCAATTATCAGTGTCAGCATATTATGTTTGTTCTTTTGTGACTGGGTTATCTCACTCAGGATGATATTCTCTAGATGCATCCATTTTCCTAGGAATTTCATAATGTCATTGTTTCTGATAGCTGAGTAGTACTCCATTGTGTAAATGTACCACAATTATTGTATCCATTCATCTACTGAAGGACATCTGGGTTCTTTCCAGCTTCTGGCTATTATAAACAGGGCTGCTATGAACATTGTGGTGCATGTGTCCTAATTGTTTGTTGGAGCACCTTTGGAGTATATGCCCAGAAGTGGGATTACTGGGTCTTCAGGTAGTACTATGTCCAATTTTCTGAGGAACCTCCAGACTGTTTTCCAGAGTAGTTATACCAGTTTATAACCCCAGCAACAGTGGAGAAGTGTTCCTCTTTCTCCACATCCTCACCAGCATCTGCTGTCATCCCAGTTTTTGATCTTAGCCATTCTGACTGGTTTAAGGTGGAATTTCAGGTTTTTTCAGGTTGTTTTGATTTGCACTTCCCTGATGACTAGGGATATTGAGCCCTTCCTTAGATGCTTCTCAGCCATTCTATATTCCTCAGTTGAGAATTTTTTGCTTAGCTCTGTACCCCATTTCTTAATCAGATTGTTTAATTCTCTGGAGTCTAACTTCTTGAGTTCTTTGTAAATATTGGATATCAGACCTCTATCAAATGTGGGGTTGGGAGAAACTTGAAGCAATCCGAATTTTATTGCAACCAAAATAGAGCTCTCACAATGCATATCCACAAGTCCACTGAAATCAGACATTTTGAAATATCTTTTTGTGGGGTAGGATGTGGGGGTTGGAAAATGGGGACTGGGGAGAACCTGCAGAAAATTCAACAAAAAAACAAAAAAAAACAAAAAACTTGGGGTGTGGAAGCCTCCCAGGAGTCAATGGGAGTAGTTATCTTACCATAAATAACCAACAGTGGGGAGATGGAAACTAAAGATACCACCTCCAGTTGTTAGACAGCCCCCTCAGTGGAGGGATGAGAAACCAACCCACTTCAAATTTTTCATCCCATTATTTTTCCTGTCTAAAAGAATCTCGGGGGCAAAAGTGTAGCAGATTCTGAAGGAATGATCGACCAGTGACAGGCCCAACCTTGAATCTATTTCATTATTGGCCACCAAACCTTGACACTATTACTGATGCCATGTTGTGTTGGCAGACAGGAGCATAGTATGATTGTCCTCGGAGTGGCTCTGCCAGCAGCTGACTGAGACTGATACAGACTCTTATAGCCAACCCTTGGACTGAGGTCAGAGACCTCTGAGAGTTAAAAAAGGGATTCAAGGACCTGAAGTGAATGGCAACCCCATAGGAAGACTGATAGTCTCACCTAACCTGAATGCCTAGGAGTCCCCAGAGACTATGCCACCAACTGAAGGGCATACACAGGCTTTTCTGAGGCTCAGGCACATAAGTAATAGAGGATGTCCTTCTCTGACATCACTGGAAGAGGTTGTGCCTAATTCTTTTGATTCCTGATGCCCCAGGGAAGGGTTATGCCTGTAGTGAGAGGGGAGGAGGAATGGGTGATGAAATCTGGAAGGATATGGAGGAGGGCAACATTTGAGATATAAATAAATGAAATAAGTAATTAAAAAATCTGCTCACTTTTTACATCAACCATTATTTCCCATGAAATAACATCTTATTAAACTCATTTTCTCCCACCTTACTTCTCAAAGATCTACCTCTGATCAAGATTAGAACCAAAGTGCATATGTACAAAGATTTCCAGGGACTAACAGTGACTCTAGCTAATTAAAGAGGGTAAAATGTCTGTTTATTTTGAAATCATTTCAACTGTTGCCAAACTTCTGAAATCCACAGTTTTGCTTTTTGTCTGTTGTATAAACTCTTGGGGCAGCAATGCTCTTGAGGGGTCAGGGTTTGGAGTTCAAGATTAAGGTCAGATATGTAAGTCTGCGTACCTTCTATGAATTTTGTTTCCACTTATCATTAATATTATTATCATGCGTGTATGTTGATGTTTAATTCTATCCAAGTACGGATTCAGATTAAGTAATAAGCAACGTTACCAACTTAAAAGCACTAGTCAGGTACCAGAAAGTTATGGGGCTCTTGTTCCAAGAAAATATACAATTAGAAATAAAATAGACAATGAAATATATTGTGTTATTTCATGGGAAAGATGTGCTAATGAGCATAGAATGAGCATATACCTGCATGTTTGCACACATGTACACCTGATTGTGTTTATTTGGTATATACAAAACACTGTTTGGGGAAATAGCAGATGCATTTTTTATAAACAGCACTGTAAGTTTCCATTACTTATAGAGGTATTTGAGTCTGAAGCAAATGAGCATCTGTGATCTATTTATTGTACTTGATATCTATGTAAAAATGTATGATCAAGTTTTTGAACATATTTCATTACATGTACATCACAACTAAAATATAAAATACAGATTTTTAAATAAAATTTGACATGAAATGATATCAATTAAATGCTTAAACTTTGGAAATTATAAAAAAAATTACTATACAAATAAGTCAAAATAAAAATATTCTATTCTAATGTTTCCTGTTCTGAGATAAGTGGGATGTATTAATCTGGTTCCTGATATAGCCATGGATGTAGCATAGCTGTAATATTAAAAAAGGGCAATTGGTCCCATTTACCATGCCATGCTACCTCCTACTACTTTCTGGCCCCAGCAGCGGCTGCCCTCTTGTGACTCTCTGCTGTGGACTCAGCTCACATTTCCAGCATCTGCTCCCTAAGGATATAGTCCCAATTCTCAGTAACCAACAAAATAAAAACTCTGGAAGCTTATAATTTATCAATAAGATTTATATCAGTAAGTTCTCACTCCACAAAGGATCTACATAATTAACTCAGAACCAATTGATAATGGTATGAACTGCCCACCTAGATAAGCCAAATTGCCCTGGAATAATCCATTCCTTATAAGATATTCATAGCTTCCTGTCGCTATTCATAGTCACACAGGATGGGTCCTGCTCCTCCTCCTCCTCCTCCTTTTCTTCCTCCTCCTTCTTCTCTTCCTGTCTACAAGCAAGTATCTTTTTCCTGCTTCCTCCCTTCCTCTCTCCAACCTGGAAGTCCTGCCTACTCCTTGCCCAGTGATTGGTCCTCTGAAAACCTACTCACTGCCTATCAAAAGCCTTGTCTTATTTTATGCCTGCCCTCACCTGCATATAAATATAACCACACATGGACGCCTGAAAACCTGGGATAGCTATTTGTGTTCTGGAGAATCTAGCACGGAAAAGGTATTTTCTCATGACATGGTCTAGATCTCCCATACCACACAGTTATCAAACCTGGATTTTAATAGTGTAGCATGTACTGCAGTAGCTTCCATACCCGCTAACTCCTAGAGCCTGCGTGACACCTAGAAACAAATGACAAGAATACATGTTCAGAACAACCAATCAGGTATTTCCTGGAGGAGCAGTCTTGGGCCAATGGATTTGGGTGGAGTGTATAAAACTTTGCCCAGTTCCTACAATAAAGGATACTGCTTTTTCCACCTCCCTGAGTCCCAGAGTCTATGTTGTTAACATTGTGCGTTCTTGCCTCTGACTCCAAGGGTCTTGGTCTCATAAGCAGCATATGCATAAATCGCATATTTTATTTACTACATCAATATCTATGTCATAAATAAGCATATACTACTAAAATATTCATTTAAAATCAACGGAAATTCTTGTAAAAAGTTTTTGCAATTTTGAGCAAGTTAAAGAGGCTGAATGTTCCAAGTTTCTCTTTTACTTTTTACCAGGAAAAATTACTTCACAGAAAGTAAATAATTCAAATAAAATGTCCTACATCATATTTTTTTCTGAAATTTTATATAAACAGATGATGATCAGTCTATGAAAATTAATTCTGTTGATCTAATTTACAGAAACCTGAAAATCAAGTGTTTACAATTCCTAGTTTTATTTGTTGGTTTTTTTTGTTGTTGTTGTTGTTGTTGTTGTTTAATTATTTCTTTTTGCCAGCCTAGGCAAATGCAGGATTCTTTTTTAATTATAATTAGAAAAAAAGTCTGTATCCATTCATCTGTTGATGGACATCTGGATTCTTTCCAGCTAATGGCTATTAAAAATAAGGCTGCTAAGAACATGGTGGAGCATGTGTGCTTAGTATATGTTGGAGCATCTTTGGGGTATATGCTGAAAGTGGAATTACTGGGTCTTCAGGTAGGACTATGTCCAATTTTATGAGGAACCACCAGACTGATTTCCAGACTGTTTGTACCAGCTTAAAACACCAACAATGGTGATGGAGTGCTCCTCTTTCTGAACCTCCTTGTCAGCATTTGCTGTCTTCTGAGTTTTGGATCTTATCCATTCTAACTGGTGTGAGGTAGAATCTCAGGGTTGTATTGATTTGCATTTCCCTGATGATTAGGGATGTTGATCATTTCTTTAGGCATTTCTCAGCCATTTGATTTCCCTCAGCTGAGAATTCTTTGTTTAGCTCTGTTCCTCATTTTTAATAAGATTATTTAATTTTCCATAGCATTAACTTTCTGAGCTCTTTGTATATATTGGATAGTAGCCCTCTATCAGATGTAGAATTGGTAAAGATCTTTTTCCAATCTGTAGGCTGCCGTTTTGTTTTCTTAACAGTGCCCTTCCTTACAGAAGCTTTGGAATTTCATGAGGTCCCATTTGTTGATTCTTTATCTTGAAACATAAGCCATTGGTGCTCCCTTCAGGATTCTTTTCCAAGTGCCTATGTGTTCTAGGCTCTTCCCTACTTTCTCTTCTAACAGTTTCAGTGTACCTGGTTTTATGTGGAGAGGGGAATCACAAGGGAGTGCACCTTTGTGAAGGCAACTGGAGAGGAGGGGGAGGGGAGTTGGGTGGGGTAAAGGGATAACATCTCAAATGTAAATACAGGGTATCTAAAAAAGAAAGAGAAAAAGGTATCTTATTTAGTTACTAAACATTGGGTCAGTTTATCTAAATACTTTGTGACCTTGGTAAATTGTATTCTAAAAAGGTGAGTTTTTTTCAATGCCTGTTGGTTTTTAATATTCACATAAGAGTAAAATTAAGAAAAGCCACAGCTTTGTCAATGGAACTTAAGAGTGCTTTATCTTGGCACCAGGTGGCTCTGATATGGCCAAGCAAACACTTTGGATGGGTAGTTTTAGGTTGAATTTGAAATTGGAGTTTGAGCATAAAATAGAATATAACTCTCAACTGTGTTAACCTCTTTAGGAACACTCTTCTAGTGTCAAATAATGTCCACAAGAAATTTAAAGCATTTTATTTTGAAAGGGTTTAACCTTGGTTTTATTTGCTTGTTTTTGTACTTTAATTTTCTTTGTACTGAGACTTTCATCTGATTATGGAGGTACTGTTTTTTCTTAAAAATAACAGAAATCACTGATATATATCAAGAATTGTAGGACTCATTATATTTCTCCAAAAAGCAGATGAGAAAGGTTATGCATTTTCTCTGTCATTTCTTATCTTCACTTAAAATTTGTAGATAAACCAATTTTAGCTACATGAATCTTTATGACTTTGGAACTTTGAAACAAATGGGTTTAATAAAACGCACATTAGCCAATATGTGTTACTATGTCAGCTATCCCGATAAAAAGAAGTAAGTAAGGTAACTGAGATTAATTCTAAAAAAAATAACACTTAAAAACGATTTTCTTGAAATATTCCTAAATATGAGCTCCACAAGGTAAAATGTTAATACAAGATGATTTATATCCAAGTCTGTTGACACATGTTTATAACCATCACACTTTGAAGACTAAGAGCAATTATGAGTTCAGTGTCACCCTAGGCTACATAAGAAGTGCTTGGGGACTTGAAAAATATGTTCTATGTAATCTTAATTTGTTCTAGGATCTTAGAACACAAATGTCAAGAGAAAGGGCACGTTTTTCAAAAGGAGATTAATCTACAGATAAAGAAAGGGTTAATTGTATTATCTCTGTGAGGCAGAATTAATAAGAAGGTAAAAATTAGTTATTATTGTAATTTGTAGATCAAGTGAAGATATTGGCTACTGAAATGTCAGAGATTTTACAAACAATGTTCTTGTTAAGCTTCGATCACTTCAATGCATTTCTTTATCTAAATGTAATAATTTCATGTGTGAGCCAAATAATGGTCTAGCTTCCATAAAATTCCTTAATTACATTTCTTCAACTATTTTTATATTACTAGAAATCAATAGTCCAATAAATTATCCTTAATTGTATGAAGAAAGCATCTGAAGAAGAGAGGCATATTTCATTCTTCATTCTTCAGGGGAATTTTACGTGCCTGTATTTTATGATTCTTATCAATTTCAGGATTGTGTGATACTGGTATGCCCGCACTGGAAAAATTGATTCATGACATTCCCATTCACTGAGCACTTTGTTATTGTGGTCAGTCAAGATGAGAAGACATCAAATACTGTATGTCTGCCTAATGGTATGCCACAAAACATAAGAATTATAAACTCTGCAATTTTACAAAAGTATTTGCTCTATATTAAAACTGGAATACCCTTATAAGATTTTCAAATATTAAGACTGTTCTTTTCCTATTGAATGTGATTGAATCTTTTTTCATATTTTTTTCACTTATTGGATATTTTTTCACTTACATTTCAAATGGAATTCTCTTTCCCAGTTCCCCCTCCAAATCTCCCTTCCCCTACTTCTATGTGGGTGATACCCAGACTTGGCATGCCCCTAAACTAGGGCAATAAGACCAAGGGCTTCTTCAATTGATATCTGACAAGGCTATCCTCTGCTACATATGCAGCTGGAGCCATTGGTCTATCTATGTGTACTCTTTGGATGATGGTTTAATCCCTGGGAACTCTGGGGTTCTGATTGGTTGATATTGTTGTTCTTCCTATGAGGTTGAAAACAGCTCCTGCTTGCTCTCAAACCAAAAGGTGTCTGGAGCATCTGCCTCTGCCTCTGTCAGGTTCTGGCAGAGCCTCTCAGAAGACAGCTGTATCAGTCTCTTTCAGCAGGCACTTCTGGCACCCTCAATATTGTCTGACTTTTGAGACTGTATATGGGATGGATCCCTAGGTGGGGAAGACACTAGATGGATGTTCCTTTAGTCTCTGCTCAAAACTGTGTTTCTGTATGTCTTCCTGTGATATAAATTAAGACATTCTTATTGCCTTGTTCACAGCTCAAGTCCAAGTAGATGAAGGACTTCCATATAAAACAGGTACAATGAACTAATACAAGAGAAAGTGGGGAAGAGCCTTGAACACATGGGCACAGGGAAACATTCCTGAAGAGAACACTAATGGCTTATGCTCTAAGATCAAGAATTTACAAATGGAACCTCATAAAATTGTAAAACTTCTGTAAGGCAAAGTACACTAATTAGGACAAAACAGCAACTAACAGATTGGGGAAAGATCTTTACCATTAAGACCTTATCTATCTAAAATATTATATCTATTCCAAATATTCTTTTCTCTTCTATTTCTTTTTGTTTTCTCTGTTGTCTAAGGATAATTTCTACTTCAGACCCTCTCATGTCATTTTAATATTATCTTCTTGATACATTTGAAGTATATGTTTGTTACATTTGTGTAAACATTATTCAGAGTGGGAAATCAGCTCCCAATATTTACCAACACTGTATCTCTCACATTTAAAATCCCATCCTATACCTACTGGATAAAGCATTGCTCTGGTTTTAAACAATGTCTTACTAAGATGTCAAGTGCATAATTTATTTTACAGTCATTTGTCAACTTTTTGTTTCTTCTATTTTAATATGTATATGTCCTGTGTTTTTAACCCGTTTAAATTCAAATTATTCTTAATCTTTATAAGTATACCACATCACTCACAAATCATGGAAAAGAAGAATGTCAAATATTTCTCAGGGTTTATTGCATGGTAACTTCTTTTCCTAATGAATAAATTCACTTTTATAACAAAGATATCTCTACACTTTAACAGCATTTTATTTATGTACATATTTGCTAGGTATTCAAGAAGAATTTCAATTTGTCTTTTGTTGATGTAGCTTTTCACTGTGATACTGCAAAGTGAGCACACTAAAAAATGGGTCATCATGACCAGTCTCAGGATAAAAGGTATAGTAATGAAGAAAATAATAACATGAAAATACTTCAGCTTACTTCAGGGCAGGTGGCAGGATTGTGTGCAAGTTGTCAAAAGGATAATTCCCTGGGTAGTTAGTTGGGATCTCAGTGCATTCTTTAAATCAACGTGTCATAAAACAATGGTATGCCTTTTTTACCAATGACTATTTATACTTATAATGTGGAACAGTAAATCATATTTAAACATATGCACATAAGCATGTTAAGCTGTATTCTGAGATAACAATAGATTGTCAGGACACTAAGAGGTGCCCTCACCAAAGCATCTGCATGATTAATGAAGGGATGCATTTAAATGAAAAAGATCTATAGACATCCATTTAAAACCTAAGGCACTGAATTTCAGCCTCCATAGGGCTACTGTTTCGGGCATGTAGATTGTGTGTTGGTTTATAAAAATGTAATAGCATTTGATAAATGTCATAAGATTCCTAGGCACTGTAGCCAATATGAGTGCTATAATTCTGGACTTGTTTAACAGCTCTTAGTTGCTGAATTTAAACTATCATGACTTCAAACTGCCTAATGATATTGAAATGACATATGATCACCTATATAGAACTTTAACTTATTCTAAGTTAAAACATTCCTTAAAAAAAGTCACACTAAATATTTAGAGAGGATGCATAATAGGGAAAAAGAACAAGCTGAACAGAGTGAACTATAAATGTCTATGCAGTATGGCTTGTTCAATTAAAAAGATATCTTGGAGTGTGTAAGTGTACATGGTACAGTTTGTTCATATCAATTCAATATGTTCTCAAAACCAATACAGGGAGATCTTAAAATATAAAATCATTATTATGCCAGGAAGAAGGATATGTGATATATGTCTCATTTTCAACAAACTAAGCAATATAATTGAAAATGATGACTTTAGTACAGCTAGTAATAACTGATGTTTCTTGATTACACATCTCCTTGCCGTTGCTCCAGAATGGCACCAAGATAATACTTCACTGAAACAAAATAGCATTGAACTTAATTTTTTTCACATGGAAAGTGTACCAGGACAGATTCTATGTTAGCTGACTTAATTAAAAGATGCAAAGAAAGATGTTCCTCAATGTCCCGAAGAGATTTCTGTGCTTAAAGTTTATGGTTACATCTTACTTCTGTCATGGTTTCCATCCCATTTCTTTTGTTCTTAATATTTTACATATCATTTTCTTGTGTATAAGTGTGCATTTACAAGTGCCTATATGCACTGAGACAAAGAACATAGGTACTGAAATTTCAAACTGCTTTCATTTTTGTCTCTGCTTCTTGGACATCTTAGCCGTGAATAACTGATTTTTTTATGCATCCCTTCACGCTTAAAATCACATAAACATGCACATATTTTTTAAAATTGTCTAAATGACTGAAAGTGTAACATTTATTATAATACTAAATGAATGTTTTAAATAAGGTTTCTCTTCAGTCATCTTGACCTGTGTCTTGATACATTCCTTATTGCTTGAGTGGCTTTATGCTCCTGAAATGCCATCTGAAATGTTTTACAGTGGTTGCAAATACTTGTTTGCTTCTCTTTTTATCTGCTAAAGGCATATTGCATTTCAAAGAATACACACCAGCCTGAGAGGAACAGCATCTAAGCATTTGGGACAAAAAGAAGTTTAGACAAGAATATAATAAATTATATGATGATATATTTAAATGCTACATGGAATCTTTAAATCTGAGCCTAAAGGGAGAGTGAAAATGAATATGACGTTCTTATACTTTCAGGCTGTGCATTTATGAAGTACAAACCACAGCACGGAGAGCATAAAAAAAAGTTTAAGATGAAAAAAAAAATCCACACTGGTATTGGCTCACAGAATAACAAATGCAAGCTAAGGTTGGTATCCCAAATAAGGTTTGAATGTCCTTGTGGGAATCCCACATTTGTTTTATTTTCTATGTACTGTAGACACATAGTAACCATAATATGTCAAGGTCAGTATACTGAAACTTATCTTCTGAAAGATTTCCAATAACAAGAAAATCTTTATCAATTTTGTGACTTAGACATAGGGCACTGTGCTCAATGTAATCTACATTTTTGTTAAATTATACAGCATTTTACCTTTCACATTATTAATACACTTTTTTTCCTAGATGACTATAACTGTGTGAAGATATTCAGTTACATACTATTACCTAAAAGTATTCCTCATGATATGTTATTCCCTTCAAAAATATCTCCTCAAAGTATAGCTTATATATTTCCCAATAACTTTGTAAAAAGTGTCTTTACATATTTTCTTTGTATTCATAGCTATTTCTCTGTGTTCTAGAACTCAGGTATAGAGTTTTTCATTCTACCTTCATTATTTCAGCCAAAATCATCTTTTAGAAAAACCAATACTGTTTGTAGGACTAAGTGACCTTGGAAACAGAACATACGCAGTAATCTTGAAAAGTTTGTAATTAGTTTATCTCGGTGTTGTATTAAGTATCTTATAAAAATTAGGATAGTCAACAAATCACTTGCTTATGATACTATACAGCATATACTATTTTAATACTGTGTGGGGTTTATAATTATTAAATAAATTTAGTCAATAAACATACAGAGACTAACATTTCTCTATGACCTTCTCAACCTCTGGAGATTCCTCTGTTGAGTATTATCTTATTAGCTCTGTAACCCATTTTTAACTGGTTTATTGGAACCAAACTTCCTAGGTTCTTTGTAAATTTTGGATATTAGCCCTCTATCAGATATACACTTAGTGAAAAATTTTTCCCAATTTGTAGGCTGGCATTTTGTCCTATTGACAGTGTCCTTTGGCTAAGAGAAGCTTCTCAGTTTCATGAAGGCTGGTTTATCTATTTTTTATCTTAAAACACAAGCCTGTCATGTACACATTATCTCCTGGACCAATGCACTCAAGGTTATTTCCCACTTTCTCTTCTAAGAAATTTAGTGTGTCAGGTGTTATGTTGAGGTCTGTGAAACACAGGAACTTCAGTTTTGTGCAGGGTGATGAATAAAGATCAATTTGCATTCTTCCCCATGCAGACACTTAGTTAGAGCAATCTAGAATGACTAAGAAGGAATTACAGAAATGTTCAACATTCATAGTCATCAAGGAAATACAAATCAAAACTTGGTAGGATTAAGAACTTGTACAACCACTCTGGAAATCAATTTTGGTTTCTCAGAAAATAAGAAATAATTCTACCTGAATACCTAGCTATGCTGCTCCTGGTTCAAAGATGCTCCACGATAACTCAAGGAAAAGCGTTCTACTCTGTTCACTGCAGCTTTATTTGTAATAGCATCTTGGGAAAGAGTTATACTAGGCTCCTGTTTGCAAGCATAACAGAGTATAGCAATAGTGTCATACATTGGCATTAGCTCATGAGATGGGTTTCAAGTTGGACCTGTTATTAGTTGTCTAATTCTTAAGAATCTGCTCTATCTTTGTCTGTGTATTTATTTTAGACAGAACATATTTTTCTTTATTTGAAAGTGTGGGTGAGTTGAGGTTCATATGTTTCCACTGGAAATCTGGCCTGGTCACAGGAGTTTGCCTCTTTAGGTTATATATCCCTACTGTTAGGCATCTTGGCTAAAGTCACTCACATTGACTCTTGAAATGTTTCCCCATCTCAGCTTTCTGGGACTTCTTAGCAATTCCCCACACCTGTCAATTGTAGAGTTTCATTCATTCTTCTGGCCCCTAGGTCTTTTCTCCTGTCTCTCTCCAAATGTGAGCACCCTTTCCTACCCAATTTCTTCCCTCTCTCTGTCTCCTAGGATTATTTTATTCCCACACTCCTGAGAATCAAGCATCCTCTCTTGGACCTTTCTTCTTGTTTAGCTTCTTTGAGTCTTCTTGTATCCTGAACTTTATGACAAATATCCACTGATCAGTGAGTATATACCAGGCATATTTTTTTAGGTCTGGGTTACCTTATTCAGGGTAGTATTTTCTAGTACCATTCATTTACCTGCAAAGCCCATGTTGCCCTTTAAAAATATCTCAAGCTTATTCTACTGTGCAAATGAACCACATTTTCTATATCCACTCTTAAGTGCAAGAACATCTGTATTGCCCCCAGTTTTTGGCTATTATGAAGAAGGTTGCTATGAAGATCGTGGGACATGTGTCCTGTTCCATGAAAAACCTTTGGGATATTATGCCCAGGAGCAGTATACCTGGGACTTCAGGTAGAACTATTTCCAATTTTCAGAGAAACCAACTGGTTGATTTCCAGGGTAGCCATAGAGGTTTACAATCAAACCATTAACGAAGGAGCATTTCTCCTGTGCCACAGGTTTAAGTATGTTGCCATATTAAGCCATTTGAACTACATGTTTGCCAGTGTGTCAGCTCAGGCTGCTTGACTTTGACAATGAAAGATTTAAATTCCAAGCTGAAAGTATCAAGATCATTAGCTGTCCATCATTTTAAGCATAGCCTCTGCTGGCTCTTATAATCCTTGAACTCCCTCTTCTCTTGTGGTCTCTGATATTGAAATGTTAATGTTGGGACTGGTCTCCTTACCTCTGCAGTTTGATTGCTTGTGATTTTTCTACAGCACTGTCCAACTTTTGAAAAGAGAAGTTATCTGGATAGAGTGAGGACTACAAGTATCTGTGACCATAACAACAAAAACAAAACAAATAAACAAAAGAAAACCCAAAACAACCACAACAACAACAGCCAAAAAATGAATCAAAATTTAGGGGTAAATGCCTGAAATGGGAAACATAGTCAATTGCGGAAGTCTTAGAAGTCACGGAACTTGGAGAAGAACCAAAACAGCCACTTTACTAAATCTGCGTAATTCTGAACTATATCAACTTTTTTTTTAATGTCATGGTATCTGGCTCAAATGCCTACAGATTCATTTGATCTGACTAGTCCTAATATGTCTTCACACTTCCAGTTGTTTCTGAGATAGTGGTATGTTGAAGAGGGAGATGCACTGATTTTATCATAAATTCAAGCGTCACTTTAGTGATCTAATCAGCCATTTCTCCTTCTCATATATATACAGAAATTTGTTTTTACCTAAGTTAATTATCCTTTTTTTGAAATATGTATCAAGCATAACACCCTCAACCTCTACTCATTACAGTGATCCATTACTGTCTTTATACTATTCTCATTAAAAATGCCATAGTTTGCTTTCTTTTTTTCATTATTATTGGATATTTTCAAATTTAATTTTCAAATGTTATCTCCTTTTCTCATTTCCCCTCCAGAAACTCCCTGTGCCCCACTCCCTGCTTCTAAGAGGGTGCTCCTACACTACCCACTCACTTCTGCCTCACCGCCCTAGCATTCTCCTACACTGGGACATTAGGCCTTCACAGGACCAAGGGCCTCTCCTTGAAATGATGCCAGACATTAGATAAAATGCCCTACAGTGGGGAGAGGGAGCATGTGGAACCCACCTAGAGCAGAAAAACAGGGTGTCAAGTAGGGGATAGAGTTGCCATTCTCCAGTTAAAACTCTGACCCATAATTTCTATCTGAAAGAACTGCAGGGATGAAAATGGAGAGATGCCTGAGAAAAAGGAGGTTCAGTGACTTGCCCAAAGTGGGATCAAGCTTAAGGCGAGTCCCCAAGGCCGGACACAATAAGTGAGGCTTTGGAGCACTCAAAAAAGGGAACCTATCATGATGCCCTCCGAAATATTAAACAAACAACTTAAAGAGTCAGATGTAGATATTTGAACCCAACTAATGGACAGAAGCTGCTGACCTTGTGGTTCAATTAGGGAAAGGCTGGAAGACGCTGAGGAAGAAGGCAACCCTGTAGGAGGACCAACATTCACACTTAACCAGGTTCAACAACCAGACAGCATATGCCAGCTGCTATGAGGATCTCAAAACAGATACAGCAGACTACCAGGTCTGTGTTAAGTCATAGAAGATGCACATAGCCCTCAAGAAGGTGGTGGCCACAGGCAGTTTAGAGGTGGGGGTTGGAGTCAGGGGGACATCCTTGTGGAAACATGGGGTGGGGAGGAGGTATGGGATGTGGAACAGTCAGAGGGTAGACCCGGAAAGGAATAAAATCTTCAGTGAAAAAAAAAGATTAAATAAAATTTAAAAAACAAAGTTTTTTTTAAACTACTCTATTTTAAATTGACTTTTTAAAATTTTAAATTCAGTTTTGCTATTAGTTTAAACATTTCTTTTCACATCTCAGGATTCTATTCTAATAACCACCTTTTGGATTGGTTATTTTTAGATTCCTTTTCTTCCCCATTTTTACAGTGTTACTAAGATCTAGATGTCTGGTGTGTAGTAAGTGTCAGTAGACATTTCCTTAGCTGAGAGCAACCAAATTCCACATCCTTAAAGTGGAGAATATGGAGGAAAGTGGAAGAAGTCCTGAAGAAAGCAACATGATCATCGAGTCTATTAGAAACAAAGAATATGGCCGAAAGAAAATGAACTCTCTGAGGTGGATCTGCTCTTCATATGATTTGAATGACTCCTAATGATTTTTTTCTTAAATAAATTATTAAGATATTGGAACAATTTAAATATTTCAGGTGGAATTAAAAAATAGGTCTTTCATATGAAAATATGCATCATTTTATAGATGAAGTGCAGAAAATAAATGGGAAATATTTCTTGATGAACTGGCTTTGCTCAGGCTCAGTAAAATATTGTTTCACAGCACTCAGGATGTCTATTTTAGCAAACTTTAAACCACAGAGATGTGCATAAATATTTTGTTTATGTTTAGACATACAGACGCATATCTATGCATCACAGATGTATAGGCAGTGGTCATTTATTTCTTCATTCAAGTTATGACATGTCCTATTAATATCCTTAATACATCCTTTGACTCTGCCCAGCTACAACATATATTGAAAATTTATTCCTATGGTTACTTGAAAAGATATCATACCTAACATTATTCTGAATGAATTGCCTCCTAAAAGTCACAGAAGCCGCATGATCTTCGCATTCCTTTCATCTTCATGTTCTTCCTCTTCTCCTTTCATTTTCTCTCCTCCCTTTCCCTTTCTCCTCTCTCATTTTACAAACAGGGTCTTCCTCTGTCTTTCAATTAAATCTGGACTTACCTGATATTCTATGCACCATCAGCCCTCCAGTTTTTTGGTTTTGTTTTTTTTTTTGTTTGTTTGTTTGTTTGTTTGTTTGTTTGTTTGTTTGTTTTTTGTTTTATCTATTTACAGTCCCAATGGTGCCCTCTTCCTGGTCCACTCTCTTATAGTTCTTTACCCTATTTCCTCCCACCCCTTTGCCTACTTTTTTTTTTTTTTTTTTGATTTATGTACTTATTTGCATGTGCACCTGCATGATGGAAGAGGGCATCAGACCATATTACAGATGGTTGTGAGCCACCATTTGAGTGCTTGAAATTGAACTCATGACCTTTGGAAGAGCAGCCAGTGCTGTGAACCACTGGGCCCTCATTGGGACATCATTCCAGCCCTTTGCCTCTGTTTTTCTTTTTACCAAAAAAGTTTGTTTTTCTTTAAAGAGCAAGTCTGGTCTCTCCACCTCTTTGTATATTGTCAAATACTCCAAGGTTACCTTTACTACTTTTTCTGTATGGAGTATTGTAACACAAGTAAGTTTCATTTTGATAATTTTATCATCTTAAAAATATCCTGAATTCTGTCTTGCCAAACATTTAAAATACCCATATTTCTGTCACTATTTATGTATCCCCTAATAGTTATGAATATTTTAGTCTGAATTTTTAGTTGACTTATTTACTAACTAAATTAACTAGATCTATTAGTGCCTACAAATAATATTGCATTTATGTCAGCTGATACCCATAAAGAGTACTAATCATGTGAAAGTTAATATCCAATATTAATCTTGTTTTTTTAAAGAACTTAACGTTTATATAATTATCACTGATAATTATTTACTTCCTACCTAAGGAGGTTTTAATTAGAAAGAATGCAATAAAATAGATTTAAATTTTTTTTGCATACCATGTATCTCTTATTTGCTTTATCTGTCATAGTATCTGAACTATATTAGTTCCTAGATCCTCAGACATAAACTGTAAAAAGCTTCTCTGAATGCAGTTCAGAGCCATGCGATTTTACTACCTGGGACTACAACAAATTTACATAGCAGGGATGACATTGTTTTTGTATTGTTCTCTTTTTGGACATAGGAATTCTTTTACATGAATTTATTTCTTGCTCTGTCCCAATGCTTCCATACTGAATTACTCAGTCTTCACAGGACTTTGTCTGAAGTTTAATGTTCCCTGAAATTCCATACAGTTTAAAACATAAATGATAAAAAAAAATCTCATCCCCATTTGAAAGGATTGATAATTGAGACTCAAGTATAGGCAAAGATGAGCAAATTAGTTTCCTCATTTGTTCCATTGTTTGAGAAATATCTTCTGCTGCTGAGTGTTCTGTCTGTGTTTCAATTTGCTGTATCCTCTGGGTATTGGTGAGTTTGGCATCATGTGTCTATGCTGTGTTTGATCATTTTCTGCCTTGCTAACATTTTATATTTTTTTCTTAGTTCTAAAAGATTTCTCTTTTTAGTCTATGTCAAGCAATCCTCATTACCTCAAATTTTCTTCTCTAGATATTGAAGTATGAAATGGGAGAGATATAAACAAAGTAAGCCTACGAGGAGAGTATATGACTTAAGTGAATAAAATACTGTATACCCAATGGGAACACAATTCTTGGCTTTGTCAATGTGAAGTTGTTATCCACTTGTTGTTGTTGCTGTTCATCAGTTTATTTTATGATTGTATGAATCTAGTAAGCTTCTGCAGATGAAGCCAAGAACTTCTGAAACATCCTTCTTTGATCTATGAAGAGTTACTTTTGAAAACTTGAAAAATTCCAACACTTATATGAGAAAAAAAACTGATATATTGTCCTATATTAGATCTTAAAATGTGAGCCCAGTATATATCATCCTCTTTAATAGATTTCTTCTATTTTTGTTAGACCTTGATAACTTCTATACTAAAGGACTTGAGAAAACACATGAGGAAAAGGTATAATCAAATGCACAGAAGTAAACTTGTAGAGCATTTGATTAATAATTTGACTTGGACTTTGAAGACATGCTTACCACACATAGGAATAAATGGGAGATCTGGGGTAGACCATATGAACTAAAGAATTCTTCAGTCTTTTGAAAGCTGATATAGAAAAACAGGTGTTTTTTGTGTTGGTTCACCAGGTGAGGCAGTCTCTGTAGATCTTTTCTTCAATCCCTGCTCCTCTATTTGACCTTGTATTTTCTCCCTTTTAGTTGTCCCTTTTAAGAAGAACTGAGGCATCCACATTTTGGTCTTCCTTCTTTCTGAACTATCTAAGTTCTGCAGATAGTTTCTTGGGTATTCTGAGCTTTTTTAGGGTGGGGGATGCTAGAATTCGCTTGTAAGTGAGTGTACACCATGAGTGTTCTTTTTTTGACTGGGTTACGTCACTCAGAATGAAAGCTTCAAGTTCCATCTGTTTGCCTAGGAATTGCATGAACTCCTTTTTTTTAATATTTTGTATTTCTGTATCCATTCCTCTGTTGAAGGACATCTGGGTTCTTTCTTTGGAAAAAAAAATTTTTAAACAATTTTAAATGAATAAATAAATATACAAATAGAAAACATCTACTCAGACTATCAATATCGTCTAAAGGTATACTTAAACATTGATGAGGCTTCCAACAATATGATCCATGTTTACATACTACATATATTTTGAAGTACATACTTTCCTAATATATAAGTATACTAGCACTTTTACTTCATAAACTTATCTGTAAAAATTAGCTCTTATGTTAATACTTTATTTAAACCCAGCAATATATTACAGAACTTTAAAAAGTAAAATATTTACACACATATTTTTGAAGTTTATTCAATCTTTTTTTTTTTTGCTTGTTTAACTTAATTTTGAGACAACGTGTCACCATGCAAATCTTGCTGACCTGGAATGCTTTTGTAGACCAGGTTGGCCCTTAACTGTTTTCTTGTGTCAACACTGTGCATGTCAACAAGGTCTTTTGGGGCAATGACATGCTCTGGACTATTGTTCCTGTGGTGCCAATACTTTTGGAATATTTCCTGAAAAATAAGCTGGTGATGGTTTGAATGAGAACATCTTCATAGACCTCTGTGTTTAAACACCCGAGTCACAGTTAATGGTATTGTCTGGGGAGTTTTAGGAGGTACAGTCTTTTTTGGGAAAATATGTTTCTAGGAGAAGGCTTCCAGATATTTAGTCCATGTCTTACTTATGTATAATTGTCTCTGCTTTGTACTTTTGCTTCAAATTATGAGTGAATCAATGTCCTTTGGCTGCTTGATATATTTTTCTTGCCACTGATTCTAGCCTAGCGCTTGGTAAACATAAGTCAAATAAGTTCTTTTATATAAGATGCCTTTGTCATCTTCCTCTATCGCAGCAAGCATATATAACAGAACAGTATATGTCATGTATAAATTTGTTTCACAGTTAGTTATGGATTTTATTCATGGTACAAGTAAAATGAGTAAACCAATAGAAAGATAGTTATTGTTATCAAGTATAAAGCAAGATAGACTAGAAAATATGTTCTGCACTAACACAGAGAGCTCCATGGACTGTTTTCCATAACTCCACACACGAACAGTGCCTTGTATTTCTGCATTTAGTGAGGCCTACCATGTCCATGACTAGTAAGAAAGTTACACAAGGATGTTTGAGAAATAGACACAATAGAGAACAAAACTGCATCTGCTTATGCTTATTAGTTATATCTTTATATTGTTAAACCGATGCATAAACACATAAGACCATGAAAATATTTTCTAATTGTACACAGTCATCTTTATTTACAATCCTTATACTAACTTGTCTCTAATTTATCTATTAAAATATCTAATTCCATAGATATGTATTGCCTACAATTTTTTGTGCATCGAATCAAGCTTGCTTGAATCATGCGTAATATATATATATTATATAGTATATATATATAACATATATATATTAAAATATATATATATATATATATTCTAATTATAGTAATATTTTTAGCAAAATTCTTGTAATTAATGATTTTTCAGAATCAAATATGTACTTCTTTTTATATGATAGAAATTATTTTTATTTTGCTTAATTGAACAATATAAAAAAATCATTATTACGGGTGGTTAGAATCAATGTGAAATTGGAATGCAATTGTTTGCTATTGTAGGAGGTTCTATATACTTCTTTATCAAGGATAAAGCAAACTTATGTTTTATAGCACTTATATCTGTAGAAAAATAATTCTGATCAAAAAAATTTCTAAAAAGAAAATTTTATTATTTTATAGAACTTCTATAGGAGACACTCTAAAACAGAAGTTTTTATACTGAATATGTTAGCTTAATAAGGTAGGTTGAGGTATATTTGGGAGGGAAAGATCCCTTTTTCAGATGATATCTAAAAGGAAAGCAGAATTGTTTTGGTAATTTGGTAACAGCTAATTGTTTTTACTAAACAAACTGTTTGGTTTGCCAATCCTTTGCCATCATACCCCATGGCAAGGGTGTTCCCAATGATTTGTCAATTTGTTAGGATATATATATATATATATATATATATATATATATATATATATATATATAGACAATAATATATAATCAAAACCTAATTTTTTCTGATTTAATTATAGGATATTTATTAAACTAATGCCGATAAACTCCACTTAATTTACTTATTAGGAGAATGGTGTTTTCCTGCACCCCTTCTCTGAGACCAATCAACATAAATAAGATCCATTTCTCTTTTCTAAGGTTTCTGGAATTAGACTTTACTCAAAATATTCATTTCTCAATATGAATGCATTAATCGCTTTTTAGATTCACAGAAATATCATACTGTATGTCCCTGGTTAATGAAAATAAAGTACTCCCTTCACCTTTAGTGTTCAATGGCATTTATAATTTTAGGATATGGACCAGTCTGATTACTACATTTTTCTTCTAGAGAAGTGGCTGTTTTCTAAGCTTGGTACCATGCACAACAGGTTTACAAGTTAATTCACTAAACCAAATATTTTTCATTAGAGTTCTAACTTTCTGTGCTTCTACAATATGAAAATATATCATTTTTTCTATAAATTATGAAAAATGATAACTCTGATACATTTATTAATAAAGTGTTCTTGCAAATGACTCTTCAATAAGCTTTGTCACCACTTGTGATATTCACACCTCTTTGGTTTGTTTCTTAGAATGTATATTCCTCACTCATATAATAACCTGCTTATCTTTATTCATTGCCTACTAATCCTGTGCACAAACCTTTCTTTATATTTTCAATCATTTTACTTGTTTACATTTTAGATGTTTTCCTTTTTACCATTCTCCTCCACAACCTTTCCACCTCATCCCTCTCCTCTTTGACTCTAAAAGGATGCTCCACTACCCACCCACTCTTTCCTACTTCACTCCTCTAGTATACCCGTTTCTCTGGGGCATCAAGCCTCCACAAAGCCAAGTGCATTCCCACTGATTCCAGATGAAGTATTCCTCTGCTTCATATGTAGTGGGAGCCATGGGCCAGCTCATAAATACTCTAGTTAGTGGATCATACTAGCAATCAACCTATCCTTGTTATAGCTCCAAAGCCTGTGAATCTAAGCTTTTTATTCCTGTACTTGGACATTCTCCACTTTTTCTCTGTAATCAGTTTGAACACATATTTCTTTCAACACAAGTCTTATTATCTTCTTATTTACAGATAATTACTTATTCTAATACTACTCTTTTTTTAATTTTATTTTAAAAAACAAAGATAAATGTACAGATTTTTAAGCATTTTTGTATAAAAGTTTACAAACACATTTTTATAAGGTTGTAATTAAGTATTTGTGGGTACCTGTACATACACATATGTATATATGTAACAATAATATAGGAAAAGAGGTTATTAATTTGAGGAGATAGGAGAGAAACTGGGAGGGGCTGTAGGAAAAAAGGGGGTATGGTACAGTTTTATTTTAATTAAAATATATTCTTTTTTTTCCTTTTTTCTTAATCTTCACACAGTCTGTGGGTTGTTTCTGGGGTGTTCAGGGCTTTCTGCGGTTAGTATCCAATTATCAGTGACTGCATGTTATGTCTGTTCTTTTCTGACTGGGTTATCTCACTCAGGATGATATTCTCTAGATGCATCCATTTTCGTTAGGCCATTGTTTCTGAAAGCTGAGTAGTACTCCATTGTGTAAATGTACCACAATTTTTGTATCCATTCATCTACTGAAGGACATCTGGGTTCTTTCCAGCTTTTGGCTATTATAAATATTGTTGCAATGAATATTGTGGTGCATGTATCTTTGTTGTATGTTGGAGTATCTCTGGGGTAAATGCCCAGAAGTGGAATAGCTTGGTCTTCAGATAGTACTATGTACATTTTTCTGAGGAACCACCAGACTGATTTCCAGAGTGGTTGTATCAGTTTACAGGCCCACCAGCAGTGGAGAAGTGTTCCTCTTTCTCCACATCCTCACCAGCATCTGTTGTCATCTGAGTTTTGGATCTTGGCCAATCTGACTGGTGTGAGGTGGAATCTCAGGGTTGTTTTGATTTGCATTTCCCTGATGGCTAAGGATATTGAGCACATTCTTAGATTTTTCTCAGCCATTCGATATTTCTCAGTTGAGAAATTTTTGTTTATGTCTGTACCCCATATTTTAATAGGGTTGTTTGACTCTCGTATCTCGCTTTTTGAGTTCTTTGTATACCTTGGATATTAGGCCTCTATCTGATGTGGGGTTGGTAAATATCTTTACCCACTCCATTGGCTGCCATTTTGTTTTCATGATAGTGTCTTTAGCCTTACAGAAACTTTGCAATCTCATTAAGTCCCATTTGTCAATCTTTGACCTTAGAGCTCGAGCTATTGGTGTTCTGTTTGGAAATTTTCTTCTGTTCCTATGAGTTCTAAGGTTTTCCAGACTTTCTCATCTAATAGTTTCAGTGTACCTGGTTTAATGTGGAGACCTTTGATCCACTTGCACTTGAGCTTTGTACAAGGAGATAAGAAAGGGTCCTAATAGTACTCTTTTAATATTTAGTGTATAGTTGCTTGATTCTGTTTATGCTCACACCACAGGTTAGAATACTTTCTCAGAAGTGGCTTTTTACTGTATATGGCTCTGCACTTTTTTATGTGTTCAGACAAGTTTTATCATCATGAAAATGTTAAAAATAGAAATCACATTTACAAAAGATATTCCTAGTACTTAACACAACAGTTTTTTTTTCTGTGTTTTATGGGTATAGAACAAAGACATTCTTTTTGACCAGTACTATGCTGGAGATTGTGTTATGATACACTTTAAAAACCACATATTAAATGCTTCAAATATTCCACATTGTATTTTAATATTTTAATCTCAAGAGTTTTTTCTTTGGTGGTTACATCTATGTTGTACCATATGTATGTGTACTAGATCAATGAAGGTCTGTAAGACTATATTCATCTATGTTGAATTTTGTCCTAATTTTCTAGTGTTCTACACACTTTTTGATAATATTAAACAGACATATTAATTACAAATATTATACTGTTTGAATCCTTCTACTTACACATTGACATTTCTAATTTGCACCTGGTATGAAAGCTTAAATAGTAATTTCTTTCTGGTCTTAGTAACCACACTGCAGTCATTACATGCTGAATTTTGTTAGTCCAGGCTTTAGTTAACCACAGTACTTGTCTATAATCACAGAATTGTTAATTGTGATAACATTTTAATACATATTCTGCTATTGTTCATTTCTGCTACCATGATTTTTAGGCAGAATGGATATTCTTCTTCTCCCTTGTCTTTCCTAGAGAGAACACTAAAATCTACATTAACCTTCTCCAGACTTTCTGAACCACCATTAATATTAGCAGAATTGTAGAACATTCCCCATGATCTTTACTTCTCTAGATTCAATGTAATTAGTAACTACATTGAAAATAGATTTCTAATTTAGGAGTTGATAATTCAAAATCACTTCTCACAAATCTTTACTTCTTAACATTATCATCACCTTGAGAAAAACTTCCTCCTATTATAGATAAGAAATTTTATGCAAATCTTCCAAATATATCTTTTCTGACAAAAAGCTTTTAAATGTATGCCTTTGACATTTGAAAGTATAGTAATAAGCATAATAATCTTGTGAAAGGAGGAAGAGGTATAGTTCTCTTTGTAAAAATAATAAAATGTTAAAATAAACATATGACTTTATAAAACACTAAATATTTGTATTTTATTTTATTACAGTAACATCTTGCAAATTTCAAAATATTTCTTGTCCAGAAAAATTATAATCTGTTGTACATGGGCATTATAAAAACATAAACAAGAAGATTTCTTTGGGGAAACTAGGCTTCTGAAGACTTCCATTAAATTTGATTCAATAGAGAAATAAGAATTACCCCTGCCTACCCAGAAAATCTGCAACTCAAAATCTGTCTTGTCTGCAAGAAGTACAGGGGCAAAGATGGAGCAGAGTAAGAGAATAGTCAAACACTAATTGGCCCAAATTGAGATCCTTCCTATGGACAAGAACCAACCCCTTGCAATATTAATGAGAGTTACTCTATTATGCTTGTAGACAGATAACCTAACATGTCTGTCCTCTGAGAATCTTCACCCAGCAGCTGGCTGAGACAGATGCAGACATCTAGAGCTGAACATTAGTTGGAGCTCAGAAAGTCTTATAGAACATCTGGGGAAAGAATTGAGGACCAGAGGCTTTAGAGACTACATAAGAAGACCAAATAGAGTCAACTAATCTGGGCTATTGGAAGCTCACAGGGAGTGAACCAGAGTTCCACTCCATCTCTCTCCCCCCCCCCTCAGAAAGATGCAGGAGACATTTGTTCTTCATGAAGGATGCCCAACAAATGAAGCTGGGGAGGGTCTTACCCTGGCTCTGTTGCATGCTTAGAGATAATGCTCTCCCATCTGGGATGTCTTGTCTGGCTTCTGTGGAATATGATATACCTAATTCATCAGTGACTTCAGGTAGCATGATGGGTTTTTACCTAGGGCAGACTTCCTCTTCTCAGATTAGGAGGAAACAGGATAATGGTGGGAGCCTATCCTGTGAGATGGGTACTGGGAGGAGATAAATTGCTGCATCCAGATGTAAATGAATAAATAAACAACAAAACAAAATTATACTTTATTTGAGGAGATGAAATAGAGAGAGGGGAGAGAGAGAGAGAGAGAGAGAGAGAGAGAGAGAGAGAGAGAGAGAGAGAGAGAGAGGTGGGAGGAAGGGAGGGAGGGAGAAAAGGAAAAGGAAGAAAGATTTTAGGATATTTTTCCAAAAACATTATAAATTTTGGCAGTCTTTTTACTAGAGTTAAAATTGTTTGAAGTACTCTTAAAACTACATTAGAATATGTGAGTTTGTTTCTAAATGACATATTTTAAAGGAATGAATATATATATATATATATATATATATATATATATATATATATATATATATATATATACTCTTTTTTCTTCTTCTTGACTTTCCCAAACATAAAAGTGTTTTTTTGTAACACCATATAAACTCTTAAAAAATGTTTAGAGAAGAATTCTCAGCTTTTTATGAAGGTTATAATTTACAAAAGAAAAATATGTGCTTGAAAAACAAACAAAACCATGATAAAATTTTCTTTTAAGTGGAAGAAAAAAAAAAAAAAAAAAAAAAAAAAAAAAACCTTGAATGAAAAAAAAAAAACAAGAAAAATGAAACCTTCATGTGCACTTCCTTAATTTTTCAGGCTTGAAATATGAGTGTTCTGCATTCACTATAGCTTCCGTTGTTCGTTTGATTTTTTTTCTTTTTGTTACAGGCATAAAGCAGTGGTTTTACTTTTTTCATCCTTTTTAAAATTTCCATCTTCTTTCTCTTCAACAAATCGTGTCCTTGCAGGCATGAACTATGACCTTTTGTTCTATAATCACTGTCCTCAGATATGTAATAAACTCAGTCTCACATCTTCAGATGTTGAGACATCTATATCCTCTTCTAAATAGATCGTCAAATTAATTCATCCGCAATGAGCTCTTACATACCATGGTCATTTGAATGAGATATCCCCCCATAATCTTTTATATGTGAATATTTAGTCCTCAGTTGGTAGTCCTATATGGAAGATATAGATGCTGTGCCTTTGTTGGAGAAATTATGGGACTAAAGTTGGACTTTAAGTGTGTGTATCTTGTGAAATTAGACTTAATTCTCTGCCTCATACTGTGGATCAGTATGTGAGCCCTCAGCATCCTAGTCCAGCCTGCTGCCTATTACAATGCTTCCATCTTTTCCTTCTAAACATTGCAGTCTTGACCACAGTCCCGCAGCAATAGAAAAGTAATTGATAACCATCCAATATCAATTTAACCTTTTTCATAAAAACAAGATTTTTCCCTGTATCTCTTTATCCATTGAAGCAAAAGTAAATTAGCACTTATTATGTGACACACTAAACCCAGGCTTAGAAAATGTAAAATGGAATCAATCAGAGTTTTATTTCTCGTACTTTGCTACTACTCATATTTTATATCAAAACCTGGTGTACTCTTTCTCTAATGGAGACTAAATCTTCTACTGTAATATAGGAGACACTTATATTTAAGCAAAGGGCAAACTTTTTTATAAAAAATTTAGTAATTATAGAATGTCTGACAGCCAAGCATAACGTCAATTTTATCTGACTAATCTTGCAACTACAAATTTTGGTTTTCATTCTAAAAAAATAGTCAATGGCCATTCACTAAATCCTCTTACTTTGCTATCAAGATCCAAAATACCCAATGTTCTGAAGGGCTTGATTCTTGATCTGTCTCTACAGAAATGAAAACTTTAAGGGTTCTTTGGAAACTTGGTTGGATGGTGTTCTGGGAGTGCAAATGGGAAGAAACATTTAACTAAAGTACATACAGGTGAAGGACTAAGGCAGACTCATGCAGGGATGTTTCAATGAAGAAGACACAGGAGAGAGGATGTTCTACTAAAGCAAGCATGTGGAAGGACACAGGATAAAGGATTCTTTGCTATCAAGACACATATATTGGTGCACCTTACATTGCACAGTTGAGCTGCTTTTGTCTGGGCTCCACAGACATGAACTGATTGGATGCACTTGCTCAGGCAAGAGCCTTGATAAGGCAAGGGATGTATAAGAAATGTGGTGTTTAAAGCATTTAAGTGGGACTCCATGGAGTGATGGAGGCAGAGCTTGGCTACTGCTAGAACTAGCTGTGCAATGCATGGGGGTCTCTAATCTTCACAGATCTTTGCTTCCCTGAGAGAGGCACAGCAAGAACTCATTGTCTCCCTCCTATTCCTTCTGACTGACTTGAGCCTAGGCAGATGCCTGTATGTCTCTGGTAAGAACTGATAACACAGTAAGTGTGTTCTACTGAACTTTACTGCTGGTGTAACCATAAACTACTTGTGAAACTTCTGTTTCCTGCTAACGTGTGAACTGAACTACTGATTTGCAGACAGAATGACTGGAGTTGCTCCAAAGAACCTTTCTAAACAGGACAATTATCTCTTTTCTTTTGTTTTCACTAATTCTGATGGGTGTGTGGTTCCACAAAAAGTTAAAGCATTTGTGGAAAAAGAGGAACACTCCTCCATTGTCGGTACAATTGCAGATTGGTACAATCATTCTAAATCAGTCTGGCAGTTTCACAGATATTTGAATATAGTAATACCTGAGGACCCAGCTATACCACTCTTGGGCATATACCCAAAAGACACTCCAACATATAACAAGGACACATACTCTACCATGTTCATAAAAGCCTTATTCATAACAGCCAGAGGCTAGAAAGAACTTAGATGTTCTTCAACAGAGGAATGGGTACAGAAATCGTGATACATTTACTCAATGGAGTACTATTAGAAAAAAAATGACTTCATGAAATTCCTAGACAAATGGATGGAACTAGACACTATCCTCCTGAGTTTGGTAACCCTGTCCCAATAGAACACACATGGTATGCACTCACTGATAAGAAGATACTAGCCCAAGAATCGCAGAATACCCAAGAAACAATTCCTAGACCTTATGAAGCTCAAAAAGAAGGAAGGTGAGAAAGTGGATGTACCAGTCCTTCTTAGAAGGGAGAACAAAACACTCACAGGAGGAAATACAAGGACAAATAGTGGAGCAGAGTGAAGAAAGATCACTCAGAGACTGTCTTACCTGGGGATCCACCACATATGCAGCCACCAAACTTAAGCACTATTGCTGATGCCTAGAAGTGCTTACTGGGAAGAACCTGATATGGATGCCCCTGAAGAGGATCTGCCAAATTCATACAGATACAGTTCTGTATGCTTCTTGCTATCCATCAGACTGAACATGGGGACCACAAGAAGGAGCTAGAGAAAGGACTGAAGGAGTTAAAAGGGTTTGCAATACCATGAGAAGAACAAAATTATCAACCAAACAAACTCTCCACAGCTCCTAGTGACTAAAACACCAACAAATGAGTTCACATGTAGAGACCCATGGCTCCAGGAACATATGTAGCAGAGGATAGCACTGTTTGGCATCAATTAGAGAAGGGACCTTTTGTCCAGTGAAGGCACATTTTCCCATTGTAGGGGGGATGCCAAGGAGCTGAGGTGGAGAGGTTGGTTCAAAGAGGGAATACCTTCATGGAGGCAAGAGAAGTGGGAGAGGAGAAAGGGGATGATATTTGAAATGGAAATACAGGCAATATTCAACAAAAAAGAACAATCATTAAAAATAAGATTTTAAAAAATTAAGCTTATACTCTGTTTTTGCAAAAAGTTGGTGATTCTACACTAACTAAAGTATTGTAGTCATATTGATCCTTATTAGGTTTGTGAATCTTAATACGTATTTGATGAAATTATAACTTCTTTATAAAAGTCAGGTTATCCAAGACTAATTAGTGATCATAAGTATTCTGTGAACGTTTAACCAATTTCAAAAAATGGGTTCTGCTTTCTGGTTTCTTGTAATCTGCCTCTTACTGAGGCATTAATACCTGCTGATACTTAAATTTGATAATTTTACAAACCAATCTGCAACATTAAATGTTTTATCATTTAATACATGCAAAGTATTTAGCCATAAAAATGAAAAGAGTCTTAACACCAAGTTTATTTTTCTACATTACAAATTCATGTATCTGTGCATGTACAGTAGGTATGTACATAGATGTTCCTGAACAAGGAACAATGTATGATGATTTTATAACATTGTTGATATTTCAGTTCTTATGATTCAACTCAATTACCACTCATTATCACATATCCAGTCTTTTACTAGCTATATGAGCTCCATATTTTACTTCTTTGCATTTTTTACATCAGACACTTGATAAATTTTCTAATCATTTTTTGCTTGGTATCATAAAATTTATCGATATCACACTCTCTGGAAATGGGAAATATGGAGAATCCCAGAGAAGTTCTGAATAATCTTTGTGTCATTCACAAATGAATCCTGGCAACAATTTTTTCTCAATGCTTGGTATTCTACACAGGCTTTGAGCTACAGTAAATGTAAAGCTGGACATTTGTGCAACAATCTGGCCACAGATGCTTTACTCATCTATTTTCTCCTCTGCAAAGTAGAAAAAACACAATGTTGTTAAATAGCTCAAATAAGCTATATAACATAGTTAAGTTCTACTGTACATAAAGATGAGATAATATGCACTAATGTATAAAACCTAGAAATATACATCTTATTTATATCACCAACAGTTTGTAATAGAATCTTATGGCTGTAGTTTAAAGTTAGAGAGAATGAAACATGTTCTACCAAAAGGTCCAGACAGCTGAGCCTGAGAATGTAAAAAGGGTCAGACTCAAGGTCGTGGAAGTCACTCAGCAGTGCAAAGTAATGAGAAGAATGTGAATAACAATGGCAGAAAACATGAAGGAGAATGATTACCAAAGATCGGGGATCACTGATGGTGAGCTCATTTACTGACTTACAGTTATGCTTCAGTCTCTGCAGCTTTAACTTTGAGACTAAGTACATGTCTGTATGGTTCTGTTTTACACCAATGCAAACGTAATCGTTTTCATGGCATTTGGAAATTTTGTTTTTAACGTGACAACCAATAAATTGGCAGATTTCATGTTTGGTGATATAAATGAGATGGGTATTTATTTGTAGTACATAGTTACTTATTAGGCTCGTACCAAATTACAATGAATTTTGTCCAATAATATTAAGAAGGAACCAAATATTATTTTTTTCTAATGATTTAGTGTCTGATCGCAAATAAGAGAATATTAGATTAATTATATCATTATATAACAACAAGTCTAAATAAATGTATTTTACATTCTAAGTGTATGTGCAATATTCTACAAATTTTCATTATTTACTTGTTTTATATTATTTTATGTGTTGCTTTTGCATGATCGCCTCTACATCACAGGCATGCAGCTCCCATAGAGGCCAGAAGTGGGCACCAGATGAACTAGAATTACAAACAATTCTGAGACCTCCTGCCATTGCTGAGATAGAACCCATTCTCTGAACGGGAAACCACTGTCTTAAACTCCCAAATCATCTCTCCAACCAAAAACTGGTTTCTAAGAGTCCCAGCCTTCTTTTCTCTTCACAATATACATCATTAACTGAAGTAGACTATGAAGTCAGATTTACATTATGGTGATTCAGTAAGGAATGGATACAATCATCTAAGTAACTTGAGTATCTGACCAATACAATCATATATTAGAATGCAGACATTTATATGTACTACTAGTTACTGAAATCTGGGGAGAATCTCAGGTTTTTATGGTTGTTTAAAAACATATTTTTAGTACTAAAAAACTAAACCTAACTTACAAATAACTTAGCAAAAAGTGCAAGGGGAAGAAAAATGAATCAACATTTCACAAAAGGAGTGTGATTGTGGATGCAGGTATGTGGAAATCTGTTGAATATATAGTCTTTAAATAAATTTTGAAGTAAAGTTTACTACAAAAAAATTTACAAAAGTGAGTCATATTAATAGCTATTTATAGATTTCAACCATATGTAAACAGAATTACACACAGATAACTCAAACCCTATTTAAAAAAAGTGAAACACAGATGGAGGTATTTTTCAATTTGTCCTAAAAATCCCACAGCATAAAATAGTAGACATTAAGAGACTAAATAAAAAAGAAAAAAGTAAAACAACTACTCAGCTACAATGCTGAAATATTCAGAATGGTCACTGCATGAATCCAAGGTAGACAATAGTAATGGGGATAGTGATTATTATATTTTTTCAAAGAATATTAAGATATTTATCAAATATCTTACATGCATGATACCCTTGTTTGCAGAAGTAGAAAGCTGCAAGTAATATATTCCAGAGTTGCTCCTCACTGCTCTAAACTTGCACCTCCTGGAGAGAATTACCGAATACCTTCATGTTCATTATCAAAAACAATAATCTTTGTTTCAGAATAAAATCTATCTAGGTGTTGCCCATATTATAGCAAGGATACAGTTGTTAGAAATTACAATAACGATTTTCCAACTAAATCAATTAATCCTGAAACTGTACTTTTTAAAAAAAATACTATGACAGTGTACACAAATATTTAAGTTTATTGGTCCTTCACAATGATTCTCAAAAAATCATACCTACAAATCAATTAGCAATTTAAAAGGACCTCACTCAATAGAAAGTATGAGCAAATGGTAATCAATTTGACAATCTGTGTAATTTAAAATAAAAATCAGATAATGGAAGGTACTTATTAGAATTATAACACATTTTCTTTATTCATTCTTTGGTTGAGGAACATCTGGATTATTTCCACTTTCTGGCTATTGCAAATAAAGTTGCTAATAACATAGTGGAGCATGTGACTTTCTGGTTTCATGCAACAACTTTTGGGTATTATAACAAGAGTGTTACATAGTCTTGGTATTTGGCTTCTAAGTGTCTACCTTCCTAAGTTCTTTATATATTTTGCATATGACCCCTCTTTCAGATGTGGAATTTGCGAAGATCGTTTCTTATTCTGTAAACTGAGCTGTCTTATTGATGGTATAAAATAAGAATATCATGTAATTTTCAGGTAAATGGCTGGTACTATAAAATATCACCCAGACCCAAAAGACATGCCTAGTATGTAGTTACTTATAAGTGTATATTGGCCATAATGTAAAGATTAGACATGATACCATCCACAGAGCCAAAGAAGCTAATTAACAAGGAGGTCCCAAGAAAGGATATTTGACTACCACTCAGAAGTAGAAATAAAGTAGTCACTGGAATTGGCCAGAGAGTGAAAATAGGGTGGATCAGGACGGGAAAGTAGATGAGGAGAGGAACAGTGTTGGGGATCAGTCAGGTATGAGAGAGCAGTGGAGACAAGGTTGAGGGCGATAATTGAAATCAATTAGCAATTAGCAGAGAATGGGATGTACATCATTTCTAGGAATTGCCACAGATCTGAGATGGGTGAGAATTAATGCCATCTATGGGGTTAGAATCCTAGCAGTGGGGCATATGGGTCCTAACAGTGGCCACCTCCTGTAGCCAGAAGGATTCCCAGTGGAGGGTTAGGACACCAAACTATCTACAATACTATCCACCAAAAATTTGTCCTGCCTTTATGAAGTACAAAGACAAAAGTTAAGCAAAGACTGAGAGAATGGTGACCCAATAACTGGCTCAACTTACTACAATATAAAAGTCAAAACATTATTGTTTTGTGAGCATTCCATATTAGAAACTGAATTTGTAGATTTCAAGTATGACATCTATTTTCCTTAATTAATTTCACCTTCAATACTTCTTGATATTATATTTGAAATCCAGTTATAAAATATGTTATTAGAAGAATATTTACCTTACATAGTCTTTAAGAGATGGTAGAATGAAACAGATTACGGGATAAATGGAATTGTAATTTGAACCACATAGAAGGTTGACATTCATCTAACTATCGATAAGTTTGGTCAGTACAAAAATCTACCTATTGGGACATGATGCATAGAGTAGAACTTAACCACAAGTAAAATGAGAAGGTTAAATAAAATATACAAACTACTTAACATAATGCCTTACAGAAAATATTCAAATAACTGATATTATCATTTAAAAAAACTCAGTGAGATTTCTTTGGTAGCTATAGAATTGAAAATCATAAAATTTCTATCTTGAATCAGCATGTTCAAGAAGTCTACAAAAGATTATTTTTATTTTGTATACTAGTCAATTTCAGAACCAAGAGCCAATGTTTTTTCTCAATCCCCAAAATAATAATGAGCTCTCTAGCAAGTAAAAATATTTATGAATCTTTTCCTAATTTTCTCCCTTATTTTAATACAGAGAGTTGCAGTTTTAACAAGGATGGTCAAACGTTCTTTCCTTGAATGATCTCATCTGTGCAAAATTAACTCACAAAATAAAGTGTCAGTAATCAGGTCAAAATTCACATCATAAGATATTGCTTCTTCATCTCTTTCGCCTTCTTCTACTCCCTAGCAACAGTGCCCTGTATGAACACTGTGGATGGAGATTTATCTTATGGCTCCAGATTATTCAATTCTCAGATTTTATCAAGCTACATATTTGTATTCAAACATTTCATTGTATGTTAATAAGAATCAAGTTTGAAAGAAGTTGCATGCTTAGTTTTTGCTTAGTATCCACTGAAATTTCACTTGCTCATGGTCTGGTCTCTACCTCCCATTATTGGAAGTTCTGTTCCCAGTAATGAATTGTGGTGGAACATGAAGACATGAAATCAATTGGAGATTCCTTTCTGTTCTTACTTTTGCTGCCTGGCAATGAGGGAAGTAGCTTTGTTCTGTTACACATTGTCATTGTGTGATGTGCTGTCACAAGTCCAGTGCATCCTAACAATGAGTGAAGGACAGTCACAGTTATGGGCCCAAACTACATTTTCTATGGTCAAATTAGTTATTTATATTTGCTATATTGATAGAAAAGTGAGTAATGTATGAATAATCCATTCCAAATATGTTCTTATGAGATATGTGTGTGTATGTGTATGTGTATGCATATGCGTATGCGTATGTATATGTCTATGCATATACTTATACGTATACGTATATGTATATGTATATGAATATATCCACAGATGCAATGAAGTTGCAGGTTCATATGACTGTATAACTTTTTTTTTTTGGTTTTTTTTTTTTCTGTTTATAATATTTATTTTCCTAATTCATACAGCAGTCACAAATCATTTACATACATATCATTAAATGACATTGGTTATGATGTGGTATTTTAAAGAACTTTTTGAAACAAAATGACTAAAAAGCATGATAGACAAATGATAGTCATGAATAAGAGAACTTGCAGGAAGCTAATTATTTCTCAACTGCACAATATTACTTTGATATGTAATTTTAATTTTCCTACAACATTTTATAATTCCTTCACTGAATTTTTAGAAAAATATTAAAATATATTTTATAAAAGTTGGAGAACTTGATCAGAGTACTCAAAATTATATTTCAAATTTTTATTCATTTAGAACATTAAACAATATGACTACCAAGAAATAGCAGTCAATAATTACAAATAATCTCTACACTCTGCTTTTTTTGATTCTTTCTTTTGTGATTCCTTAATTCTCCAAATCTCAACATCTGTGGCCATAAGTTCACTCCATCGAAGCCAACATAGATATTTGTTAAGACATATATGGTCCTTAATTATTTCATTATTACTAGATTGACATTTTTCAGTATAAACTCTAATACTAATTTAGGGAATTAAATGAGAAAACAAAGTGCCCCTGCTTTCAAAATAAAATAAGATATCTGCTTATCAGTGAGAACATACCATTTGTGTTCTTTTGGAGCTGGATTACCTCACTCAGGATAATAGCTTCTATTTCCATCCATTTGCTTAGGAATTACATTAAGTCGTGGTTTATAACAGCTGAGTAGTACTCCATTGTATAAATGTACCACAATTTTTGTATCCATTACTCTGCTAAAGGGCATCTGAGTTCTTTCCAGCTTCTGACTATTATAGATAAGGCTACTATGAACATGGTGGACCATATGTCCTTGTTATATGTTGAAGTGATTGGGGGGGGGGTGTAAGTCCAGGAATGGTATACCTAGCTGGGTCTTCAGTAAGTACTATATTCAATTTTCTGAGGAACTGCCAGATGATTTCCAGAGTGGTTGTAACAGCTTACAACCCCACCAACAAAGGAGGAGTGTTTCTCTTTCTTCACAACCTCACCAGCATCTGCTGTAATCTAAGTTTTTGATCACAGCCATTCTGATTGATGTGAGGTGTAATCTCAGGGTTGTTTTGATTTGCATCTCCCTGATGGCTAGGGATGTGCAGTATTTCTTTAGGTACTTCTTGACTATTCTGTATTCTTCAGTTGAGAATTCTTTGTTTAGTTCATTACCCCATTTTTAAATAGGATTGTTTGATTTTTCTGCAGACTAATTTCGTGAGTTCCTTTTATATAGTGGATATTAGTCCTCTATCAGGTAAGATTGGTAAAGGTCATTTCCCAATCTTTTGGCAGCCATTTTGTCTTCTTTAAAAAAAAAAAAAAACTTTATTTTAAAAAACAAAGATAAAAAAAATTAAACATTTTTGCATAAATGTATACAGATAGAATTGTGTCAGTGCTTGGCTTTATTTTTTTCTTTCTTTTTTTTTTTTTTTTTTTTTTTTTTTACAATGAGCAAAAAGTACATGTAAAACAGAGTATAACCCAGAATTTGTCAATGTGTTCTTGGTGTGTAAGGATTGAGCATGACTTTTTCTTTTGTTTTCTTTTCTTTTCTTTTTTTCTTGAACTTCACACAGTCTGTGAGTTGTTCCTTGGGCAGTCTGAGCCTCTGGGGTTAGCATCCCACTATCAGTAACTGCATATTATGTCTGTTCTTTTGTGACTGGGTTATCTCACTCAGGATGATCTTCTCTAGATGCAGCCATTTTCTTAAGAATTTGGTTAAGTCTTTGTATCTGGTGGCTGAGTAGTATTCCATTGTGTAAATGTACCACAATTTTTGTATCCATTCATCTACTGAAGGACATCTGGGTTCTTTCCAGCTTCTGGCTATTATAAATAGAGTTGCTATGATCATTGTGGTGCATGTATCTTTGTTCTATATTAAAGTGTCTCTGGGGTATATGCCCAGAAGTGGAATAGCTGGGTCTTCAGGTAGTACTATGTGCAATTTTCTGAGGTATCGCCAGACTGATTTCCAGAGTGGTTGTATCAGCTTACAACCCCACCAACAGTTTTTCCTCTTTCTCCACAACCTCACCAGCATCTGCTGTCATCTGAATTTTTGATCTTGGCCAATCTGACTATTGTGAGGTGGAAACTCAGGGTTGTTTTGATATGCATTTCCCTGATGGCTAAGGATGTTGAGCACTTCCTCAGATGTTTCTCAGCCATTCGATATTCATCAATTGAGAACGTTTTGTTTAGCTCTGTACCCCATTTTTTAATAGGGTTGCTTGATTCTCTGGTGTCTAGCTTTTTGAGTTTTTTGTATACCTTGGATATTAGGCCTCTATCTGATGTGGAGTTGGTAAGGATCTTTTCCCATTTTGTTGGCAGCTGTTTTGTTTTCTTGACAATGTCCTTAGCCTTACAAAAACTTTGCAATCTCATTAAGTCCCATGTGTTAATCTTTTACCTTAGAGCTTGAGCCATTGGTGTTTTGTTCAGAAAATTTTCTCCTGTGCCTATGTGTTCTAAGGTTTTCCCTACTTTCTCATCTAATAGTTTCAGAGTATATGGTTTAATGTGGAGATCTTTGATCCACTTGCACTTGAGCTTTGTACAAGGAGATAAGAAAGGGTCTATTTTCACAGATGCAATGAAGTTGCAGGTTTGTGTGACTGTATAACATTTTGAATCAGTTTTTTAGTTATACAAGTAATATTTTTTTCTTTTTTTAAATTAATATTCTGAATGATCAAATACAGACATATGACAATCCTAGATACTTTAACTTGGACTAACCATACTTTTAGTCTCCACAAAATGCATCTGGCTACTGGCAATAAATACAGACATTGTTTTGACTAACCAAAAAGGATGTCACTCTACTGGTCTAATGAACAAAACTGTCCTATTCTCAGATATTAAACAATACTCATTATTTTTATGATTGATTTAGTTGATTACAATGATTATTTTGCCTACCCTCATTTCCTTTCATCTTCTAATTGATACATTTCTTAGGTTTCAGTACTTTTATTAATTTTCTACTCTGGTTGATGATTTTTTACGATGAGAGTATTATTCTAGTTTATCACTGCTGCAAACAGTCTTTACTCGATTGCAAATACTTTCCTATTTGCGTGTAAGCTCACAGGGACTCTTCTGTCATTAACTAAACTGTAATGCACTTTTGTTCCCGCTTGCACAATTGCATTCTTTCTATTCTACCTTTATTAACTTCAGTGCTCAAAAACAAGCCCTGTGCTAAAGCAACATTTATGATCTCTGAAAAACTGGATTCCCACTGATTCCCTATATTTATCAACTTTTAAGTCATTGCTCCCCAATTGTTAGTAATAACTTCAGACATTATGCTCCCAAATGTCCTTCTTTATCACTTTGGTCAACATTATATAACCCATTCGGTCAACAATAGCAGTATTTCCATAGGAAGCAAGCACAGCAATGAATTATATCTCGTGCATTGATTTATAATTTAATATTATTGTATTGCAAAGCAATGCATTCAAACAGGCAACTACTTGAAGTGGACAGCATATCAAAATTTTCCAATATTAGTATAATTTATATTCTCTGCCTTAATACCATAACAAGAAAGCCCTTAATAACAGAAAAACATCTCCAGTAATTTTAAGATATATCACAAAAGCTTAAGAATTTTATGTTCATGTTCTCTATTTGTATAGCTTATGTAGATTAATAATGATTCTGCCCTCTCTACATATTGGAAATCAGTAAACGTCAAAGATTTTAGTTACAACATATGCAAGTGATTTGAATGTAAACAGGAACAATAGAGTATAATCCTCTCCTAGATGAAAGCACAGCACAAAGGAAGTCAGCTGGAGATATCTTAACATCAATGCCTGTTGTTTATTTGATGCTTAACTCCCATGTAAACAATATTTAAAAGGAAACATAAGAGCTTATTGTCAAATCAAATGTACTTTCTTGGAACAAAGAGCCAGAACACAGCGACACGATGAGAGGCTCGTCCTACAGACCAACTGCTCCAAGCAGCCTTCTCCCTCCACTTTGGCAGATGGTACTCGTTACGACAGCTCTCGAATAGAGTGGTTTGAAGCAGGCTGTATTTACAATTATGGCTCTCACATAAGGAGGTTTACTAGGGTTCTAAAGCTAATTAGTTCTGTCCACATCTCAACATTTGTCTGTTCTTCTAGCCCACAGACCACTCTGGTAATTACAGAGTGAGGGCAGCCTGGGGAAATGGTAAATAGAATGATTCTGAAAATCTACATAAGACTTACACTGGGGCAGATCCTTTATGATATGAAGTAAATAGATAAACTTAAAAGCATCTTATAAAATGAGGAAAATTCCAGTCGCCTGTATGTTCTTACACAGAAATATCTATGCAAAATACCATAGTCAAACCTCTGCTTCTTTCCACTAATTTGATAACCAGACTTGAATATTTGAGAACTAAATGTAGATGAACAGCCCCTCACACTCCAGAATCTGGACCCATAGGTGAGAATTTATGTGCGGGTATATCTCATTGGGCAATCGTTTCATCCACCGTTGGAAAAAAAAAAAAAAAAAAGCCCAGAATAAACATACCGAGATGTGATGCTATAAAACATAAGAATATGAAGAGGAAGAAAGTAAGCGCCAACTGACTTACATTTTACAAATGAGAGCCGCTGGCCTGAGAAAAAGAAAGCCAGTAACCAATCACCATCCCGCTCCATCCACGGAAAATTCAAGCTGAAGTAAAGGGAGACTAAATGCTTGATGCATGGCATGGATTTTTAATGGTTCCAATGTAAATAACATTCCTGTAATCAAGATGTAGTTGTACATGCCCTGGTGTGCTTCAAACATGGTGCTCGCTACTCAGCATTTACGACAATGAACGGCTGCAACCCAGCCTTTGAAAGCTTTCTCTTCCACCCCCACTTTGTCATTGCCTCCTCTTTCTACATCTATTAGACTGTATTAGTCTTTAACCATCCCTAATTCTAGTGAAAAATATCCTTGTCTTTAATAGTTAATGTTTGAGGTATACGGATCAGTAATATGATAGGAGGGTGATGGAAGTTAAGAATTCTGGCTCTACTAAGTGCTTCCAAGGAGAAACTGGAGAGAGCTCACATCAGCAACCTGACAGCACAGCTAAAAGCCCTAGAACAAAAGAAAGCAGATACTCCCAAAAAGAGTAGACGGCAAGAAATAATCAAAATTAGGGCAGAAATAGACCAAATAGAAACAAAAAAAAACCATTGGAAAAAATCAACAAAAACAAAGAGTTGGTTCTTTGAGAAAATCAACAAGATTGATAAACCCCTAGCCAGACTAACTAAAGGGCAAAGAGAGAGTATCCAAATTAACAAAATCAGAAAGGAAAGTGGTGACATAACAACTGAAACTAAGGAAATTCAAGAAATAATCAGATCCTACTACAAAAACTTATACTCCACAAAATTGGAAAATCTGGAGGAAATGGACGAATTCCTAGACAGATACAAGGTCCCATAGTTTAACCAGGACCAAGTAAACCATCTAAATAACCCTATAACACCTAAAGAAATAGAAGAAGTCATCAAAAGCCTCCCAACCAAAAAAAGCCCAGGTCCAGACGGGTTCAGTGCAGAATTTTATCAGACATTTATTGGGGATATAACACCAATATTCGCCAACCTATTCCAAAAGATAGAATCAGATGGAATAATAACCAACTCATTTTTTGAGGCTACAATAACCCTCGTACCTAAGCCACACAAAGACCCTACAAGGAAAGAGAACTTCAGACCAATCTCACTTATGAACATTGATGCAAAAATACTCAACAAAATACTTGCAAACCGAATCCAAGAACACATCAAAACCATCATTCATCATGACCAAGTAGGCTTCATCCCTGGGATGCAGGGATGGTTTAACATAAGGAAATCCATCAACGTAATCCACCATATAAACAAACTCAAAGATCAAAATCACATGGTCATCTCACTAGATGCTGAGAAAGCATTCGACAAAATCCAACACCCCTTCATGTTAAAAGTGCTGGAAAGAACAGGAATCCAAGGCCCATATTTAAACATAATAAAAGCAATATACAGCAAACCAACAGCCAACACCAAACTTAATGGCAAGAAACTTGAAGCAATCCCACTAAAATCAGGGACTCGACAAGGCTACCCACTCTCTCCCTACCTATTAAACCTAGTATTGGAGGTCCTGTCTGGAGCAATTAGACAGCAAAAGGAGATCAAGGGGATACAAATCGGAAACGAAGAGATAAAAACATCACTCTTTGCCGATGACATGATAGTGTACTTGAGTGACCCCAAAAATTCCACCAGAGAACTCCTACAGCTGATAAACAAGTTCAGCAAAGTGGCTGGATACAAAATTAACTCAAACAAATCAGTAGCCTTCCTATACTCAAAGGACAAACATGTGGAGAAAGAAATTAGGGAAAAGGTACCCTTCACAATAGTTACAAAAACTATGAAATACCTTGGTGTGACTCTAACTAAGGAAGTGAAGGACCTGTATGACAAGAACTTCAAACCTCTAAAGAAAGAAATTGAGGAGGATCTCAGAAAATGGAAAGATCTCCCATGCTCAAGGATTGGAAAGATCAACATCTTAAAAATGGACATCCTACCAAAAGCAATCTACAGATTCAATGCAATCCCCATCAAAATTCCAACCCAGTTCTTCATGGAATTGGAAAGATCAATGTGCAATTTCATATGGAATAACAAAAGATCTAGAATAGCGAAATCCATCCTCAACAACAAAAAAACATCTGCGGGAATCACTATCCCTGACCTCAAGCGATATTACAAGGCAATTGTGCTGAAAACTGCATGGTACTGGTACAGAAATAGGCAAGTGGATCAATGGAATAGAATAGAAGATCCAGAAATGAGCCCTCATGTATATGGTCACCTGATTATTGACAAAGGAGCAGTAAACATTCAATGGAAAAAGGACAGCCTATTCAACAAATGGTGCTGGTCCAACTGGCACTCAACATGCAAAAGAATGAAAATAGACCCGTTCTTATCTCCTTGTACAAAGCTCAAGTGTAAGTGGATTAAAGATCTCCACATTAAACCAGATACACTGGAACTATTAGATGAGAAATTAGGGAAAACCTTAGAACACATAGGCACAGGAGAAAATTTCCTGAACAAAACACCAATGGCTCAAGCTCTAAGGTCAAAGATTAACCAATGGGACTTAATGAGATTGCAAAGTTTCTGTAAGGCTAAGGATATCGTCAAGAAAACAAAACGGCAACCAACAGAATTGGAAAAGATCTTTACCAACACCACATCAGATAGAGGCCTAATATCCAAGGTGTACAAGGAACTCAAAAAGCTAGACACCAGAGAATCAAATAACCCTATTAAAAAATGGGGTACAGAGCTAAACAAATCATTTTCAGTTGAGGAACACCGAATGGCCGAAAAACATCTGAGGAAGTGCTCGACATCCTTAGCCATCAGGGAAATGCAAATCAAAACAACCCTAAGATTCCACCTCACACCAGTCAGATTGGCCAATATCCAAAACTCAGATGACAGCAGATGCTGGCGAGGCTGCAGAGAAATAGGAACACTTCTCCACTGTTGGTGGGATTGCAAGCTAATACAACCACTCGGGAAATCTGTCTGGCGATACCTCAGAAAATTGGATATAGTACTACCTGAAGACCCAGCTATTCCACTTCTGGGCATATACCCCAGAGACACTTTAGTACACAACAAAGATATATGCACCACAATGTTCATAGCGGCTCTATTTATAATAGCCAGAAGCTGGAAGGAACCCAGATGTCCATCAGAAGACGAATGGATACAAAAATTGTGGTACATATACACAATGGAATACTACTCAGCCACCAGAAACAATGACTTAACCAAATTCTTAAGAAAATGGCTGCATCTAGAGAAGATCATCCTGAGTGAGATAACCCAGTCACAAAAGAACAGACATAATATGCAGTCACTGATAGTGGGATGCTAACCCCAGAGGCTTGCACTCCCCCAGAAACAACTCACAGACTGTATGAAGTCCAAGAAATAAAGAAAACAAAAAATATACATATATTCACAAAACAAGAAGACTTTGACTATTTCCATGTTGCCTTTTGTTTTGCATGTACTTTACGCTTATTGCAACTAGTACGTTTTCAATGCATACTGTCAAGCCCTTGAAAAAAATCAAGTACTGACTAAAAAACATATTCACATGGTTTTATGTAAAATTTATTTTAATGTCTGAAAAAACAGTACTGACAAAAATGTATAATTTTTAGCAAAAAATGTTTAAAATTTTTACATTTATCTTTGTTTTGCAAAATAAAGTCGTTTAAAAAAAAAAAAAAGAATTCTGGCTCTAAAGCTTTATCCTGACTGTGGTACCCATTCCCTAACAGGGCTGCCTTGTCCTGCCTCCGTGGGAGTGGTTGCACCTAGTTCTGCAGAGACTTGATACACCAGGGTAGAGGGAAACAGGGGCCACCATCTCAAAGGAGAAGGGTAGTGGGCAGGGGAAGGAGTGAGAAGAGGTTGCATAGAAAGAAAGAAAGGAATGAGGAAGAAGAGAAGAAAACAAGTTTTGTCCTGTTATTTTTTTTACTTAACCGTGTTACATACTGCTCACTGCCCCTTCTTTTTTACTTCTTCCCACAATAATACCTCCTCTTTCCCCTTCCCTTCTCCTTGGAGCAAGTCAGGGTCCCCCACTACTAGATCATCAACTCTCTGCAAGGCTAGGCACATCCTCTCCCACTGAGGTTGGACAAGATGGCCCAGCTAGAATATATCCAACATACAGGCAGTGGGGTTTGGGATAGCTTCTGCTCCAGTTTTTCAGGAACCACAAGAAGACCTTGCTACTTATCTGCTACAGAAGGTCAAGGAGTATAACCTGTGTGTACCCTTTGGATGGGTGGTTCAGTCTTTGGGAATAACAAGGGTCCAAGTGTGTTGACTCTGTTGGTCTTCCTGTGGCGACCTTATGCCCTTTGGTCCCACAATCCTTCCTCTTATTCTTTCACTAGTGTCCCCTACCTCCATCCACTGTTGGGCTGTGGGTGTCAGCATTTTTATGTTTCTTCTGCTGAGTGGAGCCTCTTAGAGGACAACCATATAAAATGGGTTTATTTCCTTTGCCTTCCAATTTTAAAACAAGGAGCTAGAATTTTATATGACTCAATAATTATCAGAATGTATGAGAGGACCAAAGTTCAGATCCTAGCATTCCTACTGAACAGCTTATACCCTCCAGTTAGCTTCAGATTTGGGCACTCTGATAAATTTTTCTGATCTCTAATAATTGAGCAATCACATTCACAAATATACATGCCCACACTCTCAAATTGATTTCCTCTTCAGATCCTGACAAATACAGTGGTGGATGCTTGCTGCCAACCATGAACTGAATATGGGGACCCTAATGGAGGAGTTAGGGAAAGGACTAAAGGATTTGGAGTAGTTTTCAACCCTATACGAAGAACAACGATATCAATCAATCACACACACACACACACACACACACACACACACACACACACACACACACACACACACACCAATGCTCCCAGGGACTAAGTCACCAGTCAAAGAGTACTCATGGAGGGACTCACAGTTCCAGCTGCGTATGTAGCAGAGGATGGCCTTATCTGGCAGTGATGGGAGAAGAGACTCTTCGTCCTGTGAAGTCTGGATGTTCCAGTATAGGGGAATGCTAGGGCAGTGAGATGGGAGTGGGTGGGTGGGAAAGCACCTTCATAGAAGCAGGGGAAACTGGATGGGATGGGTGGATCATAGAGGGAAAACTGGAAAGAGGATAAAATTTGAAATATAAATATATAAAATACTGACTTTTTAAAAAATTAAAAAAATAAAAGTTCTTTTAGCATAATGAGTTTTAAAATCTTTGTAAATATTATATTTATATATATATATACATATATAGACATGCATAGACATATACATAGCCATAGCCATAATATATATTCAAATAAAGACACAAACTATATAAATTATATACACACACAAAAACACACACACACGCAAACATGGGGGGGGGACTGATAATGGGCCTACCCTCACTGAGACCTAATGTCCCTGAGTAGGAACATATCAAGGTTGCTCACAGTTGCTCATGAAGAAGGGGAGAGGAAGGAGGGGACACCCCTTCTCTTTTGAAATGGTGCCCTGTGGGCACAATCTATTTATGTTTAATAAAAATTAGTAAATTCTTTGTCCCTGTTTTCTTTTTGACAGGAGGAATTCTGGATTAATATATTTGAGTGAGTGACTGGTCCCACCCCTCAACTGGGGACCATACCATCCAGTAGATGTGATCCATACAGGTTCTATCTCCCATTTGTTTGTTATTTTGCCTAAGTTCTCTTTGTTGGGTCCTGGTAACATCTTGTGTCCCTGGCATCTGGAACATTCTAATGCCTACCCCCAGTTTCTCCTCCTTCACTGCTTTACACATACTTTCAAATTTCTGACCATCTGTACATCCTATATCTGAACTGGTCCCCCTTTTTTCTTTCCCTCCTTTCTCCTGCCCAGATCCCTCTCTCCCTTTATTTCCCAGAGATTATTCTCTTCCTCCTATGAGTAGGACTTTGTATGATCTTTCTTCTTGAGTTTCATGTGGTCTGAGTGTTTTATTGCAGGTATCTGAGTCTCTTTTTGACTATTATCCACTTATCAGTGAGTACAAACCATGTGTACTTTGATGATTGTGTTACCTCACTGAGAATGATATTTTCAAGTTCCATCTATTTGCCTGAAAAACTGAAGGAAAGGTCATCCAGAGACTGTCCCATCTTAGGGATCAATCCCATCTGCTGACACCAAATCCAGACACTATCGCTCATGCCAAGTGCTTACTGACAGGAGCCCAATATAGCTGGCTCCTGTGAGGCTCTGATAGAGCCGGACCAATGTATAGGTGGATGTACACAGCCAAACATTGGACTGAGCACAGGGAGTCCAATCGGGAAGTTAGGGCAAGGACTGTAGTAGGTAAAGGGGTTTACAACCTCATAGAAAGAATGACAATGTCAACCAACCAGAACCCCCAGTGGTCCCAGGGACTAAACCACCAACCAAATAGTACACAGTGGTTACCCATGACTCCTTCTGAATTTGTTTCAAAGGATTGCCTTATCTGGCATCACTGGGAGGGGAGCCATTTGGTCATGTGCAGGCTTGATGTCCTTGGATAACAGAAAAATATGCCATTGAGGCAGGAATGGTTGAGCAGTTAGGGTAACACCTTTACAGTGGCAGAGGGAGAGAGGAAGAGATAGGGAGACTTGTGGAGGGAAACTGGGATGGGAATAACATTTCAAATGTAAATAAATAAACTAACCAATAGAAAATTAGGGGATTCATAACCAGAAGTTTTACATACAGTTTTTTGTCTCTCACCAGATATTAGTCGCCGGGATTCTGTGTCTAGGAGTACTATCACTCAGATTTTCTCCATTTCACTTGTGCATGTCTACAAATATGGTGTTTTCTAGATCTTGCTCAAGCAACTATCTCTAGAAGATTATTTCACAGCAAACTCTCTGTTCCTCTGACTGTTACAATCTTTCCAGCCCTTCTTCCTCCAATTTTTTATGCCTCAGATGTAGTTGTGTTGTAGATGAATCTATTCACCGTTAGTTTCCCACAAACCTTTATCTATGTTGTGTCCATCCATAGTTTTTTTCATGGTCTCAATTTTCTGTAAAGAAGGCTGAGAACTATACTTATCTTTGGATACAAGGAAAAATTTAGTTAAAATTTATTCTGTATATTCAATTGTCACCCATACTTCTCAACTGTAGCCTTCCCTCCCACCATAGCTCCCAGTGCCACCCTACCATTTTCTCTCCCCTATACCAACTCCTCTGTTTTCTTTCAGAAGAGATTAGGTCTTCCAGGAATATCAACTAAACACAACATAAAGCCATGCAATAAGATTAGGCACAAAGCTCTGTACTAAGGCTGATTGAGGAAATGCAGAATGAGGATGAATCCAAACTGAATAAATAAACTGAGATACAAAATGGGGGGGAAAGGAGTTCCTAATATGCAGCTAGTCAATGGTGGCTCTGAGTATATGGGTGTGTCCAGCAACAATTAAGAAAGCAATTAGTATTTTTGTTCTTCTATTAAAGTGGCAAAAGAAGTTGTTCTTCTAAAATGTATGATCCAACCAACCTCTTAGGTGGCTAATTTTTTAGCACCAGGCATGATTTCAGTCATATAGCATGAGTCCTTTGTGCAATTATGTTGCTGCAAATTAGCACTAATAAGTAAGTGTTTCTATTAGGTATTTAGATATATATTTCCAAGGTGATTGTTACATTGATTCATAGGTATTACATATGGCTTCAATGGTGGTTTTAATTTGAAAGTCTTTGATAGCTTTATATATTTGCAAGTTTCATTCTCCAGTTGGTAGAACTGTTTTAGAAGTATTTGGAGATGTGCCCTTTTTAGGAGGTATGTCAGTTGAGGGGGGATTTGGAACTCTGAAAACCCACAGTATTCTTATTTAGCTCGCTCGTCCTAGTGATTGTTGATGAAGTTTTGAGTTCTCACCTACAGCTACAGAGCCAAGCTGGGCTGCTTGTTGCTATTCTTTCTACCATAATGATCATTGACTCTAAATCCTGGAACTGCAAGCCCCAAATTAACCACATTATTTTATGGGTTTCAGCCATGGTATCTCAGCATAGCAAGTCAAAGATAAGAAGGACAATATTATAGATTGCTCTCTTCCCTTGACAGCTTGCATAGTGCTTTCTAGTACTAGAAAATCTATAGACCGGAATAAAACCCTCAGTATAAAAACAGGTTAAATCATCTGGTTCATGCATCCTAAGTTTTCAGTATCTTAACTTTATCATCAACTCCCTAGAAGTAACCAAGAGCAACAACCAGAACACTGCCGTTCATAATTATAAGGCAAATACATTTAAGAAATTCAAACTATTTACCAAGAAATAAAAATAAGAAATTATCAAATGTATACTATTTGATTTTCAAAACCTAAATGCAAAGACTTCAAAATACCACTACCAGTTGCCATGTAGTGATGGCTTGTGTAATTCAAAGCAGTAGCTTTTTCTATAGATAGAAAAAGAAAGCATTATTTTTACTTTCACTAACATGTGAAGTTGATATGAGAGGATATTGACAATAAAGAGAATTACAAGTTTGTGGACCAAAAGTTTATATCATGGGGGCTGTAGAGATGGCACATTACTTAAGAGTATTTGTGACTCTAGCAGAGGAGCCAGGCTGACCTCCCTGGTGGCTCATAACCACCTGTTACTTCAGTAACAAGTCTTCTGGGTTCCATGGCACCTGCATGCAGGTGGAACACATACAACAAGTAGGAACACACGTACACATAAAACACAAAGAATTATTTCAAATTGTGTTCTGAATGCAACATATTTACAGAAATTTTTCCCCAAGAAAACACTCTGCTAGTATTTAGAAGAGTCAGGAAAGAACCCGGTAGTGTTTGGACTATCTCGCAGTCCTCAGAGCTTACATCTTCCAATTTACCAATGGATCCAGCGACTTAATTGCAAAATTTTATATTCTGTCAAGAAGACATCACATTTCACTGTTGGGCCTTCTATTGTTTTAACTTACTTGCCTGGTCATTACCTGCATTCTCCTTTGGCAATTAAGGACTATGCAGCACTACCAGGTGTGCTGTCAGTTTGCTAGTGTATGCTCTCTCCAGTTTCTTTTTTTAGGCGCGTAGAGCTATGAGTCTTCCTCTAAGCACTGCTTGCATCATATCTCACAAGTTTGTGTATGTTGTGCCTTCATTTTTGATAAATTCTAAAAAGTCTTTGATTTATTTATTTCTTCCTTGACCAAGCTATCCTTGAGTAGAACATTATTCAGCTTCCATGTGCATGTGGGCTTTTTGGTGTTTTTGCTGTCATTGAAGAACAGCCCAGGTCTATGGTGATTTGGTAGAATGCATAAGATGATTTAAATGTTCTCTTATCTGTTGTGGCTTGTTTTGTGACCAACTATATGGTCAATTTTGTAGAAGATGCGATGAGGTGCTGAAAGATATAATCCTTTTTTTTACGATGTAATATTATATAGATATCTGTTAAATCTACTTGGTTTATAACTTCTGTTAGTTTCACTGTGCCTCTGTTTAGTTTCTTTTTCCATGATCTTTCCATTGATGATGGTGGGTTGTTGAAGTCTTCAACTATTATTGTGAGTGGTACAATATATGCTTTGAGCTTTAGTAGAGTTTCTTTTATGAATGTGGGTGCTTTTGTATTTGGGGTGTAAATGTTCAGGATTGAGAGTTCATCTTGATAGATTTTTCTTTTGATAAGTAAAAATGTCTTTCATTATCTTTTTTGAAGACTTTGGTTGGAAATTTATTTTACTTGATATTAGAATGGCTACTTCAGCTTGTTTCCTGGGACTGTTTGCTTGGAAAATTTTTTCTCGACCTTTTACTCTGAGGTAGTTCCTTTTTGTTGCTGAGATGATTTTCCTCTGTGCAGCAAAATTCCAGGTCCTATGTATATGTCCAGTCTGACACTCTATGTCTTTTTTATTGGGAATTGAGTCCATTGGTGTTAAGAAATATTAAGGAACAATGCTCTTGTTTTCTGTTATTTTTGTTGTTAGAGGTAAAATTATGTTTGTTCACCTTTCTTCTTTTGGTTTTGTTGCAAGAGGATTATTTTCCTGCTTTTCCTAGGGTGTAGTTTCCCTACTTTCATTTGAGTTTTTCATCTATTATCCTTTGTGGGGCTGAATTTGTGGACAGATATTTTTTAAAGTTGGTCTCGTCCTAGAATATCTCAGTTTGTTGATCTATAGTGACTAGAGTTTTGCTGGACATAGTAACCTGTGTGGGTATTTGTGTTCACTAAGGGTGTGTATGATATCCATCCAGGATCTTCTAACTTCCCTAGTTTTCGTTGAGAAGTCTGGTGTAATTCTGACCAGTCTGCTGTAACTCTGACCAGTCTGTCTTTATATGTTACTTGTCCTTTGTCCCTTACTGCTTGTGGTGTATTTTCTTTGTTTTGAACATTTTCCGTTTTGACTATTATGTGTCAGGAGGAATTCCTTTCCTGCTCCATTCTATTTGAAATTATGTATGTTTATCGTATGTTCATGGCTATTTTTTTTAGGTTAGGAATATTTTTCTCTATCATTTTGTTGAAGGTATTTGGATGAGAGTCTTTGCTCTCTTCTACACCTGTTATCCTTAGGTTTGGTTTTCTCATTGTGTCATTGATCTCTTGAATATTTTGGGTGAGGAGCTTTTTAATTTTTACATTTTCTCTGACTGTTATGTCAATGCTTTTTATGTTGTTTTCTGCCCCCTGAGATTCTCAGTTCCATCTCTGATAGTCTGTTGGTGATGCTTGTATCTATGACTCCTGACCTTTTTCCTAGGTTTTCTATCTCCAGGGTTGTGTCTCTTTATGTTTTGTTTATTGTTTCCATTTCTGTTTTCAGATCCTTGATGGTTTTTGTTCAATTCCTTTTTCTGTTTTTTTTTTTGTTTGTGTGTGTGTGTTTGTGTGTGTGTGTGTATGTGTGTATACGTGTGTGTTTCTTTGTTTCTCTATGGGCTTATACTTGTTTTTCAGTGTTCCATATTTTCTAAAGGAGTTATTCATATGCTTCTCAAGGAACTTCATCATCAAAATAAGGCATGATTTTAAGTTAAAATCTTGTTTTTCTGGTTTGTTGGGTTATTCACTATTTGCTGTGGTGTGAGAGCTGTGTGCTGATTTTGACACTTTGTTTTGGTTTCTGTTGCTTAGATTCTTGCACTTACCTCTTAACAACATCTTTGATGTTAGTTGATCTTATGGTCTCTGAATGGAGCTGTCTCTTATATTCATCTTTGGGCTGTGGGCTCTGGAGGGTGATCAGTCCTGTGTGTTAAGCTCTCTATGGAAAAACTACGACTCCTGGTATATGTACCTTTCAATGTTATCTCCTTTACTTCTTTTTATGGTTTCCCTCTGCATGCCCCCTAACCTATCACCCTTCCCCCTGCTTCCATGAGGGAGCTCTCCTAGTTTCCCACTCAATGCTACCTCACTGCCCTGGGATTCCCCTACACTGGGGCATCAAGCCTTCATGGAACCAAGGGCCTCTCTTTCCACTGGGACCAGTTCCCATAGCATCTGGTGAGAAGTGGAACTTTGTGCATTCTTAGAACAGCTTATAGTAAATTCAATGCTAACCAGAGGTATTCAATGAGACTCTGCTAAGAAAAGAAAAAAAATCAAAGAGAAAAAAGAGAAGAAAGAATAGGAGAAGGAAATAGGGGAGGGATGGGGAGGCATTAAGGGCATAATTTTTATATAATTTTTTTATTTTTAATCATACAAGCATTTTGCTTACTTGTTTTAGAGTTACCTAAGACATTTTATTAATATGAAGCTACTGTGAAAGAAATTGTTTCTCTCATACCTTCCCAGGTGTATTGTAATTTGTATCTAGGAAAACTACTATTTTCATATCTTAAGATCACTTTAATGTGAAAATGTAATAGCCCTTATACAAATACATGAGCCAATCACTAATAACCAACGGTCCATATGCAGTTGATACTAAAATTATTTATACTTTATACATACTTATTTATTTACATATAGAAAAGACAGATTCCATAATGATGTCCTACATGATGTGAAATATTCAGTCTCTGAAATAAAAATAGACACTATTGACTTGACTACAATCTCTATCTGCTACTGGTAGTATCTCTTTCAGTAATTCTATTTGCTTTTGTATAGAACATTTTAATAATGGAGTGGTCAGGGACATTGTCTTTTGAGTTGGGTTCTCAGGTTTTGCTACTATGAATTATATGTCCCCTGAGAAACCATTGTTTATTTTTCTATATGTTTCTTTCCTTGTTTTTGAAATGTACCTTACTACAGAAAAAGGAAGTGTCAAATAGTAAAATTAATTCCCACTAGGATGTAATGCACTATATGTTCCTTCTCAGTAATGATAATGAGTTACGTTGACAGTATTGCTAATTTCATACTTTCAGACCTTGTTTATCATAAAGCGTTGCTCAAAATTTTATGCATTTAATGTGCATTTGGGCTTTGTATTTTTTCCATGCTCTTCAGTTTTTTGAGATATATATATATATATATATATATATATATATATATATATATATATATATAATAAAAATAAATGTTTAAAGCAGACAAATTTCATACCTTTATTAATGTAATTAGAAATAAAATATGTTGACTCAATGCTACTTTACAAGCTTCATTAAGCATTCACCACCAATAGTTGTGATTTAAAAACAAATACAATCTATACAAGGAGGAAATGTCATCTCTGTTATAAAAATCAACCAGAAGCTCAGGGCAATTGAAATAGATGACCCACAGCTAAGCAGGTATTATGTAAGTATTTTTAAACAGACCAGGAAGTAAATCTCCACTAAAATATTAGTTAAAACAAATAAGATCCTGCTGGTTAAAATTCAATGACTTTATCTTTTACCAAAACTGCAATGAGTTGGTTTTAATGCAGGGCAGACACAAAATAAATGATTTTATACACAGTTTAATATAAATGTTACATTAACCATATGTTCAAACAATTATTTATGTGTTGCATATATTTTTTAGTATAACTGAAGAATGCAGGAAGCCCATTGTATTCCAAGAAAGAGCAATGACTTGTCTGCATATGAAACACACTTGCATTTTGGTGATTCTCAGACCTGTCTGAGCATTAGACTCACTTGAGGACATTTGCTATCTTGCCACTATCCTAGGATACTCCCTAGTGATTTCTCCTCAGTCAGTCTGCACACAGAACAGTAGCACCAACATGTTCCATTCTGGTTCTGCAGGTGGCTGCACTTTGCATATGATTTGAGAAACACTGTGAGAGGACAGACTCTGTTTCCTATCTAGCAAAGATATCAAGGCATCATTTTTATTAATAAGTTTCCTGAAAAAGTTATGTGAGCATAAATGTAGTCAATCTAGACCAAGGCATTTTAAACACATACTCAGAATGTTTCCGTTTCTGTCATTTGCCTATACTGCCTCCATCATTCCGTATATCTGTCTTTAAAAACAAACTTGCTGAAATTCTTCACATTAAATGCTCTCTATATACACACTTTTAATTTTTTTCTTCAACCAGCTTTATTGACATTTGGACTGAATTGGAGAGGGAGAAAAGATTTAGCAGAATCTACCCAGTGAACTATAAGATATTAAGCAGAAACTCTTTTCATGCTGTAAAAATAAACAGAACTTTTCAAACTGACAACCAAAAACAATTTCAAAATATTATCTACTGTCTCTAGCTGGAATTCATCAGCCTGAAATTACTCCTTTTCCTAATCACAGCCTTTGTAGACAACACTGAATATCTATGATCAATATATCTATGATAAGTGGAAAGTTCATTACTTTCTCATAATCATATCAATGAACAATACAGAAGTTTAATTGAGTACAAAATAACAAGAAAAAAAGGCAACTAAAGTGAGGGAAATAACTTTATAGCATTCAAATACTTTCTTGGACCAAACTTATAGATTTCCAGGAATTCTGTTCATGTTAAACAGGCTGGATTACATATTCTGCTTTTGCTTTTATTTCTCTTTTTACCTTTGCTTTTATAATATTTTAGTGTGGTGTGTATCTGTCTGTCTATGTGTATGTGTTTGTCTGCCTCCGTGTGTGTGTGTGTGTGTGTGTGTGTGTGTGTGTGGCCCTTTTGAAGACCTGTGGACAACTTTATAAAGTCAGTTCTTTCTTTGTTTTGCTTTACACAGATTTCAGTCAGCAAATCAGTTTGTTGAGTGTTTGTGTTTATCTATATAGTCACTGAGATGGATTTATTTGTTTGCTTGGAGACATACTTTTCCTAATAAGCCATACTGACATAGAGCACACTCTAGTACAAAGGCCCTAAACATGTGACCCTACAGACAGATTCCTCCTAAATAATTAAAGGCTTGTTCTACCAGACCTGTTAGCGTGTTTTTCTTTAATTAGTAATTGGACTGGCACAATAATCAACAATCAACTCAGATGTCCCTTTTTTTCATTCTGTTAAATTCCTTTATTCTTTTTAATAATGACCCAGTGACTCATCTCAGCAACTAGGTCTCTATCTTAAGTACTGCTTATCTGCATCCTCGTTACATCAAGTCTTTACCAGACCTGATTCTTGGTACTTATAATGAGGGACACCTTCTGATGTCTTTTGGTGTAGGCTACCTTTTTATTGCTATTCTATTGGTTCAGTAGTCTATTGGTGTCATTCATGACTTGGGAAGCCCACAGACCCATGCTAATCTGTTATCACACTTACCTACATCCTCTCTAAGCTTTGCCTGGACAGCCAGCAGCTGTCTGATGCTGCTTTTCTTCCTAGACTAAGTAAGATAATTGTTCTCAAAATGTCTTTAACTCTTTTTCCCAGGAAACAAGTATAAAAGTCATTCTCGGTTTAGGATATTTCTTAACATGTGCTACCTTGCCTGGCTAAAGATGAGAAGCCTTGAAAAAATGATTTTGATATTTATTCCTGCTTTAGAAATCTTTGGTTATAAATCATATGGCTCTTTCCAGCCATAGTATTTCACAAAAGTACACGAAACTCAAAAGAAACCCAAAAGAAAAGAAATGTTTAAGCCACTGACAATAATAGTAGACAGGATAAATATTTTAGGGGACCCTTTCCAACAGTTATTCTTTCATGTCTACTGAGTGCTCACATTCAGAAATAGAAAAGGTTTTGGCAGTTGAGCTCATGAACAGAAACAGCTCATGGATTTCTCAGTGGGAGAATAAGAATCATATCACTAAATCTTTCTAAGGACTTGTAGGCACATTAATGAGCTCTGTGCTCTGGTTCTTATTAATATAAAGCTCTTGTTGAATTAAATGTGCTTCAGTTGTCCTCATGGTGGTGGATTGTAGACTGGAAAAGTTTGCACAAGGAGCTTTTTTCTAAAGGTCATAAGACACAGGATGCATTTGGTTCTGTAAGTCCCGCTGTGATGAAGCCCTGTGACACCTAAGAACCACTTATTTAGTTCCACAAAAGTCTCATTTTTTTTGTGCAGAAAATCATTACTTGTCATCAATTATTTTATAACTCCTCTAGGCATTTCTATTAAGTGACAAATGGCTCTTTTATAACTCAATTTGTCTCTCTCAAAAAACACAAAGAGAATAAGGGTATTTTAACACCTATAAGGTATGAATTTGCTTATTTAGACTCTCTGTCCATGAGGAAGCTGAAATTGAATTTTACTACTTGTGGCCATGTATTTGTAAGAGCCCTGCTCCATGAAACACTGTTAGGTTACCTCTGAGCTGATTGAACATGCATGTGATGTTGAGAACTGTAGCAGCCATATTGAAGAGAGAATAGCATGATGGGAGACAAATTTTGTGATAAATTAAACTTCTGTTGGGAATCTATACTTTTCCTAGCTGCAGAACAATTATACAGATAAGTGTGGTAATCTGTAATGTGTGTGTGTGTGTGTGTGTGTGTGTGTGTGTGTGTGCTAATATGAAAATAATTGGAGGATCTTTTTATAATTTGTACTGCTTGGATATTCTACCTGCACAGCACATTGTAGACTCTTAGAGAAAAGATACAATCACATGTATAATGAGTTTGTAAGGAAATCAATCGAAAAAGGCTTAGCTTCTGGTGTTACTTATTTTTCCCTCTAACAAAACAACAGACATAATAATGCTGCTGGATGACTTTACGTTAAGATTTGATGATCTTGTAAAACTGTTTCAGAAAGAACAAATGTGCACATGTCTCCATAACATCTGCACAAAAATTAGACAGTAATCAACAATTTCATGCACATGCCAGTCCTATGGCCACTGTACACGGTACATATAACTTTAACTCAGTGATGTAATTTATCACCTCCACTCAGAGCAGAAGGTCATGTTTATTCCACTGCTGAATGGACAGAAGAACTAGTCTGACATAAGTTATTCAAGTCTATGGCAACTAACAAAAATCACAAGGCAATGTTCTTGTCTGCATTATTTGCAAAAAATCAAGAAATAAAGAAATAAAAAGATAAGGGAGACTAAGGAGATAAGTAGGTGGTAAATTTCAGCTACAACATAGCTCATGCTGACTTTTGCATTTAATGTCAGTGTGTACATGGAAAGACTAAGTGATGGCTTCCGAGGATATGTAGGACACTTGCATTCATGCACACTCAAAAATAAATAAATAAATAAAAAACAATAAAACAAGGATTAGTAGATCGCATTTGCTTCTCTTGCTGTGCTTATGTGAATTAAGACGGACAGAGATCAGCCCTTTGGATGCTGTGGGTTAAAGTTCCAGTGTGTACTAATGAACGTGCCTTCTAGCTTTTCCTCATTAGCCTCCAACTCATCTACCCATTTCTGGAATTTTTCCACTGCACCCTCTATGTTCAATTAATGTTAAAATATGCAGGACTCTCTGTTTTCTAAAAAAGTCAGCACACTGTATCATCATTGGTATTTTCAATAATGCATTGCACAATGACCTTCCTTCACAAATAATTCATTTACCAACTAAAATGCGATATACTTAACTATATACAACCTTAGGAGATCATCCACAAAGATACTACAGAAAAGCCCCAGCTCTGCAGAAAGCTGTCACATTTTATCTTGGTGACACTTGTGTTCCCCACAATACAAAAGAAAGCATGCGTTAAATAAAGACTTTCTTACCTAACACAGAAAACAGTAAGCCATGGCAACTTCAATTACGTGTAATAAAACATTCCTGTGTATAGAACATTATGGAATGAAAATGGCTTACATATATACATCACCCCCTACAAACTATCATTATTCTAATCATTGTTTTGCCAGACAGCTACAAAGCAGGGCTCCTTAGGGGTATTTTACTGCTTGTCAGGCTAAATAGGCAATGATTTGTGACAGCTGATCAGATTACCAGCAGAGAGAGATAAGAAAGATTGTGCTGAATTTTCAATTTCATTGTGAGTAGACAAGACAGCTCTTTGTGTGTCCAGGCAAATTCTGTAAGGATGGTCAGCAACCCCAGGGGATGTCACCTTCATCGAAATGTTAGTTAAGCTGCAGAACAGAGCACTTGCTGTTTATATTCCAATTACTGACAGTCTGAGCCATCTCAGCTAAACAAGGAATTGCTTGACATCATCCAGGGATAATTTTTTAGGATCATTAAATTGCTGACACATTTGATATTTAGCTGTAACTCTGAAGAACATTTTTTTCCTACATTAAAATGTAAAAGTTCTACAAGAGTCAATTACGAAGAGTAATCTCTATCAATCCAGGTGACTGCAAAGGTAGGAAGGATGGTTTAAAGGGGGGAATAAAAGGTCTCCAGGGTTAAGAGAAGAATATATAGAGAGGAAGGAAGGAAACAGAATATCCACAAAATGTATAAGCTCAAAATTCAGTAAAATCAACTTAATTAAGTTACAATTTTTCCTTATCTCCATGGTTTATCCCCGAAAATCTATCTTTGTAAATGGTACTGTTGTTCGTTCGCTTTGTAGAACCATAAAAAAGTAACAACTAATTCCTAAGGTTCATATATTGTTAGGAAAGAGTAAAGGCTGAGTTAAATTATAAAATTTATTTTAGAAATTTATATAACTCTTGGTCTTTCTGCAAAACATTGATAATGTAGTTACCTCTTTAGCAAATATGATTGAGTGTCTTTAACCTACAATAATTTTAGACTTTGTAGAACTAAGGAGTAAATAAAGGTAAACAAAAACATAAACCTTGTAAAATTGTATGTTAGTATGTCAAAGATATCTGAAGAAACATGGAAAATGGCATGTGACTCTGCTATGTTCTCTACAATGTACAATGGAAGAAAATAGTACCAGGATTTCACATTGAATATGGACTATGAATTCATGCAAGAAAACTTTATGACTTTATATGTGATATTTTATGAAATTTAGCATTTATTTGTTTATAATTATTGTAAAAGAAATATGCTAATTTAGCAGGATTTCCTCAGACTATGTTGGTATCAAAATAATTCATATATAACATTAATGATAATTATATCACCCATATACTGAAATACTTCAAACACTGAGTGAACAGTTAACAACTCCTAAAAACAGTAGTTTCTTACAGCAAAGACTGTAATCTTTAATATTTATTTTCTGAAATAATTTCAATTTATTTTATTCTAATTTTACGTGTTTTAAAAATATAACTACTTATTATTATATTCACTTGCTTGTATGTATGGGTTCCTGTGCTTGTGTGTGTGTGTGTGTGTGTGTGTGTGTGTCTGTGTGTCTGTGTATGTGTGTGTGTGTAGGTATGTGTGCACATGCATGTACCTGCATGTGTATGTTATCATACATGTTGGTAGGTTTTAGGACCAACAGCAGATATTAGTTCTCTCCTTATCTCATGTGAAAATTCAAAACTAAACTCAGGTTCTATGCTGAGAGGCAGCAGTGATTACCAGCAAGAGACATATTGCTAGCTATGAAATATAAAATCTGATATTTTATTACTAATAGAGTTATTTCTATAGCATAAATGTGTACGGTTTCAAATCTGTTGGTTTGGAACTACAAGAGAAGCATTCAGAGAATTTCCCAGAGCTATCTTGATAGCTGTCACTAGTGAAAGGGTATTTTTTAGGGTTGCATATTTAAGAAACTGGATTAAAAATACTAATTTTAACACACTGTGAAGAGAACGTATTAGAATATAATCTCTTAGTACTGAAACCCTTAATTCTTGCTATTACGTTGTCCTATTCCTGGGCTGAATTTAAGAAGACTAAGTTTGAATTATCAGCATCTGAATTACTTTGAACACATCAAAGCATCATCTACCATTACCTTTTTAATAGTAGGATTAGAATATTTAACAGAAAACAGCTACATGTTTGCAGATGTGAAGAAGAGCATGCCTATAAAATTGCTGTGGATCTTATTGTTTCTTTCAGTACAGCATTAATTGGCTTCCAACCTCAAATAACACTTAATTTCCCGAATCCTCTGTGTCTCACAATGACCTCTTCATCTTCTAGACACTACATGAGATTTCTACGTTAGTCCCCAAGGCCAGAAGCCAGGGTGTGAGGTGGAAGGGCATGCTTCCTGAACCATGTCCAGTGCTGCAAGGCAAACAGTATCTTGGGCTCAGAGTCTCCTTTTATTTATAATACACGTATATTAAAAAGAGCTAGAATATTTTGTTGTACATGTATTTCAGGTTTCAAATTGGGACTAGAATTTTAAATGGATCTTCGTGTCCTTAAACTGTCGGGTGGGAACATGAACAACATAAAAACTATTTGCACTGAGAATTGCAAGATTGTTCTTGTAGGAAAATGTCATAGTTGTTTGGGTTTCATGAAATCACTAACAAACTAAACTCCACTGTCTGCACTCATTGTAGTGATACCCACTGACTGACTCACTCACTCCCTGTTCTATTCTCATGAGAGTTGGGCACATTGTATCTCTAACCCATTCTGTCAAACCTTTCTCTGATTTGTCACTTTGTCTGCCCCTAAATTAGATGTCACATTCAGACGTGACTACTTCCTTCTCCAAACTAATTTCACTTTAACAGTGTGTACTAGGGGCATGTCTGTATTTCAGCCAGAGAGATTATGGGTGTGTACTCCAGCCAGATTGGCCATGTTACTGGAGTAAAGCTCTTTTACATACTGCTACCATGTTGACACTTCACAAACATTGCCTCTAACTTTGACAATACTTGTAAAAGTTGAGAAGTAAAGATACATGTCTATGTGAATTCAGGGAACATAGCAAGCCATGTTTCCATCAGTCAATCAGTCACTATCTGAGAATCTGTCTACATGATTCTGTTTCACTGCCACAGGAATGAGAAGATGAACCTGAAATTGGAGAAGGAAAATAGGAAAATGAAAACTTATGAAAAACAAAAACAGAGTACATAGGTGAATAGGAAAGTAAGACATAAATAAAAGTTAACTGTTAAAATTAAGTAGCTTAAGGAATGAAGGAAATAAATGCCATGTTTACAATTTAAATGACTGTTTTTCTGTCAAGACTGTGGGTAAAGAAAAATGTGAGGTGAGATATTTCAGAAGAGAATGAAAGAAAGTATTGAAGAAAATTATAAAAAAGAAAAAACACGTAGATAAAGAATCAAGCTCAATGGGATAAAACAGGAAGAGAGAGAACACAAAGTGTAGTAACATGATACAAACAGACCAGGCTGTATTTTTGTATCTATCTACCTACCTACCTACCTACCTACTTACCTACCTACCTACTTACCTACCTACCTACCTACCTACCTACCTACCTACCTACCTACCAATCTATCTATCTATCTATCTATCTATCTATCTATCTATCTATCTATCTATCTATCCATCCATCCATCCATCCATCCATCCATCCATCCATCCATCTATCTATCTATCTATCTATAGATAGATAGATATTTACAAAACAACAATTAATGAAAAGGAGTCCATGAATTTGAAAGAGAGCAAGAAAAAGTATGTAGCAAGATTGGAATGAAAAAATAAAAATATGGGAGAAATTATTTAATTATCTTATAATCCCTCCTAAATAAACACAAAATTGAATATAAATGTTTGTGACAGCAATGAGGTAAGAGATGTTGACAAAAATGTAACATATTTCAACTCAAATAAAAATGAATAATGAAAAAGAAATATTCTATACTTACAAACATATAAGAGTGCATCCTAAATTTTAACTTCAGACTATATAACTTTAGTAGTTATTATGAAAAGATTTGGAGCCATCTCTTGAATAATATGTATTGTAAGGCCCACAAGTGAATTTGATAAAATCTAGTGAGGTTTTCTGGTGGTGAGTAGGAGTCACAGAAACTTATTATACCTTGCAGCAAGTTACAAGAACACTTGAGCAAGTGCTAAAGTACAAATTCTCAAGGGAAGGAAAGCATCAGTTTCTCTGAGCTGGAAAAGTTCTACCTTGGTGTATGTAGAGATACAAGCTCATTTTCAAGTGTTCACAATTTGATATCACACACGACTGCTTCCAAATAAGAATGGGAGATACAAATACCTCAAGGCAAATAATTCCAAACTGTCTGGTCTAGCTTATTTAAGAGAATGATCCCAGTAGCCTGAAGAGGTAACTCACACCTGTGATTTCAGTGTTTTAGATGTTGATGAAGGAAAACAAAGATCTGTGTCAGACAGGTCTACACAGGGAGGGAGACCACATGTAAAAATTAAGAGAGAGGAGATAGAGTCTATGGTTTAAAGGAGCTCTACTAATTCCCTCCAATGATATTTTGGCTGGAACAAACAAACAAGCAAAACAAACCCCCTAAACTGCAGCACAAACAAGTCAATACTTAAGAATTGTTTAATCTGTTTTTTTTTCTTTTGTTTTCTTTATTCAGAACAATTCTTGTTTATTCTTTTTTTTCCTTTTTCCTTACAACTTTATTTTTTAAAAGAGATACATGTACAGATCATTAAAAGCATGTTAGCATATATGAATGGACTTTTGTCAGTACTTAATTTTTTAAAGGTTTGATAGTATGCATTAAAATCTTATATGTAAAGCAAAATATAACATGCAAATAGTCAAAGTTTTATTGGTGTGTAAAGATTAAACATAATGATTTTTAAATTCCAAAAATGGCCACAAAGATATCTTCTTAGCTCTTGAGTTACTAATGATTTAAGGTCTAGGTGTATCCCACTCTGAGAGGGTGCTATACACTTATTGTTTTTTGTTTTTGTTTTTGTTTTTGTTTTTGTTTTTTTCCTAAGAAGGACTGAGGCTTATAATTTTTGGTCTTTTATTTTTAAGCTTCATATGGTTTGTGAATGTTGAAATGTTGACTTGGGTTCTGCCTTCTATGTAGAAATCCTCTGTCTACAGCATGCTGGATGGTTAGAAGCACATCTCATAATTCACAGTTTCTTCACTGTGACATGAAACAGAGAGTTTAAGATGATTTTCTTGACATTCAGCCCTCTTCCTCTCAAAGTTTAAAGGTTTATATTTGTCTGGTTGACTATATATATTGAATTTTCAAGTTTCTCTAAATAGAATAATTTCATAAAAGTACAGGAATTTTTACTCTAAACAAGGTTTATTTCATTAAATTCACAATGCTAAATTCTTAAACAGACTAGGGATTCTATATTCTTCACTAAATGTCATTCACTAAATTGTCACACAAGCAAGCCAGGCATCCCATCATTCACAAGAATTAGGAATAAGTAATACTGTTGCAAGGGTAAAGAAAGGAAACACTAGCAAATGTAAATGAATAAACTTGCATGTAATTATTTCATCTGTTTCTCTGGCATGGAAATGTGTAGACAAAGTTTGCATGTCATTGTGTGAGATGTAATCCCAATAAATACCACCTGTCTTGAACACAAAAAGAAAAAGAAATAAAATTTGACAATATGGGCAATGGCTCCAAATATTTTTATTTTCCATATATATATATATATATATATATATATATATATATATATATATATATGCAAATAAATAAATGCATGTAATTAACCACATATGGGTAACTGAGTGAACCACAGTTAGTACAAAGTAAACAAGAAGTTTCTGAACACATCTTAGTTAAAACAGTATTTCTACCAGATAATATGATTGTATTATAATATCAATTAAGGGGAGATAGATACTAAAAAAAAAACAAAAAAAAAAAAAAACCCCTACTACTGTAAATAAGGAACTGAATTAAGATGCTTTTTTTTTTCCTTTTCATGAGAAAAAAATAAAGTGAAGTGGGGGTAAATAGGGTTTTTAGGATGAAAGGAGAGAGGGGTAGCTCTGATTGAGATGTAAAACAAATAAATAATTAAAAACATAAATACAAAATGTGTTAAACTCTCAGAACAGTGATTCTCAACATTGCTAATGTGGTGACCCTTTACACCAGTTAGTTTATCACGTTGTGATCTCCAACCATAAAATTACTTTCATGGATACATCCCAACTGCAATTTTGCTACTGCTGTGGATTTTAATATAAAATCAGATATGTAACATGCCTGATTTGTGACCCCTTTGTAAGTTTTATTTGGTCCCTGAAGAGGTTGTGAGTCACAGGATGAGAAACAATTCCTTAGAAGCACTGAACATTCCAGAGCATAGAAAAATACCAGACTGTGGCCAATATCTGAATATGAACCACATGTTCACTGATGCAGACATGTGTGGGAGGTTTAGGAAGCAGAATCCCAAGTGACAAAATCCATGAAGAAGTTCAGCTCTTGTCAGAAAAACAAGTTTCAGTAGACAAGACCAACAGGGAGGAAAGGGACAAATTTTCTGGGATCAGTGGGGCTCAAGAGCTATACATATATTGTCTCCTGTTCTTTTTTTATTTCCAGTGGTGACAAAAGAAAAAAACAAACACAAAAACAAAAGAGTAGAAAAATGAACAGAAAACATAATAATTCAGGGTGTCCTTTCTTTCCTTTTTTCTCATCTTTAGAGAGAAAGTCTACTACATGTCTACACATGAAGTCCTTGCATGTTTTCAACAACACTTCATCTCAGTTTTTATCTCAGTACTTGGGCTACTAGTTGTCACCAAATCAATGGTCACTATTCTTTCACATGCACTTGTGACACTGAAGAAATTTTTACATGTACTTTTGACACATTGCAGAAATGTTGGCCTGTATCTACATACCTTCTGTGTCTCCCCAAACAATGCCAGTGAGGAATTAGTGTGGGCTAGCAATGATTTTGCAAAGGTTTGTCTCCTTTGTTTTTCCCTTTCTTTAACTGTACAAATATGGAAGAGATCCTCTATGTTCCAAATTATCCCTGAGGCTATTTACTGTAAGTTTTGCTTTTGTATACTGTAGGTCTCCCACCCCTACCCTTGGCTCCAATAATGGAAGCCTTTCTTCTTGTACTTGGTTATTTCATATAAGATGGACTTTTTGGTACATTGGATCCCTATGCCACATTTCAGTTTCTGTCTAAGGCAGAAGAAGATCTACTGGTTTGCAACTATCAAAAGTCAGAATATCTCAGTGGCTTGAGGTAAGTAAGTTTATTTCTGGTTTACACTCTGTGAAGAAAGATGTGCTAGTTCCTTAATATCAGCTTACAGTGTCTGCATCTAAACAAAGGGAATTTTTTTAGAAAAGTGTTCCAAACACTTCCCTACACAAATGACCAACAACAGAATCCCCTGAATCCTGCACTTATATTTTATTGAACAGCACAAGGTGTATTTCTGTTCTGGAATTTAAACATGTAAGAATATACAGGCTTGCTCTGTGTTCTGAAAGCAGTAAACATGTCTTTTAAACTAAGGGTTGCCCATATTTTAGACACTCTTTGGGCATTATGAATAAGAGTACAAACAAGCCAGTGTTAGGACTGAACCGCAGAGTTTTTCCAGGTCTCCTTGCATCCAACACAGCCTCTGTGTTTTTCTTTGTAAGTCTCATAGGAAAAGACCTTGCTATCATCCAGGAACATAAGCACTTGCTCTAATTTGTCATGATTGAAGGGGAACTGAAAATGTATGCAGTTGATGTTAGGTCTAAGCTTCAACACCCTGTCAGTGTCCAACAAGTATGTTATTTTTCAGGAAGCAGAGATACTGAGAATGTCAGTTAGTTTGTGTTCAGAAAGGGAAATGCCAAGTGAGAACTGGAAAACATGAACAACAATAAGGCTCCTCCCAGGATGGGATCTTTTGTGTCTTCTATGATTATTAGGGATGCTACTGGATGTGGACTTACTGAGCAGGAGGAAGAGTTTTGTGATGTGTAAAAGAAGGGTGGCTGATATGGAGGGATATATTAGAGAAGAAATCAAAGGATTGGAAGCATGAACTAGTGAGAACTCAGTATGCATCTTCAGCTTCATAAACTAGAAAGTGGAAAACCAACAACATCCTCAGTCTAGAATCCCAAAAGGGGAGCAGAAATGAGTTGCTCAGTCACAGGTGACTTATGTCTAAAAGTGGAAAAATGGGTCTTCACGTGGACTTCAGCAGGATAATAGCAGTTGCAAAGAAGTACCATTTTGGCTTTTTAACCATTAAAACCATTAAATGTAAGGTTTAAGAAGTGAAACAGTTATAACAAGAGCATATGAAACAAAACTGAAAATCATGCATAATATGTTCACTTCTACAGAACCAATGTTTGAGTGAGAAGTGGAGCTTTTCCAGTTAATTTCCCTTAGAAAAGTCAGAGTCTCAGCATTACAGAAAAACTTCAGCTTACATTGAGACATTAAAGATGTGTCAGTGGAGCCCTGGTTTCAATTTGTCCCTAAAAAGAGATGAAAAAAAAATCCTGATCCCAGTTGATCAGTGATATCTCAGAATTATTCTCTCAGCCAATTATTCTGCAGGTCCTATCAAAAATCCATTATGTATAGTTAATCTTAATACTGAATTCAATTTCAAATAATATGTGATAAAGAGTCTCTCCAACAAATTACAGACAATTGCTAAGCTTGACTCAATTTAGATTGAGTTCAAAAGCATCCCAGTCTCTCTCTGTACTGCCGAGTTCAGAATGATCTCACTCTCCAGTAACTCAATGAGCTTCCTTCGTTCTCCTCATCTTCCCATACTGAAAATACACATCGCGGTGCTACTTACACCTAAACCTAATACAATTATCAAGTTCTTCCTTTGAAAAGAATGTTCTTTTATAGAAGAAACGATATCCATATTCACTTAGTTATTTCTCCTATATCCCTTCAAATTCTGAACACTTTCCCTTCCTTACAAGGAAAATCTTCATAGGGCATTTTGTGCTTGGCATTTGAAAATTCAAAATTTAAATCAAATAAGATCAGAGTTTGGGATCCAACAGGAACTGACCTTTAATAGTATCAGGAGCAATCTGCATATTAAATATATTCCTAGAACAGGGAATTTCCCTTTGCTGGAAACATTTATAGATTGACAAGGACCATATTGCATTAAAAAAAAAAAAAACAAAAAAAACAAACAAAAAAAAAAAACAAAAAAACCAACCAACCAATAAAACCAACAAACAGGAAAGGCAGTGTCAATGATTGGTAAAAAGTATGTTCTTATATTGATCTGTAATGCATTTTCACAATACTTACAACAGATAATAGATTCTATTATTGGGAACAAAAAAAATTAGTCCTTATTTTCTAATATACATTTAGAAAAATTAAAGATACTTTCCCTATTCCCCTTTAATATTTTCCTCTGTTTGAGAACTAGATATGCATGTGAGGAGGAATGATTCACCTTATGTGTGCTGTCTTATGAAAGAACTCTGTATTTGAGTTATTCAGTCCCCTTTCAAGAATGAATTTACAATCCTTCCAAAACCTGTAAAAGTCAATGAAGTTCTGTGCTTTTCTAAGTTCCTACGCTGTATGACACTGGGTTGGGGAAGACATGCAGAAACATCTCCTCATTTCGATGGGGAATTGATGCCAAACAAAGGGAAGGACCCACTGGTGCCTAAGGGATGAAGCAAAGTTTTATTGTTATTTAAGCAAGTATGGGTGAAGGGATACTTACAAGAGCAAATATGGCCGAAAGATAGTTGTTTCACCAAAATCCCATCACATCATGGGCAACAGCTCCAGGATGCTGAGAACTTAAATTGCTTCACACAGCTTGCAGACAACCCAAAAAGTTAAAAGCATCTGCAGAAAGAAAAAAAATAAGTGGAATGTGAACTATTTGACAAGTCTCTATATGATTTTATCTGTGAATATTGGGAACAAAGGGAAGACGAGAAAACTCAAATGTGTTTCCTAGTGTTGTTAAATTACTAAATATTGTATTAAATCAATGTTTACAGGAATATAAAGATAAAGACTAAAAGTAATTTTTTTCTTTATCAACAAAAAACTAATATAATTTTGACAAATCTATTTGGACATTAGAGAGCAGACTCATTTTTTTGTTGTTGTTGGAATTTACCAACTTGAAGCAAACACAGGAGTGTTTGCACAGTCTGTTTATCCCTTCTCCTTTATCCCTTCTTGACTAGGGTTCATTTCTTTTTTAAAGGTGGAGTTTGAGCTAATCTTATTTAACATCTTTGCATTGACATGATAACTCTCCCCTCTTCTTAACAAGTGCATTGTGTCTACTTTATGTACTTCATGTGTCATGTCAAGGGCAGCTCTTCAGTCATCCCATTTCAACACTAAAGGAAATAGAACATTAACAAAATCCAACTTTTTTAAATCAACTCTTCTTGGATTTTAAAAAGTTGCAATTACTGGCTACCTGTGGTATTGATGATTGATTTTTTTTTTATAATAAAATCTATTGACAGGCTTTCCACATTTTCTCTGAAAGGAATTGTGTCATTTAACCTGACTATATCAATCAAAATAGTAAAACATTTTAGCTTCAAGATGTTGACTGCATTACTCTTTAATGTAGAAAACAGGACTTGCCTCTTTATTCCCCTCTTTTTTTTAACCTTCTGGTAGTATTACTGCAATGAACTGCCTCCATGTTGTAACAAAATACCCTGGGGACTCATCTGAGGATTCACCCCATATGCATCTACCAAACCCAAGCACTATTACTGAAGCCAAGAAGTGCTTACTGACAGGAACCAGGTATGGATGTCTCCTCAGAGGCTCTCTCAGAGTCATACAGATACAGAAGAGAATGCTTGCAACTAATCCTCAGACGGAACAGGGGGACCTCATGAAAGAGCTAGAGATAGAACAGAAGGAGCTGAAAGGTTTGCAACCTCGTGGGAAGAACAACGTCATCAACCAGCCAAGGCACTGAGGTGGAGAGGGTGATTGGGAGAGGGAGCACCTTCATGGAATCAAGTTGAGTGGAAAGAGGGAGAGGAGTTGGGAGAAAAGGGAAATGTAAATACAGAGAATTTCCAATAAAATTGGAAAAAAAAACTAAAAAAAAACAAATAAAACAAAAATACCCTGTACTGCGAGGTATAAAACATTCAAGTCTGGAATTCCAGAATCATGGAATTGGTTTGTTGTTCTCTGATATATAATATCATTGACTAGCCTGGGGTGCTCCTCTCACTGTGTCCCTACCTAGAATTTCCACTATGTGTGAACAATCTTGCTATTTCTTTTTCTTCATGTAAGATACTAATTTAAGGGGATTGGTTCCTTAGCCTTAAGATCTCACTTACCCATGATTATCTGCTTATGTGAAAGACCTAAAATACAGAGACTTTGAAGATTAAAGCTACAGTCTCTGAATTTCATGAGAAAATAATTTCATAATAAAACCATTCTGGTCTGAATCAAACATTACACTAAAATCTATTTATGAGAAAGAGAGCAGAAATACTCAAATATGTTGACAATCAATGTTCAATTTTTATAATATTTTAATCACTATTAGCCTATTGTAGATATTAATAAATTAGATAAAATTGGACTTAATGTCAGTATTTGTGTAAACCTAACATATATATCCAAACAAATCTGTTTTTTTAAACCACTAGGTTTTTAGTGGAAATAATACTTTGAAATTTAATTATTAATCAAGGTTTTGGGACAGAAGAATCTATTTCTTCAGATTTTTTTTGGTAAATCTCTCTAACACAAACCAGAAAGGGAGTTAGTATACATTATTATAAAACCTTACAAGTTCACTATGATATTTTTTAACCTTTTACATAATTTGATATAGATTAAAATTTTTTCTTATGGCATAAAAATTTGCAATGTCTTTTCTCATTAGAAAAAAATGAATCTATGTAAATTGATAATATTACCTCTGATTTAGGTTATTTTTATTTAGATTATTCATTTATTTTACTTTATACATGGAAATATTTTCCCCAGGTATATGTTTGTTTACCTTGTATGTGCCTAGGGCATATGTACATGAGAAGAGGGAGTTTTCCATCCCAGAACAAGAAATGCAAATTGTAAACCACATTATGGAAACTAGGAAGCAGCCCCTGGTCTTCTTCAATAGGAACAATGATCTTCACTGCTCTTCTGTCTCTCTAGCCAATAAGTAATGATATTTTTTTCTAAATGCTGAATTATCTTGTGTTGCCTATGTTCTCAAATTTTAATAGGCATCATCTCATTCCTAATGAAAACTTACATTGCCTAAATGATTTTAGTAATACCAAGAAAATTTAAGTTCAAATACCTTATTCTAAACTCTTACATATTAAAATGAAAAAAATTAAACAAGGAAGTATTTTACTGTTAGGTCTCATTGTAAGAGGTCTTGATTCAACTTTATCAAAAATACAATGGAAGCAGCTATAAGCACCTATCATTGAAAACATCAAAAGGTCTTATATACTTTAGAATTCTGTCAGCCCAATAAGATGCTATACTTAATTAACTTCAGACATGACAGCTGTAGTCAAAGTACTAGGAAGAAAGTGTTATTTCAACTATGATCTGGTATTCCCTGGTTTCTTTGTTTGCATCTCATGTGCAGGATAGGCGCCCACCAGAAAACATTTGATCTGTTACAGCACAGTGTAATATGACATTGGATCATGTATGTAGTCAGCAGATTTGAGGTTGTAGTATGTCTATAGCTAATGTCTAGGCTTTTGTCTTGTTTGTAACTCAGTTTACTTCTAGTTGTGCACTAAGTCAGTTGACTTTAACATAATTATATATATTATAATTGAGATAACTGAACTAACCTTTCAGTGTTAACAGTACTCATATACATTGCAAAAATGAAAATCTTTACTAAAAGCCATGCTTCATTTTACTCTGACTTTTTCACTAAGCAGACAGATTGCTTAAGAAAATCCTTTGGTTTCCATAGAATGTGAAAATAGCAACACTCCATGAGTCATTCTTTAAAATAAAAGAAATTAAAATATTATATAATTATTTTCATATGATTTTTTCTTTGCTCATTTGATATAAGTAATACTCTCATTTTTAAGAGTTACATATCCAAATAAGTTAAATTGAAAGTTTTATATTGTTCTTTTTATTTGAACAAGAGTTTTAGAAATATAAGTTGAAAAATTCAGTTAATAATGGATACTGCATTGTTAAATAACAATTTATAGCTCAAAATTTAGCATTTACTGCAGGTAACTCAGTATTTTATTAAAAGCAGATATTAAACATTAAACTATTTGGTTTAATCACTAATTACATCATTAATTTAAATTTAATTAAATTAAACAATAATTAAATTATTACTATTTTGTATGATGTACTAACTTATAATTCAATATTAAAGTTGTTTGGATATATTTATCATAGTTTAAAAGTTTATTATAACTTGAAAAGTGTTTTATATATATATATATATATATATATATATAAAGTTTTATTTATCACATTTTAGATGTTAAAGGAGTTGTACAAACAAGTTATTCTTGTAAAGTTTTTTTTTAAAACACTCTAATGAAAACTTACATTGCCTAAATGATTTTAGTAATACCAAGAAAATTTAAGTTCAAATACCTTATACTAAACTCTTACATATTAAAATGAAAAAAATTAAACAAGGAAGTATTTTACTGTTAGGTCTCATTGTAAGAGGTCTTGATTCAACTTGATCAAAAATACAATGGAAGCAGCTATAAACACCTATCATTGAAAACATCAAAAGGTCTTATATACTTTAGAATTCTGTCAGCCAAATAAGATGCTATACTTAATTAACTTCAGACATGACAGCTGTAGTCAAAGTACTAGGAAGAAAGTGTTATTTCAACTATGATCTGGTATTCCCTGGTTTCTTTGTTTGCATCAGACATTGAGACTGGAGACATGACTCAGTGGTTAAGAGCACTGACTGCTCTTCCAGAGTTGCTGAGTTCAACTTCCAGCAACCATATGGTGGATCACAACCATCTGAAATGGAATCTGATGCCCTTTTTGATGTGCTTGATGACAGCTAGATATACTCATATAAATAAAACACTTTGACAACTTGAGATACTTGTCAGTAATTTCAGATTAAAAAGTAAATACTTAAAGAAGTTTTACTATATAGTTTATTATATTTGTTTTAAATGTTCATAATCTTAACCTACAAGCAAACATTATACATACATAAATAGTGCATAAATATAAATTAAACATAATAATGTTTAAACTCATTATGTGCAAGTCCTCTGACATTTTCTTTATTTTAGAGATTTGTTCAAATACTGCCAAAAATCTAGTAAACATAAATAATAACCTAGGAACCAATCACTGTGAAACGTTTACTTTTCTGGGAGGAATCCACACACTTGGTTTTTCTTCTTTTGTCTTTCTGGTCCTTCTGCTCTGTTTATACTTTCTGTGTGAACTTGCTTAAAGTATGTATTATAAATACACAAGTACATTTCTGATTTTATATTTCTTGATTTGACCGACTTAAGCCATTTCTTTCCTCCTAAGTATCTTTTTCATATTCACTTGTGTCTTTATTCTTATCACTCTAAAAGAAGAAATTTCATACATACAAATATATAATATTTCATTTTAATGTCACCCATATATCACCCCTAAAGAGACCAATGGGGCTCATGGTTGGAGAACATTGCCTTTAATATGTAGTTTTTGTTTTGTTTTGTTTTGTTTTTTAATTAAAGGCAGATCAATCAGAATTACAACCTCCTAAGTTACATTGATATGCAATTGCTTCAAGGATTCTCTCAACTGACAAAATGAACAAAATGTATTAGCAGCAGTTTTTAGCAGATTATTATTAAAGCTTTAGTATCACCCATCCATATCAACAGCAAGGTAAAATCAAAAATGAAAATAATATGGATAAAAATGAAAATAAACAATTCTCAGAAAACTGAGGTATAGCACAAATTGCTATCACTCAAACTAAAAATTCACTAGGGGTAAAGAAACTGAGCGACAACCCATCAATATCCCAGTGAGGATGTGTGGAATAGAACTCAATTCACAACCTATGAGGAGCAAATTATATAAAACTCAGGAGGAGCTATACCCTGAAGGAAAGAAGAAAGTTAATTTCAACACCTAGACTCTTCAAGGTCCCTCACAGCCATATCAAATATGTTCAGTTCAATATTTATATAATATAATAATATAATATAATATATAAAATATAATGAATTATATTATATGTATTATAGTGTATATAATATAGTATATAGTATACATATTAAATATGACATAGATAATATATTTAATTTTCATATTTTACACTTCCCATAACTCTTATCCTACTCCCTTGTTCTGCCCCATAGACTCACTTGCATAGCAAGTGTCTTTTATGTGTGCACAAGCCTTGTGCAGTACTGTGTAATTATTGTGAATTCATGTTTGCAAAGCCTATTCATATTCCCAAAACAGTATTACTCTCCATCCTTTGGCTCTTAGGTTCTTTCTGACCTTGTTTTCCATGATCTTCCAGCCTTGACATATGTGATATAGAGAGCCTCTTTGTGGGTGAGCACTCAACAGTCACTCTGCACAACTGAAGCACTTATGAGTCTCTGCATTTATCATTGCTCACTGCAAAAAGAAGCTTCTGTGCCCATAGCTGACAGGATCGTTCGTGTACAGGTATAAACATGAATGTTTAGAAGGCAGCTGGGTTTTAAGTCCATTTATTGGATTTTAGCTAAGTAGCTGACAAACATTTCAGTCTGCTGCTGTCTTTAACTAGCTGCAGTTTACCTACTGCATGGTAGAGAGTGCTCTATTCATTTACATTTGACATTTCACAACACAGGGAAGATTTAAAGATTTTTAGGGATGTCCCTAATAGTCAGACTGTTCAGCCTGGTTAGAAAAGTATTCCTCCTCATTTTTTTTCTTCATATAAGAATTTTTTTTCTCTGATTCATCCTGAATCATGCCACAGAAATGAATCAAATTTGACTTTAGATTATATAATCTCAATTTGGTTGTTATCAGTGAAAGCCATCAGAATGTTTTGCAAGAGGATGCTGACATACATCTTACAGAACTATCCTGCATTCATAGAAGAAATTGACTAGTACATAAAGCTAAGTTGATTTAAGGTTACTGGGTATAATGTAGATAAAGAAGATGCTATGCAAGAAAGAGTGTATATCAATTTGCCTTTCTATATTAATTATTTTCCTTCTGCATCAACTATTCACAAAATAAATGAGTATTGAGTAATCTCCATAATGAATAAAAACCCTATATATTTAAAATATTATAAATTTATATTGCTTTTTACATTATTTATTCTAAAACTACATGTATAATTATCTCAAAAATATGAGAAAAGTGCTTATTATCATGAAAATCTAAAAATTATTGGATTTTATTTAAAACCACATGGAATAAAATAAAATGTGTAGATGCTTCTCAATTAACTTAGAGAAAACTCTTAGGTTGCTCAATTTTTTTGAAATTTATACTATTAGTAAAAAAGGATGAAATATAAGACGAATCTTAAGATCTATGTCATAGTCAAAGTTTTGTTGCTATGAGGAAACACTATTACCATAGCAACATCTTTTTACTACTTTTCATTTTTACAGTCCAGTCATGACCCGTTTTCTGGTCCATCCTCTCTTGGGCCCTTTGGCTTAGTAACCTTGAGTTCTGTGGAATGTATCATAGGTGGTCTGTACATAATTTCTAATAGCCACTTATTAGTGAGTATATACTGTCCATGTCCTTTCTAGTCTGAGTTACCTCACTCAGAATAATGTTTTCTAATTCCATCCATTTGCAATCTCAAGCTATACTACAAAGCAACAATGATACAAACGCATGTAATTGGTACAGAGACACACAGGTTAATCAATGAAAAAAAACTGAAGACCAATAAATGTAACCACGCTCTTATGGTCACTTTATCTTTGTCAAAGAAACTAAAATACGATAGAAAAAGAAAGCATCTTCAATAAATGGTGCAAGTATAACTGGCAATTGCTTTGTAGGAAAATAAAAATAGATCCATATTTGTCACTGTATTAACAGAAACTCTTTTTTAATTAGATACTCTCTGTATTTACATTTGAAATGTTTTCCCCTTCCCCCACTGTGCTCCCATCTCACCTCTACCTCCACTTGTCTCCACAAAGGTGCACTTACTCCTGATTACCCTTTCACCCCATTGCCTTGGCAGTCCCAACATTGGGAAAATGTGCCCTCCCTGTACCAAAGGTCTCTTCTCACATTGATGCAAGACACTGCTATCTGCTGCTACTTATGCAACTGGAGCCATAGGTCTCTCAATGGACCAAAGCAACTCTTAAGAAAGGTTATTTTTCAGGTACTACCATGTCCAATTTTCTGAGGAATTTCCAGACTGATTTCCAGAGTGGTTGTACAAGCTTGTAATCCCACAAGCACTGGAGGAGTGTTCTTCTTTCTGAACATCCTTGCCAGCATCTGAGGTCACCTGAGTTTTTGATCTTAGCCATTCTGACTGGTGTGAGGTGGAATCTCAGGGTTGTTTTAATTTGCATTTCTCTAATGACTAGGGATGTTGAGCATTTCTTTAGGTGCTTCTCAGCCATTCAGTATTCCTCAGCTGAGAATTCTTTTGATAGTGCTGTACCCCCTTTTTAAGTGTATTATTTAATTCTCTGGATTCTAGCTTATTGAGTTCTTTGTACATATTAGATATTAACCCTCTATCAGATGTAAGATTGGTAAAGATCTTTTCCAAATCTGTTGGTTTCCATTTTGTCTGTTTGATGGTGTCTTTTGCCTTTCAGAAGCTTTGCAATTTCATGAGATCCATTTGTCCATTCTTGCTCTTAGAGCATAAGCTATTGATGTTCTGTTCAGGAAATTATCTGCTCTGCATATGTGTTCTAAGTTCTTCCCACTTTCTCTTCTATTAGTTTCAGTGTACCTGGTTTTATGTGAAGGTCTTTGATCCACCTGGAATTGAGCATTGTAAAAGGAGATAAGAAAGGATACATTTGCATTCTTCTGCATTCTGACTGCTAGGTGAACTAGCAACATTAGTTAAAGAGGCTGTCCTTTTTTCCATTGAATGATTCAGCTCCTTTGTTAAAGATAAAGTGACCATATTTATGTGGATTCATTTCTGGGCCTTCAGTTCTATTTCTTTGATCTACCTGTCTGTCTCTGTATTAACACCAAACAGTATTTATCCCAAATGATCTGTAATACAACTTCAGGTCACAACCCAGATATAGTGATTCCCCTGGATTTTTTTTTTTTTTTTTTTTTTTTTTTTTTTGAAAGTAGTTTTTGCTATCCTGGGTTTTTATTATTTCAAATGAATTTGTAAATTGCTCTTTCTAACTCTATGAAGAATTGAGTTGGTATTTTGATGGGGATAGCAATTAGTCTGCAGATAGCTTTAAGCAGCTATACCAACCCTGGGCATATACCCAAAAGAAGCCCCAATATCTAACAAGGACACATATTTCATCATGTTCATAGCAGCCTTATTTATAATAACTAGATGCTGGAAATAACTCAGATTTCCTTCAACAGAGGAATGGATACAGAAATTGTGGCACATTTACACAATGGAATACTATTCAGCTATTACAATGACTTCATGAAATTCTTACACAAATGGATGGAACGTGAAGCTATCATTCTTACTGAGGTAACCCAGTCACAAAAGAACACTCATGGCATAAACTCACTTATAAGCAGTTACTAACCCAAAAAGCTCAGAATACCCAAAAAATTCATAGAAATTATGAAACTCAAAAAGAAGGAACTGCAGAAGGTGGATGCCTCAGTCTTTCTTAGAAGGGAGAACAAAACACTGATGGGAGAAAATAAAGACATTTTCGTAAATATAATAAAGACATTAGATTAGCACGGATTGGAGAACTGATCATCCAAATATGGTCTCACCTAGGGATTAATCCTATATGCAGCCACTAACCTTATGCACTATTGCTGATGACAAATCATGATTACTAGTAGGAATCTGATATGGATGCCTTCTCAGAGTTTCTGTCAGAGCCGTACTGAAACAGAAGAGGATGCTTAAAGCTAACTATCAGACTGAACATGAGGACCTCAATGATGGAGCTAGAGAAAAAACTAAAGAAGATGAAAGTGTCTGCAACCCCATGGGAACAACAAAATTATCAACTAACCAAACCCATCACAGCTCCCAGGGACTAAAACACCAATCAGTGAATACTTATGGAGAGAGTCATGGCTCCAGGTGCATATGTAGAAGAGGATAGAAGTCTCTGGCACCAATGGGAGAAGAGGCCTTTGGTCCAGTGAAGACTTGTTTTCCCAGTGTAGGGGAATGCTAAAATACTGAGGTGGGAGAGGATGGTTTCAAGAGGGAGAGTGTTCATGGAGGCAATTGGAGGGGGAGGGTGATGCGATTGGAGGAAAAGGGAAAACATCTGAAAAGTAAATACAGAGAATATCTAATAAAATTCTTTTTTAAATGTTGAGTTTAATTGAGGCTTGCTTATTGTTTCATGGGTTTGCTTATTATCATCATGGCAGGGAGGAAAGTGGAATGGAGTCACACATGGCACTGCAGAAGGAGCTGAGAGTAGCATCCGAATCTGCTTGCTACAGGAAGAGACAGACACTAGCCCTGGCTTGGGTTTTTGAAACCAACAAGGCTGCTCTTCCTAACCATTCTCAAGGAGGTCTAATGCTGATGACTAATCACTTAAATAGGCCATTCTTCTATTATTTATTTCTTAATACATTTCAAGTGTTTCCTTCTCCCCTTATTCCATACCCAATCCTGCCTTTATGAGAGTGCTCACACACCCACTCACACACCTGCCTTCCTACCTAGACATTCCCTTACACTGGGCCATTGAGCCTTGACAGGACCAATTCTCTGCTACATATGCAGCTGAAGACATGGATTCCTCCATGTGTACTCTTTGGGTAGTGTTCCAGTCCCTGGGAGATCTGGGGGTTCTGGCTGGTTGATATTGTTGTTATATGGAGTTGCAAACTTCTTCAGTTCCTTCAACTCTTTCTCTCACTCCATCACTAGGGACTTGGTTCTTATTTCAATGGTTGGCTGCAAACATCAGCCTCTGTATGTGTCATTCTCTGCCAGAGCCTCTCAGGATACAGTTATATCAAACTCCAGAGTAGTCCAGAACTCAGGGAAGGTAACCATAGCTGAGAAAACAAGTCCAGTAAGTGTTTCTATCATTCCAAAAGCAAAAGCCATAGACAAAGACAAGAATGAGAGTGAAAAAATCTCAAACATCTTCTGGAGAGTTATTAGAAAAGAAACCAAATGCAAAAAAATAAAGGTATGTGTAACATCCTAATTAAAAGCAGCAAAGAGAAAGGTTTAAAATTACAACATTCTGCATAAAGATAGATACAAACAATGAAATCTTTATTGCTATAAGTAGTTTTTTATATTAATATAATACTAATTTATTTTTAAACATTTACTTTTTTATTTCCAATGAGTGTGTGTTTGTGTGTGTGTGTGTGTGTGTGTGTGTGTGTGTGTGTGTGTGTGTGTGTGTGAAGCAAAATATAATCATATATACCCAGAGAGAGAACTCTAATATTGTTATATGGTACCAACTATCAGCTATAAAATTATAGCCATACAAGTAACTGAGCTAGTTCTAAGAATGCTTTATGAGAATTTCTTGTTTTCCTTCTTTTTTCTTTTTTGTTATTACTTTTATTTTTTTATAGTCCAGCCATTGCCCCTCTCCTGGTCCTCTCTCCCACAATTTCTCACCCCATTCCTTCTCTCCCCTGTCACCAAGAGGATGTCCCCTCCCTCCAGCATCAGGCATCCCCATGCCCTGGGGCCTCAAGTCTCTCTAGGGTTAGGCACATCTTCACATACTGAGGCCAGACCCAGCAGTCCTTTTTGCTGTATATGTGTCTGGGGCCTAGGAAAAGCTCCTGAATGTTGTCTGGTTGGTGTCTCAGTGTCTGTGAGATTTCAGCTTCTTGTAGCATTTCATTAATTCAATCACAAGGGTCCAAAAATTCAGTTGCATGGTTGTCTCTAAATATTTGTCCATATCTGTCAGCTGCTTTCGAGAATTTCAAGTACTTCATTCGCATACTGTTATGACAGAATCACAGCTTGTGTCCAGACCGAACAAACCAGGCCAATGCAGTTCCACATGGGAGAGGGGTTTTTCTTTGGGGGTTGGGTGATGAAGCCAAAAGGAGGAGGAAGAGAAAAGAAGAAGGGGCCAAAGGTAGGAGGGATCTTATTTTTATTAAAACTGTGTTGTAAGGACTCACAGGTAAAAGTGAGAGGTAAACCAAATGTATGGTCATTGCCATGGCAACAGATGCATGTGTCCTTGTCAACTATGGGTGACATCACCACTGGGTTCGGGACAAAAGCTAGTTTCTGATACCAACACATACCTTTAACCCAATGGCGGAATATATATACATTTATTTAATATTTTAATATAGTACTTCACCCCATTATACAATGCAATCACATTTATGGCAGCATCTCCATGACAATCCATTTTTATATGCTATGCTATAAGAGTCTAGAGATTAGGAAAAGAAATGTTTTATATGGTACACTATCCTCAGCACTTCAAAGACTTGAAATCCTAGCAACTGGAAATACTACAACACAGTAAGTCGTGCATTGTTCCTGGCCAAATTAAGATACATCTCCCAGGACAAGTTGAAGCCACTGGTGGATGTAGAAGGGTTCTGAAGTTCTTAATCAACCCTAGGTATTTCTGAAACATCCTCTAAAGAAGGATGACTTTCAGTACTAAATTAAAATACACTCTCAAGCTCTTCCTGCTGTTGTTTCTCAGAGCACACTTGACTAATTCACCTGATTTTGATTCCTGCATAACCTAATCAATAGCAGTTGGTAGCAGGAAACATTCTAAGAATTTTTAAGCATTAAAAGAATTTTGTCAACTGATTTTTCAGAGTGGACTATGTCATCAGAAAATAAAGTGTTTGTTGAACTTAGCAAGCACACATGGCACAGGTGTTGACAATCTCAATAAGAAGCACTCATTTTCATATACCAAAAGAAAGCAATGAATTGAAATGTATTTGTCTGATAAAAGATCAAAAATCACTAATCTCTAAGAGAATCACAGTGTGGATTACAGCAAAAACAGACACTCTACTTGAGCAATGTCCTCTAGAACTGCTCGACTGTTAAAGGAAGTGGGACTACTATGAGATTATCTATTCATAGTGGAAAATTGGATACTTTGTCCAATCCTTAAGAAGGTGTGAACAAAATACCTAAAATAATTGTTAGAAGCAGGCTAAGAGTGACAGACTGAACAACAAGAATTGAAAATACCAATTCTCTGCTTTGGCAAAACTAAGTTCAAAAAACCAAGACATGCTGCAATAGATATTAAAAAATAAAACAAGATCAACATGTTAATATTCACCAAAGAATGAAGACCTTCCTTTCACCATAGGAATAAGTGATGTAATGGCAAAAAGCACAGCTTTGAAAGTCAATAGGATTGTCATTTGCAGGTTAAACATGAGCGTGTTACATGATTTTAAATAGGAGTCTACTAATAAAACTCAGATGCTATCATAAAAATGAAACATATTTATGAATGTGTGACTAGGTAGATGACAGCCATGGTAATTTGGAACATACATATTTATAGATAGAATAAAGAGAACAATCTAAGCAGCATATGTACTCATCTTATAAACTAAACAATGTCAAATTTGAATACCAGGAGTTTAGCGCATCTGACCTCTCAAAATGTCAAAGACCTTAAGACAATATTTCAGAATTTAATTCATTGACAGGGTTCCTTAGTAACAAGGACCCTGTATACCATAGCAGACTGGTGAGTGAAGAAAAAAGCCTATATTCATAGGAAACTCTAGGTGATTTTTAAATAAATTTATACCTTTTAAAAGAAAAAATATTTCAAATAGGGTTTACATTTTACCTCATCTCAAAATCTCATGACACCAAAATTTTTGTTAAAACTTTTTCATGGTAACCTAGGTTATAGAAGGTATATTTTTTGTGTGTCATGGAGTCATAGAAGGATATCTACCAGCCAGTTAGATAATCTAAGGAGCATCTAGCAGTGCTCTCCTGTCCTATCATCATTTGGCAAACCTAGCAGACACACCATGAAAGTTCAAGTGAAGTGGAGGTGCAAACATGTCAGGGGTGAGTCCTGCTCTATGCTGTCGCTGCCAGCCATCCACTCTCCAAGCATTCTGAAGAGTTATGACGATCTGCAGTTATTAACGTCTCTACTTTCCTTATCACAGGCTTCCCCTCTTACTGCATGATCAATGCCATTGAACGTGTGAGCACTACCTAATAAAATCTAGGCATTCAAACCTTCATTCCAGAGACAGTTTCATAGACAATGCTATTTAAGGCAAGGGTTATTTTTGTTACCTTCTAGAGTTCTTATAATATTGGTGACACGCAGTCAGTTTGGTGAAGGAAACAAAATGTTTATGTTTAAATGGATTACAGATCTTCTCTGTAGTCACCCACTCAAAAGCAAAGAAGTTAAACAAGCCAAACGGGATCTTGCTTGACACAGAGTTTAACAAGCAATTGCAGTAACCATCAGGGAACAAACTTTCAAGACCAGGTCAGAGTTAAAATAAGATGATGGACAGTTTTAGTGATGCTGGCGGATTGACTTCCCTGTCAAAGGAAGTATGAGTTATGCCTAGGGTCAAGAATAAGTAACCCAAATCCCCTGAGTGTGAGACTGTTAAAATTAAAGGGGTGAGTCTAAGATTCTCCTAGTTACACAGAAAAGAGTACAAAGGAAATACTGCCTGAAACTAAATTTATCAGACACAGAACAATGAAAGCCAGAATTGGTTACCATCCTGCTAGCATACAACAATACCTCTAGCATTAAAAAAATAAAATAAACACTGTCTTAAGCAAAAGTTCAAGAGTAGCCATAACACCCTGCATGTTTCTAGGCTCACCGGTTCTTAGAAGCTAAGGTTCAGGCATGGTCAGTACATGATATGGAGTGAGGAAAGATGATTGAGTACACGGTGAAAAGTACCCATGTGTGGACCTACTTTCCAGAAAATGTTGGTGTCAGCTACAGAAACGATTCCTTGCAGGCTACCAAGAGGAGCTGTGGCTAGACAATACTTGCCTTCGTAGTAATGTCTGAGTAGGCTTATATGTATAAAACAATACAAAGAAATATGCAGGTAAACTGACCTTTATCTATGTTTTAAAATGACAACAAGTATTTGGTGAAATATTGTCTGATGAACCTATAATTAGAAAAAAATATACAGAGATTTTAACTTATTTTTTAAAATGAAAGTTTTATTTATTTTTTATTAAATTTTATTGGATATTCCCTGTATGTACAGTTCAAATGTTAAACCCTTCTCCCCACTCCCATCCCTCCTCCCCCTAGAATTGTTGAGATTTTTAATTTTTAACTTGTACTTATTTTCTTGATAGATTTTCTATATAAGTACTCCACTGAGAATGTTTGCACCTTTCTCCTTTGTTGCCCTACTGCCCTACTTCTCCCCCTGTGCTTCCCCATCCCTTTCAAATCTGCCTTCCTTAATCACTAAGCTTGCATACACTTAGAGTTATATGTGCATATACATAAATGATGATAGAAGATCTACTGAGTTCACTTAAACCTGCTTGTATTTATCAGTGTTTTATGCCTGATGAGTTGAAACTAGATAATCCTACCTGATGACTTATTGTTGAAAGAGGTGAAAGTTTCCTCTCAAGTCTTTTTATTATAACAACTTTATTTTACAAAACAAAGATAAATGTACAGATTTTAAGCATTTTTTGCATAAAATTATACAATACATTTTTGTCAGTACTTTTTTCAGATTTTAAAATAATTTTTACATAAAACTGTATGAATATATTTTTAGTCAGTACTTGATATTTTTAAAGGTTTGATAGTATGCATTGAAAACTTAATAGTTACAATGAGCATAAAGTACATGTAAAACAAAATGTAACATGGAAATAGTCAAAGTTTTCTTGTTGTATAAAGATTTTTTTGTTTTGTTTTATTTTGTTTTATTTATTTCTTGGACTTCATACAGTTTGTGAGTTGTTTCTGGGCCAGTGCGAGCCTCTGGGGTTAGCATCCCACTATCAGTGACTGCATATTATGTCTGTTCTTTTGTGACTGGGTTATGCCACTCAGAATGATATTCTCTAGATACAGCCATTTTCTTAAGAATTTGGTCAAGTCATTGTTTCTGGTGGCTGAGTAGTATTCCATTGTGTAAATGTACCACAATTTTTGTATCCATTCATCTTCTGAAGGGCATCTGGTTTCTTTCCAGCTTCTGGCTATTATAAATAGAGCTGCTATAAACATTGTGGTGCATATATCTTTGTTGTGTACTAAGGTGTCTCTGGGGTATATGCCCAGAAGTGGAATAGCTGGGTCTTTTGGTAGTATTATGTAGCTCCCCATCCAGGGCTGGTGACTTATGAGTCTTCCCTTATCTACAAGGGAGATTACTGAAAGATATACTTGAAAATATTTGCCAATGCTCAGTAATGGCTAGTTAGGAAGTAGAGAATGACAAACTGCCCCTAGTTCCTATGTTGATGCAGGTCCCATGACTATAAAAATAACAAAGATTCCATAATCATTCATCAGAAACAGGCAGTTCTCATTTATACAATGTTCATGAGTATAAAAGCAGAAATATATCTCAAAGGATATGACAACAGGCCAATGCTTCATTTCGCACAAAGGGTCATGACCATTATACACATAGGATGTTAAACTACCTCCATGTTCAACTACCAAAACATTTAGATACTATTTAAGCTAAATTGTTGTTCAAGTTGATACAGTACTGTTGTTTTACATTATTTTGTTTATTTACAGTTCAAAACCTCCTTCTTGGTTTCCCTTCAAAAACATCCAATGTACATCCTCTCCCTGCCTCAATGAGGGTGCTCCCCCACCCAGTCCCATCACACTGCCCTATCATTTTTCTATGCTGTGGCACCAAGCCTTCAAAGGACCCAGGGTTTCTCCTCCCATCAATGCCACACAAGGATATTCTCTGGTACATATGAAACTTGAGCAATGTGTATTCTTTGTTTGGCTTAGTCCCTGGAAGCTTGGGGGGGTGGGGATTTGAATGTTTTGAAATAAGGACCCATGGAAGTGTTCAAAATTTTCAGTGACACTGTGTGGCAGTCATAGTTTCTCCAAAGAGTTTCTGAGCAAGACAAGATATAGAGCTGTAGCTATGAAGGTAATGCAGAGAACTCAGTGAACTAGACATTTTTTAAGGAAATCTTAAATGCTCATAACTAGTTTAAGATTATATCCATGTGCTCACATAGAAGGGAAAGCACATATGTGGGGTTTTCCAAGTTGAGTAGAAACAGAATAATAGGTTCATAAAACAAATAATTTTTCCATTGTGAGCTTTGACTTTGATTTCTTCTGATAATCCCTTACTATTTTTCTAACACTCTCAACCAGATCATAAATGTTCTCTTGAAAGGATGTAACTATTTTGCATTTGATAAGGTTTCACAGAGAAATGTTTGGACTTTAAAGAAATGGTTGAGATATTGAGATTCTAAAAACATTTACAAATGAACTAAGAGACGTTTTCTTTACTAAAAAACATAAGCCTTTGGATTCAAAGGATAAACTTTTATACTTTGGATTAAAGTTAACCCCCAAATCCTCATGTGAAGTTTTGGGATATTCTAGGCTGATTGTGCAAAGTCATGGACACAAGATATTTATTGGCAAAGGTCTAGAGGAGGGGATTAATTGGTAGGGTAAAAGGCTAGGAAGAGTTTATGATACTCAGACTTTCTGTTTCTTCAGTCAACATTCAAAGCCTTATCTCCTTCATTGCTTATTCCAGAGTCATAACCCAGCAAAGGCCTAAAGCTGTATAAACAGCTGCAAGGAGACCAAAGTGTTCAAAACCACAGCAAAAGTGACCTTCCAGGATATTCTATACAGCATGGCAAAGCCAATACAGATATTAATGATATAGTTTTAACAATTAAAATAATATAAACACATAAAATAAGAATGCAAAAATTGCCCTCAATTTATGAAAAAATTTAGTCATAAAAGGATATAATTCAAAACTTTAATTTTCAAAGAAATACTTACATTTTTGACATTTTAACATTCACAGTTATATTCTCATTGTTTAAACTTTGGCATTTATTTCAGCATGTTATTCAATAGAGAAAATATGAGTAATGTCAATTTTCAACAACCTGTGATACTTCTATTTTTTTTTTACTTCCCCATAGGCTTCTTCAGGTTCATATATTTAGAAGTCATTCAATGTGAGCACATGTGTGATATCTGCATCTGATATCTGATGTAAGAATATTATGTCTATTGCTATATCCAGTTATCAAAATCACAAGATACTTTGAGGTGTTTAGACAATTAAGATGATTTATAATGAGTATTTGACTCTATAATTGCATAACCACTCTTTACATGCTGATGGCTGGCACTTACTATTGGCAAATGGTATCAAAACAAAATAAATACATATGACAATTCAAGGAATATTTTATTTATGCTAAGTACTTAATTTCAGCAGAAAATCTGTGAAGTAATTTTGTTATATGTATAAAATATAACTATTTTTAAAAGAAAAAAACATATATAATTCTAGCAATTTTCTATAGCTAGTGTTCTAGTGACTTTATATCCCGAATATTACACAAGAACCTACAGTTTTCTGAAAAGAAACAACTTCAATTGAATTGCCCAGATCAGTCTTGCATGTTCTAGTTCCATGAAAAATTCTCTAGATTGAAAAGTGGTGTGGGACAGCCAAGCACATTTTCGATGATACCATTCCAAAAAAGATAGTCTTGGGATGCATAAAAAAAATCTAGAACCAAGCCTTTCCTATGGTTTCTGCTTCAATTTTTGACAGAATTTCCATAGTTATGGCCTATGACCAGGGAATGTAACCAAAATGAACAACTCTATCTACTATGTTGCTGTTGGTCATGGCGTTTATCATATCAACAGAAAGCAAACTAGAGAAGAAAGTACTTCCAGAAGAAAAGAGATATCATTGCGATATATACAAAGGAATGTCTTTGGGGAAGATTATGGAAGTATTTGAGACACTGAGCTAGAATAGCCATTAAGTACTCAGAGACTAAAGAGATATTCCCTGGGAGCTTAGGTAACATTAATATTGGGAAAAATATGCTAACAATTGAGGCCTAACTTATGGTGTTTAAGAGGGAAACAAACAGTTGACCAGGTCTTGTTGTGTGATGTTTCAGGTTAAGAAATGTTGGTTGACAACAGAGCTGAAAATTTTACTATGGTTAATGAGAGACTCATAGTCGGGTTTAGCACCTTACATGTTAACATGGTGCCCAGAAGAAATGGTTTTGAGTGACGCAATAGTGAAAGAGTCCTGGAAAACAGCTGAGGATGGGGACTGAGATCCAGGATTAGATTCACTGAATGGGCAGAGGCAAGGTCATTTGCTCAGTGGTAGTAGATATAACGATTTTTGAGATGCTAGAATCTTCAAATGACTGCCAAGATGGGCATAGTGTTACATGGGCTTATGGGATAAGCCATGTGTGTCCTGAATAAGAAGGTTGGAGAAGTGAGGCTGCCTGAGGATTGGGAGGTTATAAATGAGATTCAAATGCCAAATACTGAATGAAAACTTCAGTTTGCACTATTGAATTTTGTTTTAAGCCAATCAAATGTTTCTTAATTTCTTTTCCAACAAACATAAAACATTTTATCTGTTTCATAACAACTCACAGGTAAGAAACTTTGGATTTTAAAATAGATTGGAACTTTTCAAAATTAGCCATTTTTAAAGACTTAAATTTGGACCATACTTTATGTTGTGATATGTCAAATATAAATATTATAGTTTATCCAGTGATCTGTTTTTTTCCTAATGAACTTTCAGTGGGTTGGAGTGTTCAGAGTAGTTTGTTTATATTGTCAATTTTATACAACCTAGAGTTACCAGGAAAAAGAAACAATTGTATGACATTGAAAAGCTTGGCCGGTGAGCATGTCTGTGGGATATTTTCTTCATTTCTAATTGACATGCTACTGTCCCTTGATAGGTGACCCTAGGCTGGACAAACCTAAAACATTAGTGAGATGAAGACTGGTACAATATCACTGATACATGGTTTCTGCTAGGTTCAATCCCTGTCTTCCATCAAGGATGGATTGCTGGATGAGCTAGGCCAATAAACTATTTTCTCTCGAGGTTGCTATTGCCCAGAGGGTTATGTCACAGCAAAAGAATGAATCTAGACTGCTAGCTAAGAGATAAAGAATGGAGGAATGGCAAAACTCATCACTGACTTTAGGTTCCTCGTTTTCTCCTATGCTTTCATGTAAGTTTCAACAGATCCTTTCTTGCTTTGAAGGTCTGTCTATTTAATCAACTTTTAAAATATAAAACAATAAAAATGTAAGCATATATACAAATGGGTATGAACTGGCTACAACAACAAAAATGTCTCAGGAGGATCAAGTAATTACCTATAAAAATATGGTGCTTTACAATGTCTAAAAAGTATCATATATTGTTTATTGTTCCAAATAAAGAAATATTGGTTTTTTTCTTTACACAGTACATTGAGTAAGAGAAACTATTTATTTGCCTCCTAGGCAAGTAATTTAAATAAGTGTTGGTGAGATGGAAATTTTCCATGTATCAAAAATATTATAATACATTTTACAATGAATATAAAAGGCAAACAATAGTAAAATTCTATAAGAGCTTGGGAACTCCTTTAAGAATTTGAGGAAGGATTGTGGGCCAGAACCAGATAAGAACTCCACAGAAAGACAAACAGAGTAAAAAATCCTGGACCCTTGGGGATCTCAGAAACTGAACCACCAACCAAAGAAAATATAAGTGCTGGACCTAGGCCTAGCAATTCAAATGTCGCAAGTGTACAGCTTGATCTTTATGTGGGTCCCAAACAACTGGAGGGCAATCCCGAAAGCCATTGCCTTTACGTAGGATACGTTCTCCTAGCCAAGCTGCCACCTCTTGCCTCAGTGGGAGATGGAGCAACTAGCCTGGCAGACTTGAAGTTCCAGGGTGAGGGGATAAACAACTGTGTTTCAGCCAGCACAGAGAAGGAAAAGAAGGACAAGGAAAGGATTGTGGGAAGAGATGACCAGGAGATTGGCAGTGAGCAGAATGTACAGTGAATAAGTAAAAACAATTAAACATAAACAAAGAAATAAAACAGGAATAGGCTTGGCAGATAAATAACCCTCTCTTAGAATAGAATACTGAAAACTTTATTTCACTCAGTTATGAATCTGGACATATCATTTTGTCAGGACTGAAGAAACAAAACGAAGGGAGCCTACGTAATAAGAGTATTCCAGTGCTACAGGATATATTAAGTCATATTAAGTATGTCAGTTCTGTAAATTTTGGGTTGGACCTTCTTTTAAACTTTCAGGAATGGTGATTTTCTATTTTAATTCTCTACACCAATTGAATGAATTCATTTTTTATCTGAAGAATGTGTATTTCAATTTGGGCCTATGCCTTTGTTCTTTCTCTTAGGATCCACTGTTTGGGAAGCACACAGGTAAGTAAAACATCTCACTTCCTTACTCAGGAAGGACCAGGAGAATGTGGATGGACAAGGATCTACAATCCCCACAGAAATACGTCCTAAGTGTCAGGAGGATTTGATAAATCTATCTTCTAAAACTTCATCACTTGTTAATTTTCTATTTTGGAAAACCAGATTCTGAGGTACAGATTTTTGGGGGAAAATTAAACTTTCCAGGATAATACTCTCATTCAAAGATTTAAGTCAGATATTAACATTCATAAAATCCATTAGGCACTTGCTAAATCTTTGGGGGAAAACCAAAATCTTTAACTGTATTGACAAATGAATTTCAGGATCTCTGTTAGCACTCAAAAGACTTTTTTCATAATACGTGCTTGAAGTAAGGAAGTAAACCATTAGTCATATTTAGATTTACACTTTGATAGTAGATATAAAAAATGAGAGAGCCAGAAAGTATTGAATTTCTTATTCTGGCAAAATTCTAAAATAATTTTAATGAATAAATTTACAGAAGAGTTGATATCTGTAGAATATATTCAATTTCAGTTCAGACATTATTATGCATCTGAAGGATTCCAGTACTGTTTTAACATAATCCCGATTACACTATACAACACAGTAGTAATACAAAGCGTTTGTTACTTTTCATATTCCTTGAAACCATTTTTAAAAAGAATTTGCTTAACAGAAAAAAATGTGTGACCCTATGCCAAGTGTCTTTGGGTAAACATCAGGTTATAGTCTTGGCATGTGTGACAACACACATCTCCTTCTGTTTCACATAATTATGTTGGCACCCAACCTCATCAGGAACACAGCAATCTTTAGTATGAGTTGGACAACTCCATCACTAAAGGAAGTCTACTTGGAGGAAAAGAATTGGTACATGATGGGCCAGGTAGTCACAGCTAAAGCCCCTGTTTATTTCTATGTGTTTAATATCTGACTGGACAACAGGAGACTGTACTTTTCTTTCAACACAATCTACCTAAAAAAAAAAAAAAAGCAAAGTAAATAAATGAATGACAATTGTCATTCCCTAGAAGCTAAGTATGCCAATAAGAAAGAACCATTTGATTTTAACATGCTTTTCACTAATCCCATTTTACATTTTTGCATTTATATTTGCCAATTGGATGCCTACAATTCACTAAGTATAACTATAAACAAATATGTTAAAACATTTATTTTGCTGATTTAAAAAATGAGTTGCAACATGATAAATTTATTCCAAATGAATTTTCACAGTTTTACTCTTAGCCATAAAACATTAGCGAACTGCTTAATTATGTTATCTTGAAGTTTCTAAAATCTTTATTCATAAAATTTGCTTATGATATATATATATATATATATATATATATATATATATATATATATATATATATATATATATACTGTTGGTGAAGAAAAAATCAGGTAACTCTTCACATAACAAGTCATTCATTATTTACATTCTAATGATCATTTTAGCTTTAACTATAAAAAAGTTTTTTATAATTAGACTGTCCTTTTTTGCCTTTTCTCTGAAAACAACATAAATTTTATCTATATGTATATTCATCTACTATCTTTTCTCTGTCATGTTTTTAGACTGATAATGTTACATATGACATGATAATTTGTTGCTGTACTAAATGTATTTCAAAATGAACTAAACTCACCCCCTTGGATAGTTTATGTATTTAAATTTCAGATGTTATTCCCTTCTCTGTTTCCACCTCTCCCATAACCCATTCCCCTTCTTCTATGTGAAAACATCTCTCCTACTTAAACACCCCTGCATCCCCCTACACTGGGTATATGAGCCTTCACAGGACCAAGGGCTACTCCTCCTATTGATGCCAGAAAATGCTATCTTCTACTACATATGTGGCTGGAGCCAAGGGTTTCCTAGTGTGTGTTCATTGGTTTGGAGTTTTCAGTTATAATATGGTAAGAAAAAAGAAAGAGGAATGTCATACAATTTGAATTTATTATCATTATGAAGAGAGGACAAAAGGCACTTATTTCTTGTGAATAGAATCATAGTCTAGTAGTAGTACATTGTTTTGATTAATTTATCCCACATTAAATCCTGGTTTCTGTACACTATTGTCTTTTAATTATGTACTTAAAAATCCATAGTATAATAAGATTAAGACAGAAATAAGAATTTAAAAAAATCAATACAAAATTTTGACCTCATTAATATTTCTATGTAAGGCTGTTACATATCTAAAAACACCTTTTAAAACTCAATGTTCAACTCAATATCTCAGAATTTTTTTTATAAATCCTTAATGATGCTTCCTTTGGTTTTTAACACAAAGCATAATGTTGAAAGCTCTTATACTGCCATTTACAAAATGCTGTTTTTTTTCCTTCCTTTGTTTATGTCAATTAATTATAGAAAATCCAAAACAATAGAAAGTGTAGATTAAAACAGCAGAGTTACTCCAGAACAATTAACTTCTTCAGCTGAATGGAGGCTACCAGTATGAGTATATAATTCTAGTATTATTATTTGTCATTTTTGATAGCTGTCATACAAAAGAAGAAAAGCTAATGGCAATAGAATACTGAGTAAAATCAATCTGTATTTAATTCAGCCAATTTACTAATTAAATATTGTGGTACTTTCAAATCATGTTGTGGAGGACAATGTTTGATCCATACTAAATTACAACAAGCATGGATTTCATTATCATTAAACTTAGAATCTTCATTGAAAACAATTCTTAGTTTTCAATAAATATAGAGAATGTATGCGATTCTAACATGACTAAGTTTTTACTGTCTAATCTTAAAATTGAATTCTATTAATCTAGAGTACTAAATACTATCAAATACACATAAATTGATTGGAAAAGTAGTCTTAAACACAAAAGTCATGATTTTACCTTGAATTTTCTTAATGCATTGCTGTTCACTAACTACTCATTTATGCATATTATTTTCTGTAATATTTCTTATTATGTCTCTTTTATTGTGAGAGTTTTTTTGTAATTTTTTTCTTAGTTAAATTTATCTATAGTTACTATAGCATTGCTTCTTCATTAGCAACTATCTGGTTTTTATTACAGCTGTGAGTAAATATGATCTCAATGTGACTTTATTAAATATATATCCAAGAAGTTACTAACTGTAAAGGTACTTATACAGATAAACATTCACTATTGCAATTCTATTTATTTTTCTACAGTCATTTCATCATTTTTTTCTCATTGCATTTGATTGGCTAAAAATGACAAGGAAATATTGAAATGAGACAGGGCTCATGAGTAATCTTGTCCCATTGCCTAGTGTCATGGTAGGATTATTTGTCCTTTTTCACTAAAACAATATTTACTCTGATAGTTTTATTAACATTGCTTATGAAGTTATGAAAATTTTCTAGTTCTAGTTTTTTTTCTTTTACTGATGAATGGGTGGGAATTTGGTTATAAATTTACTTTCCTTTTGTTCTGTCTACATAGTTAAATTATAGGAGCAACTTATTATTCTAAACATAAAGGGTCTGTATATGGACAGTCCAGCCATATTTGTTTACAATACAGTACCTGTTCAGTGAAACAGTGTCTTTCAAGTGTGATCATTCTGTACAGAATTTTGTAGATACAAAAATGAACTCTAAAGAGTTTCTTTAAATTGAATGGATGGCAGGTTTTAAATTGTCTTCTCTGAAGCCCCTGTCTCCTTGGAACGACCGATATAGTACTTTCTGACCTTAGGGGGATTGACAAGTAGATGGATTATTATTTTGATATTAAGTTGTAAACATGTGGTTTTAATAATAATTTTATAATTGTGTCTCAGATATCTTGCTAGGGGTAAGGTAAGTGACCCTATTAAAAATAGTTGTCTGCCAGTAGATGCTGGTAAGGATGTGGAGAAAGATGAAGTCTCCTCCACTGTTGGTGGTGTTGTAAACTGGTACAACCACTCTGAAAATCAGTCGTGAGGTTCCTCAGAATATTGAACATAACGACCTGAAGACCCAGTTATTCCACTTCTGGCCATATACCCCAAAGATGCTCCACCATACATTAAGGACACATGCTCCACCATGTTCATAGCAGTCCTATTTATAATAGCCAGAAGCTGAAAATAACCCAGATGTCCTTCAGTAGAGGAATAGAGACAAAAATTGTGGTACATTTGAACAATGGACAACAACTCAGCTAGTAGAATCAATGACTTTACAAAATTCTTAGGCAAATGGATGGAACTACCAAGTATCATCCTAAGTGAAGTAACCCAGTCACAAAAGAACACACATGATATGCAGTCACTGATAATTGGATACTAGCACAAGAAAGCTTTGAATGCCAAAGAAACAAATCATAGACCTTATGAACCTCAAAATAAAGGAAGACCAAAATGTGGAAGCCTCAGTTATTCTTAGGAACAAAACATAAGTGTATAGGACCCTCTCAGAGTGGGATACACCTGGGCCTTAAATCATTAATAATTCAATAGCTAAGACGATAGCCTTGTGGTAATTCTTGGTATTTAAAAATTGTTATGTTTAATCTATACACCTCAAGAAATCTTTGACTATTTCCATGTTACGTTTTATTTTACATATACTTTCTTCCTATGGTAACTAGTAAAATTTCAATGCATACTATCAAACCTTTAAAAATAATCAAGTACTGACAAAAATATTCATATAGTTTTATGCAAAAATGCTTTAAAATCAGTACATTTATATCTGTTTTTAAAATAAAGTTGTTTAATTAAAAGATAGGTGTCTGCAAATCACTGCTCTATGTGGGCATAGGATTTCCCCCAAAGACTTTCGCTGCTTTTATTTTTGAGAGAGAGAGAGAGAGAGAGAGAGAGAGAGAGAGAGAGAGAGAGAGAGAGAGAAAGAGAACCATACATATTTTTATTTTGTATCATCAAATACTTAAGATCTTTTTGTACAAAAAAATAGCCAGTTTATATACCAGAGGAGATGGGAGAGACATATGGGCAGAGAAAGAGTCAGGGATTTTTAAAAGTGCTGGAGTGGTAGCGACAAGAAAGTCCCAGATGCCAGGGAACCAAAAGGTTCCCAGGACTGAACAGAAAGGACTTTAGCCAAATATCAAACAACAGGGAGGTAGAACCTGTAGAGCCCATACTCAGTAGATAGCCACTGTCCCAACTTAAGAAATATGGCCACCCACCCACCTCAAAAATATTAACCCAGAATCTCTCCTGTCAAAAGGAAATTTAGGAGAATTGCAAGCTTGTAGAACCTCTCTTTAAATTAGACTGGTTTTACTCAGAAAATTGAACATATCACTGAGGATCCAGTTATACTACTCCTGTGCATAAATCCCAAAGACTCTCCCACATATAGGAAGGACACATGCTCTACCATATTCATTGAAGCCTTATTTATAATAGCCAGAAGCTAGAAAGAATCCCGATGTCGTTCAACACAGAAATGGATACAGAAATTGTGGTACATTTACACAATGGAGAACTACTCAGCTATTAGAAACAATAACTTCGTGAGAAGTTCAAGAACAAAAAAAAAAGAAAAGAAAAAAAAATATTATGCTAAATCCTTACACACCAAGAAAACTTTGACAAAGTCCATGTTACATCCTGTTTTACATGTACTTTTTGCTTATTGTAACTAGTAAAACCTTAATGCACACTATCAAACCTTTATATAAAAAAAAAACCAAGCACTGACAAAAATGTATTTGTATACTTTTATGCAAAAATGCTTAAATTTTTTTCATTTGTCATTGTTTTTTAAAATAAAGTTGTTCAATAAATAAATAAATAAATAAATAAATAAATAAATAAATAAATATCAATAGTGGCTACATTAAAAAAGAGAGAGAAAAACAATAATTTCATAAAATTCCTAAGCAAATGTGTAGAACTAGAAGCTAACATCCTGAGTGAAGTAACCCAGTCACAAAAGAATGCTCATGGTATATACTCACTGATCGGGGGATACTAGCGCCAAAATCTCAGAATGCCCATGAAAAAATTCACAGACCTCATGAAGCTCAAAAAGAAGGAAGGCCAGAATGTGGATGTCTTAGTCCTTCTTAGAAGGGAGAACAATAGAGACTGCCTCACATGGCTATCCATCCCATATGCAGTCACTGAACTCATTTACTATTGCTGTTGCCAAGAAGTGCTTACTGGCAAAAACCTGATATTGATGCTCCAAAGAGTCTCTGCCGGAGTTATACTCATACTGATAAGTTGAGGATGCTTGTAGCTAACCATTGGTCTGAACACAGGAACCCTAATAAAGCAACTGGATGTTGAAAGGGTTTGCAACTCCATGGGAAGAACAACATTAGCAACCTACCATACCCTCCACAGCTCCGAGGGACTTAAACACCAACCATTGAGCACACATGGAGAGACCCATTGCTCCAGCCACATATGCAGCAGAGGATGGCATTGTCTGGTATGAATTGGAAGAGAAGCCTTTGCTCCTGTGAGGCTCATTTTCCCAATGTAGGGCAATGCCAGATTGTTAGATGGGAGTGGGGAGTGGGAGTGGGAGTGGGAGTGGTAGCAACTGAATGAAAGGAGGGAGAAGGTGTTGAAGGTATGGGACGGGGGAAAGAGAATAACATTTGAAATGCAAGCACATAAAATATCCAATGAAAAGGGGACAAACAAATGCATATTACTGTGGCTACTGTAGAAAGCAGTATAGAACTTCTTCAAAATCTAAACATAAAATATAATACATGGTTAAGCTATTTAACTAATGATTATCTCAAATAACAATAGGTAATCTAATTTAAAATACCTTGTTCTAGTAATACATCCTCCATTTTCAGTCATTGGTCAGTAAGATTTCCTAGAACTGTGTCATCAATCAGAACAATTATTAAAGGTTGTTTTCACAGTTCTTGTTTATCTTCTAAAACTTTATAGTAAAATTCTATGGCTTAAGACAGCACATACTTGAGTCATAAGACACAAAATAGCAAGCTGTGCCTCACTTGGAAAGTCTTTCCTTACTGATTAGCTTTCATTATGCTAGAAGTTCTATGCGTTCTCTGAGGGGGAACAAAAAGCACTTAACATTTTTATCCAGCTGTGAGTCATGCTAAATAAAGTAATGAGTGGGCTTGCAAGATATGCCTCCTTGTTCAATATTGTTATCAATGTCAGAGGAATAATCAATCACATTCTTCTTGATTTTTCAGTTCCAAAAGCCAGATTTCATGCATTTCACCATGAATAGGTTAAAAAACCTTAGGCTTGGTAAATTACAGGCCCTAGTAAATAACCAAATACTATTCTTCAACCAAGAACTTACTGTTAGACCTGTAGATGAGTTCATCACTCAGTCATCATTTTGAAATAAATGGAAAGTAAGAGTGAGACCAAAATGGGTCAGCATAAAGAGACAAGTGAATCTCCACCACATTTTGGATATTTGTAACATCCTCTTCCCAAGGTTTAGATGCCATTGCAGTAGAGGAGATCGAAAGACAATAAAAGGGAAAGGTAGTGGATATTGTTGAATTAAAAATAAGAAAAACAACTAAAAGAGTATTTAGAAGATGAGGCCAGGCGATTAGACATACAAACTCACAGAGGATGTGACAGCCTCTAAGAAAACGTTAGCAAATTTAAGAGGAGAAAATTCCCAGCATGGATAGGGGAGTGGTTTAGGCATTCTGACAGGAATTTAGTAGCTTTTGGCAATTGAAGGTTAAATGAAAGGAAATATTGCATTTTTCTCTGGGATGCAAATCCTTGAGAGGATGCCCATGCTTCAGTGGATGTTACTACCTGCATGCAAAATCAGGCAGCAGTAACTCAATGCAGCTGATGGCTTAAATTGAGAACATGTCTATGGAATGGAAAAGGGGTCAGGTGATTAATGGGTGAAATATATAGTAAAAAAAGGGGAGAGGATTTGATCAACATGCAGGAATGAAATTCTCAAATAATAAAAGAACTTTGGAAGAATATCACTAAACAGGAATTCTACTCATTAGTTCTAAACCTCACATGACTTAGGCAGACTCTAAATGTGCAAACCAGTGGTTTACTGTTACTAGTTGTTAAGCAACTGAGAATATTTTTTATCCACTCTTATATTAGCTCATAAAGCAGGTTCTGCATAACTTGTCTTGATTGCAAAGCCATAAAAGAAAGTGTGGAGAACATTATGTTTATTTCCCATTGTTGTTTGCAGGACAGTGGACAAGAAAAACCTATTCATATGCATCTACATTGGATTTAGAAATCACGAACAAATATGAAAATTAACATTTAAATTATATCAAAATATAGTTTCACATCTGAAATAGTTCTGAAAACAGTGATTGTAGAATTACTATAATGGTGAATGCAAATTTGATTAATTACACATAGGGATGTAATCAAGAACAACAGGGCAAAAGACTGAAATGTGAGTTAAATTCATATATGTGTGTGTTTATATATATATATATATATATATATATATATATATATATATATATATATACATAACAGAAAATAATGTCTATATTTAAAATATTTAGTTGTACCATATTACAGGAGTCATTGCTTGAAACAAACAAAATAAAAAACAAATCAAAACAAGACAAAAATAAAACATACACACACACACACACACACACACACACACATACACACACACACACAATCCAGTTGCGATACTCATGGAAAGCGTTAAGCTGTAGGGAAAAATAGCAACTCATCCTCCCATAAAACCTCCAAATTCATTTGATTCTGCTAGTCAGAAATTTTACAAAAATTATTCGATAAATAGAGCTTCTTTTATTTTTTTCCAAATTTATTTTAAAAAGACGGAGATATATGTACAGATTCTTAAAAACTTTTTGCATAAAACAATATGAGTATAATTTTGTCAGTACATGATTTTTTTAAAAGTTTCATAGTATTAATTGAAATCTTACTAGTTACACTGAGCATAAAGTACATGTAAAACAAAACATAATATGGAGATAGTCAAAGTTATCTTGGTGTCTATAGATTAAACATAATGGTTTTTACATACCAAGAATTGCCATGGGGCTATGGGATCTGCTTAGAGCTTCTTTTCTATTGAAGTTTTCTATGAAACTTCCCAGTTCATGCTGACAAAATCCATCCTACATAGTTACATATAGGCCCATCCTATGGATGGATTCCAACCAGTTTTTCCAAAATACTGTTCAGTTAATGAGATTTAATAAGTTTTTCCCCACCAGTGCACAAGAACTCTGTCACTGCCTTTTGCTGCAGCTATTTTAAATACTATACTATTTCACCAAAATAAAACATTGTGAACAATAAATACTTTTGAAAATGTGGATGTTATAAGATCGAAAATTATTCTGATTTTTAACCAAGTGCAACATTTCAAAAGGTTCAAAGATTGAAACAAGCTAAACAATCCTGTCATCTCAGAAATTGGTTTTAGCTACTTACCGGTAAGCTGTTATAATCGGTGGTATCTCGGGACAGAGTTTCTGTCAATGTTTCCATAGTAAAATTACAATTAGCCCAATAATTATTGACCACAGGATGTGGCAGCCAGTTTGTAATGTGCCCACAAAAGTTATTTCACCAGTGTTGGTATCTGGAGGAATAGTAATCTCCATTTACCAGATGATAAAACGGAGTGTCGGAAGGTGAATTGCCTTGTTAAATGTGGCACTGGGAGTAAGCAGTAAACTGATCCAGTCTGGCTCTTGCTGGATCTACTGGTATAAATTTATAACCTCCCTGCTGGCTTGTGCCTTGACACAGAAAGTGAGTGGACTGATGAAGCACATGGACAGCCTAAAAGAAACACATTAAAAATAGAAAATATTTGCCACCATCCACCTGTAAAATTCATTGGCCTGAGGTTATGGTAGTAACTTTGAACATTATATATGCCAATGTGCCTTTTTGTGTTTGAGAAACTGAGCTAGGAATGCATTCGGATATCCCTCAAGTTACAACATCTCTTATGCTTACAAATTCAGGGTAGAGTCTATGCTCCACTAACAGATTCTTCACTTGAATGCCAAGGAGCACAGTGAAGCCACAAATGTAGTGTGATAAATCTCACCTTAGGAAGCAACTCTAGCCTGTCCCATTAAACGTTCATGTGTTTCTGTAATGAGCATGTATGCAGTGGAGTATTAGGCCAACGGATGCCTCATGCATCTTGAAACAAATTATGTTTATGGTCATTTATAACTATAATAATCATTTATGATAATAATCATTTATGAGTGTAAATAACTTCAAATTGAAAAATTCTTGAAGAATAAATACTAGAAACCCATAAATTTTTGGTACAACAACTAAGAAGAACAATTTGAATTTATGTTTACTCAATGGGAACTCCGATGCTACAAATTATACATGATGGAAAAACAGCACCTCCAATGCCAAATAAAAAATGAGGCCACACCCTTTCAGCTAAAAAATTCTTCAGTATAATAAGTTTCACTTTGATTATATACCATATGATAATAAGAAGATAATGATCAGAATAAATTAGCACTTTTTTGGTAAATTCTGCTCTAGGTAGAAGTATGACAATTGCCAGGTCACATCTCTCCTCACAGTGACATATAAAAAGGGGATTGAATTTCCCATGTCTGCAGCCCCAATGTATAAGCCATTGGCAATCATTAAAGATATCATCACTGTTTTCTTCCCAATTTTAAATATCAGCTAGATCTACAGCACACGGAAATAGCATTAAAATAGATAAAGTTACACTTAATATTTAGCCTGTATTATTTCAAATATTATATTTTCTTGTTTATACTAATTAGTGTCTCCAAGCTCAGTTACCCCTGTGCTTTATGCTTATGGTAACTAGTAAGATTTTAATACATACTGTCTAACCTTTAAAAAAAATCAAGTACTGACAAAAATATATTCATATAGTTTTAGGCAAAAATGCTTTTAAAAATCTGTACATGTATCTATCTTTTAAAAAAAATAAAGTTGTAAGGAAAAAATTAGAAAGTAAACTTTGATTCTTTGCCAGTTACCTCATACAAAATGTGTATTTTTAGAAATTACTAATTTCTGGTATCTTTTCCTAGTATATCTTATTATATATTGAGTATCTATTAATCCAATGTGATACAAGACTAAATTAAAAAACAGTAAAATATGTTGTGGTGTAGAATTGTTTAATATAAGTTGCAATTGTTTGGAAAGAAACACGAGTCTCACTATCCTAAGACAGATATACCAAAAGGCACTGACTTAAAGAATAAGGTGGGCACTTATTAAACATTTATCAAAGGGCATTTGATATCTTCCTTTTGCTTCCACAAGCATATACACTTACAGTGATGTATGTCCATTATTTATACATAAACATCCAGCACACTCATACACACACATAAGTACAAACCAAAGTGGAAATAGTTAATATAAATTAATAACTACTTGAAAATATTACTAGAAGTAAGGGATGGATTTAACTGCAAATCTCCTCCATGTAACTACATTTACACAAAATGGTATTTCTTCACTTAATAAATTTGTATCTCTAACAATAAAATTATGAGTTGTTTTGATTGTAGTTATTCGTATCTTATTTTCTAAGGCGCTTTTTTCTGTTGTTGTTCCATATCTTCAGATTGTGTCTGTAATTGATCTTCTCCTTCTACCAATTGGTTGCTGGGAAACAATCTAAGGAAAGAAAGATTATAGTAGATGTTGTGACAAACTGAAGTATCCTTTAATGCTTGTGGGAGATCTCAATAATACCCGGTCTGTGAATGGATTACATGTTCTTGGCTTTAAGTTAAAAAAAATACTTGTACTGAATTTGTCTCATAGATTAAGAGTTTTAATCCTAAGGAGAAATATGCAATATACAATATAACTAGTGACTAATCTCTGCTATAATAATCTCTTATTTTCCATAATGGTGAAAAAATAATATACTTGGAATAAATTGTTCTAAGAATAAAAAGTAAAAAAAAAAAAAGAGCTATAGAAAGGACTGACTGAAATAGCTGAAAGATTTGCACCCTCATGGGAAGAACAACATGATCATCAGCCAAGGCACTGAGGTGGAGAGAGTGATTAGGAGAGGGAGCACCTTCATGGAATCAAATTGAGAGGGAGAAAGGAGAGGAGTGGGATGAGGAAGGGTACAACATTTGAAATGTAAATACAGAGAATATCCAATAAAATTTTTTAAAAAGGCAACCACCACATTAGGAAAAGATCATTACCAATCCTACATCTGATAAAGGGCTAGTATCCAATATATACAAAGAACTCAAGAAGTTAGACACTAGAGAATCAAACAATCCTATTAAAATGGGGTTCAGAGCTAAACAAAGAATTCTCAACTGAGGAATATCGAATGGCTGAGAATCACCCAAAGTGATGCTCAACAGCCCTAGTCATCAGGGAAATCCAAATCAAAACAACCCAAAGATTTCACCTCCAATAGTCAGAATGGATAAGATCAAAACTCAGGTGACAATAGATGTTGGGGAGGATGTGGAGAAAGAGGAACACTCCTTCACTGTTTGTGGGGCTATAGGTTGGTACAGCCACTCGGGAAATCAGTTTGGTGGTTCCTCAGAAAATATGACTTGGTACTACCTGAGGATCCAGCTACATTACTCCTAGGCATATACCCAAAAGATGTCCCAACATCTAACAAGGATTTATGCTCAACCATGTTCATAGCAGCCTTATTTACAATAGCTAGAACCTGAAAAGAGCTCAGCTATCAAAACCAATGACTTCATGGATTTCCTAGGCAAATGGATAGAACTTGAAGCTATCATCCTGAGTGAGGTAACCCAGTCACAAAAGAACATTCATAGTATGTATATACTTATTGTCAAATACTAGTCTAAAAACTCAATACCCAAGAAAACATCCACAGAACTTAGAAAGCTCAAAGAGAAAAAAGGCCAGATAGTGGATGCCTCAGTCTTTCTTAGAAGGAAGAACAAAACGTTCATGGGAGAATATAAAGGAACAAATAGAGGAGCAGCGATTGCAGAAAAGATCATCCAAGGACTGCCTCGCCTGGGGATATGGCCCATATGCACCCAATAAACCCAAGCACTATTGCTGGTGCCTAGTAGTGCTTACTGGCAAGAAACTTATATGGATGCCTCCTCAGATGCTCTGCCATACTGATACAGAGGAAGGTGCTTGCAGCTAACCACCAGACTGAAAATGAGGACCCCAATGAAGGAGCTAAAGAAAAGACTGAGGAACTCAAAGGGTCTTCAACACCATGGGAAAACAAAATTATCAACTAATCAAACCCACTACCAGCTCCCAGGGACTAAAATACCAACCAAAGTGTTTGCATGGAAAAACCTATGGCCTGAGGTACATATGCAGCAGAGGATAGCATTTTATGGCAATAGGAGGAGAAGCCTTTGGTCCAGCAAAGGCTCATTTTGCCAGTGTAGGGGAACATGAAGGTGCTGAGGTTGGAGAGAATGGTTGGGTGAGGGAGCATCTTCATGAAGGTGATGGGAGGGGGAAGGGTGAAGGGATTGTGGGAAAGGGATAACATCTGAAATGTAAATGCAGAGAATATCCAATAAAAAATTTAAAAGTTAAATTCTTCAAAAAAGTAAAAGTATATACTTTAATGATTATAACTCATTGTTTGTGAACAAGTTATTGAATATGTCAATGCCATTTGTTAAGTAATAAAATAAAAGATCTTGTGAATTTGCATTAAATCTGTCAGAAAAGAAAAGAATAATATATCTGAAGAAAATCAGAAAATTATCAATGCAGCAAAATATATTTAACTCTACAATTAATTAAAATGTAGGTAAAAAAGGTCAGCATTGAAGTTATTGAGTTTGTGTTATAAAGTTAGACTTTCGTTAAATACTCAAGGTAATATTACTAATGTGTTTGCAAACAAGACTGACAGAAAAGCTCTCTGTGCATGAGACCAACTAAATGATAAGAAAAGAGGTATTTTAAATAAAAAAGTCCACTACTAACCTAATTCTACTTGGTTTCGAGAGAGTGTTTTAATACCTATGAGGCCATGATAGTGAAAGCAAGGAACTCCGATAGTTAGAAACAAAAGAGTCTCTACCAATAATTACAAGTGATACATATTAGAAGTGCCAATTATTAAGTTTCTTAATGTGACAAGCCATATTATAACAAATTTTAAATTTATTTGACCAGTGACAGATCATGATGGTGAATATCTTTAAAGCAAATCTAAGTATCTGACTCACATTTAGAAAGTCAGTTGTCTGTGGTGGACTGAATTCAGTTGGCAAAATTCTTTGGATAACTTTCATGCTCCCTTGACTTTAAACCAACACAAATATACTTCTAAGGTCTAAAACAAGGGTATTCCCTCAGTAGTCAAAGTAATTACAAATATCAAATATCATTTTAGTAAGTTTGCCTGGCTTCTGATGCAGAATTTGTTCAGGGAATGTTGTCTCTTACAAAAGTATAGTGGGAATTACTGGTGAGCAGTCAGATGTTCAAAGCTACTGTTGTTTTTTTTGAAATCAGCTCTTCAAATGTCATTGACACACTTTGGTTTCTGTTTCTGTTGAGTCTTTTTATCCAAATTTCCCATAAAGACAATACTTTCTAAACTTCATTTGAGACACAGGACACATAATTATGCTGGGTATGAAAGCATTGTCATGGGATCCAGGCTACTCAGGAACTGAGAATGTAAAATCATGGGTTAGATTTACGGTTAATCTGGGCAATTTAGTAGACCACCCCAAATGAAAGGTGAAGTGTGAAGAGGACTGGGTTGTAGTTTGGTAGTAGAGAACTTGCCTAGCATAAACAGAGGTTTGTGTGCAGGTCTCAGTAAAACACACAAACGCACACACACACACACACACACACACACACACACAGAGAGAGAGAGAGAGAGAGAGAGAGAGAGAGACAGAGAGAGAGACAGAGAGAGAGACAGAAAGAGAGACATAGAGACAAAGAGACTGAGAGAGACAGAGACAGAGACAGAGATAGACACAGACAGACAGACAGAGACAGAAACAGACAAACAGACACACTCACATATACACACAGAGAGACACACAAACCGACAGAGACATAGAAACTGACAGGCACATTCACACACATACACAAAAAAATTAAAAAATCTGAACACAGACACACTCACACATTATACAGATTTTATAAAATCTGTCCTAAATATTACAGTGATTTTCAACTTTTACACACTTATTCTCTGTGCCATTCAATGTATATTTGTCTGAATATTGTACAAAAGTCCCCTACCAGAATAGTAATGTTGTCTGGATTTTTGTATCTCCTGTAATTCTTGTTAAAATATTATATACATGTATACCCATTATTTATTGAGATGCTATTTTAAGTTTTTATATTAATTATGCTTCAAAGTCTCTCAGAGCTTCTACAATTTTATATTTGCATATTTAGTGCTGTTTCTAGTTGAATTAGTTTCTGATATTGAGATACAGCCTTAAGATACTTATTTTTGTACAGATGCCTTTCTGTCTTTAAGGAACAAGACTCCTTTTTAAATTCTTGAAGTCTTCTTATATGTGTAGCAGAACTGAAATTGGTAGTAATAGATTTGTAAATATTCTAAGGGAACAAATTTCTTTGTTATGAGCTCTAATTGATTTTTTTAACACATTGTTCAATTGGTATATTGCTGTTTTCAGTATTGTATTACTTATTTTAAGGTATTTGCTTTTGATTTTGTCATTCAACTTAATTAAATGCTATATAGATTTCCTTTGCCTTCCATAATGTATAAATTTTTTTTTCTGATCATTATACTTTTATATTATTTATTTACACACACACACACACACACACACACACACACACGATGCAAAATAATGAGGAAAAGAATGGCAAAAGATGTTACTGAATTTGTTTTGGTTTGTTTTGGTTTGTTTTGGTTTGTTTTGGTTTGCATTGGTTACCTTGTGCTGCGCATTCTGAATAACCTTTACTTTTTTTTTTGTTTCCCCAGAAAGCATTCCTTGAAGAAAACTTGATTTTCATTAGAATGTGGTTATCAACTTGATGTAACTTTGGGGTTAAGGTTTGCTGGGGTCCAGCTCTGACAGTCATGTTCTAGGGGGAAGAAGTAAGGGACTGATTTGAGGACTGCAGATAAAAATTGATGAATTTTGATGGTTTAACTCTCTATTGCTATTCATGGGCCAATAGCTTCTGGCAATTAACTCCTGCTCAGAGCAACAGGTCAAGAAAATTAGTTACTGAGGTTCCTTTTTCTTTGACATCAAGCTGGCTAGGCACAAGGTATGTTTTTTTGTTTGTTTGTTTGCTTGTTTGTTTGTTGTTTTTAACTCTTTGTAAGTCAGAGGTAAATGAAAAGAAGAGAAAAAAAGAAAGAAAAGAATAGAAAAAAAAGAATAAAGAAATGAAAAGACAGAAAGCCACATGGATTATGGATGAAGCAGAAAAGTACTACCTCACAACTTCATTGTTGTTCTCAGTTTTTATACCTTCTGAGGACAATTGATCATATAAATTTTAATAATTTTTATATTACATAAGTTCATAGTAAGTTTACATGTCTGTCCATTAAGACTAGTACCTGACTAAAAAAATTCATTACCTGTTTTTTAGTCCCATAATTTCATTATATGAGTTTAAAGCAATAATTTAAATTATCTCCTCCTTCTCTCTTGTATTTATTTTTCTAAGATATTTAGATGATAATCATTAAATTATTAGCTTGAGTTTTCTCATTGTCTTTTGTATGTAGGGATGTAGAAACATCAAAAGCTTCAAATCCAGACTCTGGAACGATGACAAATTATTTTTAACCAATGAAATATTTTTAGAATTTCATCTCCCCTTGGGAATATTTAGACTATTTATTATTTCCTTTACTATAACTTTTGTTTAATAAATAATGTAATTCCCTCATAGAAAATACTCATACCAGAGAATTCCATATTAAATATTTTTATTTTAAAATAAATGTAGAAATCACAATTTACTTCTGTAAATTTTTACTGGTGAAGATATTAATTGGATTTATAATATATGTATATGTTAGATGTTTCAATTTATTGTAGAGGGCAAATAGAGCTAGAAATTAACTCTAAAAGAAACCTGGTTAGGGTAAAAAGAACTCATTGCTATTTATCCTGATTTTGAGAAATTTAAATTTTATAATTCATTTTATTCTTAATGAAAAATAGTTTCAGTAAGTGCAAAACTTTATTGATGCTAATGTCTGAGTTCTTGTCTACAATACAATTTAGAGTAAAAATTGGCCTAATAATATTCCAAGAGTGCTGATTGATTTCACAAGCTCTATTCCTCTAGAGTTTCAATTTTGTCTTTAATATATTCCTCACAATGTTCTCTGGGTTGGAAAGTTTAATGATTCATAGGTAATGAAATTATACTGAAAAGAGTTTTTATCAAATAAAAAACATGTATATATTCTCGAAAATTACATTGTATTGTATAATTTAATTGTAAAAATAGTTGTATAAAATTTATATTAAGACTTGAAACATTAAACATGCTACACTGCATATATTTAACATAAAACTTATGAAAGTCTATGTCAACAAAATGTGTTTATGCAGAATATATATATACATATATATTAATTCAAAAGACAAAATTTACACTTTCTATAGAAGAAACTTCCTCAGATTCCTTCCTTCACATATTTTGCATTTCATTCTCAATATTTCCAAAGGTAATTTTAATATCACCCATATTGTTTAGTTTGGTATGCTTTAATATTTAATGTTAGCCTGATTGTGTTCTCTGAAATCATGATCAATTGCTAAAAACAATGAAATAAGACACCATTCATCCCTCTTAAAGTTTAATGAAATTCTTTTAAAAAATATAATTCTGTATACAAAAAAATAGGTATACAAAATTTTGTTTACTTTTGTCAGTTGAAGATACCACCTGGGGTGTCCTGTATTCTAGGAAGGTAGAGAAGTATTTTTCCACTGAGCTGAAATCCCAAAGCTGCAATCATTAATAATATTAACTCCAAATGTTATGTTCCAGTGAGACTTTTAAGCATTACACAGTGATAAATTTTCAGGTCGGGGGAAGCAGAGATACATCACAGTAATGGTACAAATTATTTACTTGGTACTGTAAGCAGCAAACACTATTGGGAGTGAATTTAGAAAGGAATAGGACTTATTATTTGATGATACTATTTCAGGCTTCATAAAGTATACAATATAAATTATTTAGTTACCAATAATGCAGCATAAACAAAAATTGAAATTAAGATAATTATTAACAATTTATGTAACAAATGTGTATAATAGACTTTTAGACTACTTGGTACCAGTTTATTTTTTTCACAAAAGCCTTAATGTAAAAGACTATAAAGAGTAGTACGATTCATTGTAACAATGCTTCATTCCCTTTAAAATGTGATTTCTTGGTAAAGAGGTTAATAGTGGATTCTGGGCCAAATCTTATAAAAATAGAAAGACAAAACATTTAGTATTCAGAATAAGTAAGGATATAGACAAAGAGGAGTAGAGGAGTAGCTCAGAACATTGGACAGATTTTATTTGAGAAAGGTAAGTTAACAGTTTCAAAGGATAAAATACTGATTGACTGAATGTACTATCTGAGTCCAATTGCTGTTCCCTGTTGCTTAGATTATTTTTATACATTTCTTGGACTTGACTGACCAACAATTTAGAAAGATTTTTATACTTGGCACTAAGGTTTTTGTTAAATATTCTATGTTTGACTTATCTGTTGTCTCTCAAAAGTGGCATAAATTAAATTAGATGCATACCCCCTTCTCTGTATGTATGTTTGTGTGCACATGAACATATGTATATGTATGTATAATTTGCTTAAAATATTTTAGTGAATTTAAAATAATAAAATTCCCTGTAAATTTATCAAACACCCTTTGTATTAATTATTCATTCTCTCTCCCTTGGTTTTGCCCTCTCCTCCTTCTGGTATGTCTGCCATGACTATTGCTTCCAAATCTCTCTTTTTAGCAACTGGCTTATTATTATTATTATTATTATTATTATTATTATTATTATTATTATTATTATTATTACTACTACTACTAGAGCTCCTATCTCAGCCCATGCTCCCAAACACACACACACACACACACACACACACACACACACACACACACACAAACACACACACACACACACACGCAGACACCTTTTTTTAAACCTCTCTATGACTTCCAATTATTTATTCATATCTAAAACTCAGAGCTGGCATTAACAAGAAAGAAAAAATACATGGATTATTTGTTCTTAATGAATAAAATGTGGACAAGAAATTCATTGGGTTACAGTTCCTAAAAACTCACCTCCTTATACCAATTACCTGGGACAATTGTCTCAAAAATGAATCATATACACAGAGCTTATTTCTGATCAATGTAAGCAAAAACAAGATATATCTATCAAGAGTTTTGTACATTTTAGAGGGGTGCAAACATGGGCCTATTAGAAAAATTAGAAGCTTAATTTGTAACAGCCAAAACCTGGAAACAACTCAGATGTCATTCAACCCAAAAATGGTTGAAGTATTCCATTTAAACGATGGAATACTATTCAGATTTTACAAACAAGAGCATCATTAAATTTCCAGTCAAATAGATGGAACTGGAAAATATCATCCTGAGTTAGGTAACCCAAACACGCAATAGAACATGCATAATGTATACTCACTTGTAAACAATATTAGTCATATAGTACAGGATGCCCATGCTACAACCCACATATGCAAAGAATCTAAATTACAAGGAAAGCACAAGAACGGATGCTTGAATCTCACTCAGAGGGAGAAATAAAATAGACATCTGAGGTGGATGGTGAAAAGAAAATAGGTAGGAGATGATATGGGGAAACAGGAGAGGGTGTAGGGAGAGCCTGAAACAGAAACAGGGCAGTGAATGGAAATCGGTGTGGCTCAATAGTACTTTCCAGAGTGTCCTGGCCCGCGGGACCCAGTTATTCGTGGGGACGAGGGTGACCAACCCTGGAAGAGAAACGGCTGAGAAAGAGGAGTAAGACCAAGCAGAGACTCGTCAAGGTCTGTTTAATTTTTCACAGGGTCCATGATTTAAGTTAGCACAAACGAAGAAGGTGGAATGAAGGCGTGGCGTACACAGACAAAGACATCTTTTCAGTTGATTGCTCAGGAACTCTGGAATACAGCTAATGGCGCATACAGACAAAGCTGTCTCTTCGGTTGTTTGCTAGGACATTCCATGGTTAGGGTTTAGTTTGTTTTCAGAACACCTGAGAACAATCATTTGTGGAGCTCTGGAGAATAGCTAATTTTAATAAATGTCAGGGGCCTGGGAAAGGTTCATGCTCTCACGTAAGGGGAATAGGGGGAAGAGATCATTGTGTGGCATTGTGCGAACTCCGGCTCCCAACACCAGAGACATGAAATATAGAAACTTCAAAGGAGTCCTAGCAGTGACACATACTGAACCTGAATTATCCACCTGCTATGACTAGCCTATTCTAAGGCCCATCCTATGGACAAGAACCAATCCCTGATACTATTAATGATGCTTTGTTATGTTTCAGACAAGAGTCTAGAATAACTGTCTTCTGAGAAGTTCCACATAGGTGCTGACTGAAACAGATTCAGAGACTCACAGCCAAACATTGGACAGAGCAAAAGGATTCTTATGGAAGTGTTGGGGAAAGGACAGAAAGACCCTTAGGGGATGGGGACTCCACAAGAATGCCGACAGAATCAATCAACCTGTCGTCTTGTAGGTTCTCAGAGATATGGGCTAGACCTAACTTCCTCAACACAGGTAGCAGATGTGCAATTTGGTCTTCTATGGGTCACCCAACAACTGCAGCTGCAGCTGTCCCTGGCCCAGGTGCCTGAATGCAGATTCATTCTGCTAACTAGACTGCTTTTTTTGGCCTCAGTGGGAGAGAATGTGCCTAGACATGCAGTGACTTAATATACTTTATATAGCAGGATAGGTGGTAACCAGGGAATCCTGCTCAGAGGAGAAGAGGAAAGAGGGATGACAAAGAGACTTATGGTGAGTACACCAAGAGGGGTCTGCAATCAGGATGTAAATGTCAATAAATTTAATTTTAAAAGTTAGTAGATGTGTAACTTGGTCTTCATGTGGATCTCAAACAAATAAAACTGGGGTTATTCCAAAAGCTCTTGCCTGCATGAGGGATGTGTTCTTCTAGCTGGGCTGCCTTGTCTGGCCTCAGTGGGAGAGAAAGTGCCTAGCTTTGCAAAGATTTGAAGTGCTGGGGTGGGTAGGGTGATAACAAGGAGAGGTTCTTCCAGCTCAGAGGAGAAGGGGAGTGGGGATGGGAGAAGGATTACGGGACTGGGTGACCAGGAAGAGGGGTGAAGGTCAGCAAGATGAAAGTGAATAAGTAAATAAATTAAGTTAAATTAAAAAAATATAAACAGTCACACATAAATTGCCCACACATGCGCACATATCACTTTATGAAGCTTAGATGCTTTCTTACTAAGAAATGCTAGGAACAAAGCAGTTCTAAAATGAATGGACCCAATTGTGGAGAGTAACAAATTGATAATCTGCTAGTCAGGTAGGTTTTATAATTTCATGAAAGAGATTATCTTGTGTTGTTTAATTTAGAGGCCATAGGAAGTATGCAGAACTCCTTTCCTTTTAATGTATTGTGGCAGTATTTTTTTCCTGAGAAGCTTCACTTTATGATGTACCCTCTTGGAGGAGAACTTCTAACATTCCTGAGGACAAGCTGCTTTAAGTTAAAGTCAACTGACTATGTTACTGAATTTTGGGTAAAAGTCTCAATTTCGGAGTCATAACAGTTCAGTTTGCAAACTTGTACAAATACACCATTGGATAGGAATGATAAAGGTCAGAGAAATGAGCTTTTATCCATGTGGACTTTTGGGGGTGAACAGATACAGGAGCTCAGTGACCACGAGTCTATTTTCTACAACAGGAACAGTCAGACTTTGTAAGAGAAGGAAGTTTTGGACATGCTCAAGAACTGATTGATAGGCTACAAATGACTCAAACTGATGAGGTAGAGATGCTGGTACCACCCTTTCCAACATAACTAAAATTAGGAGGTTGAACAAAAATTATTGTTATCCACAGCTACCTGGTACCCATTAAGGATGTCCTGAGCTTCTTCTCTACTTCTACTCTGGTTATATTTGTTTTATATGTAGATATATCCCACCACAAAATTGAAGTGTGAAGACAGAAAGTGGGGATCAAATAAAAGAAAAGATTCTCAATCTGACAGACTATTGAAACAACAACAACAGATCCTGAATAAATAAGAATTCAGTAAGTATTTCATGCTGGGAGAGGGAAATATTTCAGCCAGAGGAAAAAAAATGTTTTAACAACTCATGGTCCTTCCAACATTATAGGATAAAACTGAAGCCAAGAAACAAATGTGTTGGTGGTGGACAGGAGACTATATTGAACAGGAAAGCTTTGATACGCAAAGCATTCTCAAGGCACTGAGGTGAAGAGAGTGATTGGGAGAGGGAGCACCTTCATGGAATCAAGTTCAGGGGGAGGAGGGAGGGAAAGGATGGGGGAGAGTATAACATTTGAAATGTAAACACAGAGAATATCCAATGAAATTGAAAAAAATAAAAATCCTTTTTTCAGCTTGTTCAATAAATAAATACATAAATTAAATAAATAAACACATTCATACATAAATAAATAAATTGTCATTTTACATCAGGACTTTGAGATAGAGTTTGAGAGTTCTCTGGATCTCAGGCTTTATTCTCAATGTGGCCAATTTAATAAATCTATTTTTTCTTATTTCCAGTTTTAACAAAGAAGACAATATTGCTCAAAGAATATTTTGGTGCTTTTCTCAGGTACATCTCTTTAAGGAATACTTGGTGGGTTCTTATTACAGACTCACTTTAGAATAATTATTTTATCTCCAAGGGATACTTATATATTTTTAATTTAAAAACTTTTTTTTAAAAAAACAAAGATAAATGTACAGATTTTAAAAGCATTTTTGCATAAAAGTATATGAATATATTTTGTCAGTACTTTATTTTATAGATTTGATAGTATTCCTTAAAATCTTACTAGTTACAGTGAACATAAAGTATATGTAAAACAAGATGTAACCTGGAAATAGTCAAAGTTTTCTTGGTGCATAAAGATTAAGCATAATGATTTCTCATTTTTTTTTTTTTTGGCCTTTGTTTTTCTTGAACTTCATATAGTCTGTAAGTTGTTTCTGGGGTGTTCAGAGTTTTCTGGGGTTAGTATCCAATTATCAGTGACTACATATTATGTCTTTTCATTTTGTTACTGGGTTATCTCACACAGGATGACATATTCTAGATGCATACATTTTCTTAAGAATTTCATAAAGTCATTGTTTCTGATAGCTGAGTAGTACTCCAATGTGTAAATATAGGGATACTTATATTTTTATGTAGTAAAACCATGGAATGATTTCATCATTATATGTGTGTAAATAAAACAGTGATTCTTTTTTTATTAGAATGGAATAGACTCCTGGGACATAGTTAATCACTGCTGAACTTCTGCTTATGGTTGGTTGTAGGAGGGGAATTATTGACTTCTATTGTGCCTTTGCTGCTGAGCGCACCAGAGTCCAAAGACAGCTCCAAACTCTTGTTCACAGAGATAGTACCAGCTAAATCCAGGGGGTCATAAAATAGCTAGGTCAAAATAACCATGAACAAAAGAATTGTAAGAAAGCAGAAAGCAGGCAGGCAGACCGCCACAGCACTAGAAATATGAGAAAGTAAAGGGTTTGAGAATGGTCAGTCTGCCTTAAGTACATGGTAACAAATATTCAAATTAATTAATAATATACATATATCAACTCTAATACAAATATTAGTCACAGTACTGTATACTTTTAGAAAGAATTCCTATATAGTATTTGTTCAAACAACTAGTTGTCACAGATTCATCAAGTTGTGACATAAAATTGTCTGCCCCAGGCCTTAAGATATTCAAGTATACATCTTCCTTGCCCTACTATTATGACAATTACAAGAGAGTCAAATTATGACACAAGAAAAACAAAAACTAATGGTTTGAACTCCCTGCTCAAAGATGTAAATGAGGGTGACTGGAATTAAATAGTTAATCCCATTATTTATGTGTCTCAGATATTTAACCACTAACTTTCCTTATATATCCAATGCCTTAGTCAGTGAGGAACATTCATTGCTAAACATCTTTGTCTCTCATCTAGCATAGTACACCCCTACAGCACTTGTAAAATTATCAAAAGCAAAACACACAGCTTTAGTGATGTTACTGTTGTAAATGTTCACTAGGCAGTAGAAATCTAAAATATTGCTACTTTATGGAAAATCCTTTTACCAAGTTGACCATTTTATGGTGTATATACTTTGCTACACATTTTATTTAATTACAAGTAGATGAAAATTCTAAACTTTTCTAAAGGCTCATATGCTTTGTGGTTTTACTTCTGTCACTCAGATTCTTCATGGCCACGCTTTTTTTCTGGGTGGCCCTAGTTGGTAACAATTCAACCTGTAAGGGGCAGTAAAACCAGGAATTGTTTTCTCCTGTGACACAAGATGGCATCACTGTTGGCTGACCATACTCTTGTGTTACCATTTAGGTTGTCTGTTCTTTCTCTGAATCTCTTTCACCTTCACTCACGTATTCAGATCTAGCACCGTCACTACTGGGAACATTGACTTGAGAAAATGAAGAGACAAGCCAAACATATTAAGAATATGCTGCTTGCGTTTGCAGTGTCTCAGCATATCTTGGTTCTCTAGCAGAACCCACTTTTTAATTAGGTTCACAGGGGTTGTTACAGACCTGCAGGCAATTTTTAAATACCAAATGGGTTCTCATAGACAAATGGATAAATGGTAGTGTCTCAAAAACATTTCAACCACAAAAAAATGTACAAAATCATCATTTGAAAATAAAGGAATATTAAGATATAATATCAATTAACAAAAAGAGGTCATGATTGTGAGAGAGCTTTGAAGGCTTAGAGGAAGAAAAGTGAGGGGGAATTGTCCAATGATACTATAATTTCATAAACAAATTATAAAAAAAATCAATAAATGCTGTCAATAGTAGATATTAATGACTTGGATATGCTGTTTTTCCAATGGTTATTAATTTATTCACCCTTTTCCACTAACAATTTTGTAAGTCTTATACTTCTCTTTTGTGTCAATTTATGGAAAGAATTTTCAAAAACAAATACTGCTTCCCTATTTCATTATTGTTAATATTGCTTCTTTCTAAAGTCTATCCCCATGATATTTGTGCTGGATATTATCATTGTATAAGTAAATTATAATTATGAAACTCATTTATGAATAAAACACTAATTCAGTATTTCACTTCTCTTACAAGAGCCCTTCTTTATTAATAGTATTTTCTATTCTAGTTTTTCTCTGTTTCAATTTCACAATTACTGTACTTTCATTCTGTAACTTTTTGGTTAAGTCACCTATTTTGAAATTGACATTATCATGTATCTGTTCTTATTTTAGCATTTTAGTATCTTTTTATAATTACCATCACTCTAAATTTTTACATTTTACTATGTAAATTTTCTTTGTAACTATAACTATCTTGATTCTATAAATTTTACCTATTTGTAATTAAATGTTTATTCCAGGAAAATTAAAAAGAACTTGAGCTCATATCCCTAAAGAAAAATAACAATTAGAGTAGGTATCATCACATGTATTCTGTGTCCCAGTGGTAAAATTCGAACTAGGTCACTGTGAGGGTTTGTTTATGTTTGGCACAGGGAGTGGCACTCTTTTGTTGGAGTAGGTGTTTGTCACTGTGGGCATGGGCTTTCAGACCCTACACCAAGCTGTCTGGGATTGAATCTTCCACTAGCTGCCTTCAGATGAAGATGTAGAACTCTCAGCTCTGCCAGCACCATGCCTACCTGGATGCTGCCATGTTCCTGCCTTGATGATAATGGACTTCAACCTGTAAGCCAGCCCCAATTAAATATTGTCCTTATATGAGTTGCCTTGGTCATGGTGTCTCTTCACAACAGTAGAACCTTAACTAAGATAATCACTGAGGTATTCTAGCGGCTAATCATACCCCAGGTTCAGTGAAGATTTCTTTCTCAAGGCAATGTGGTGGAGAAAACTAGGAGAGAATGTGTAAAATCCTCTTCTGTGCTACACACACACACACACACACACAGGCACATAAACACAGGCACACATAGACACCCACACACAGACACACACACACAGACACAGGCACACACAGAGACCAGGAACACACAGAGAACCCCACACAGACAAAGGCATACATAGACACACACATGCACACACACACACACACACACACACACACACACACACACACTTGTGTCAAAGAGACTGGCAGGAGTACTTTAACTTCTTATGTGTATATATATATATATATATATATATATATATATATATATATTCTATATAAACATATACTATATATGTACATATACCCTCTCCCAAAACGTGTAGCAAATTAGTTACAGATAAAACCCTGTTTTCCTGATCTTAAACAGCACATTTTTACTTTCATGCTGGTTTTTAAACTTTTCTGTGATTTGGTATCCTCATTTAGAAATTGGGAAGTGTTACCTTAAGTTGAATTATAAACTATCACGTGTAAATCAATTGTCAGTCCTCAGGGAGTATTACATTTACTACTAAAGCATATGCTTGAAAACCTAGTGACAATAGATATCTTGTATTTATATAATTTTACTAATCACATCGAAATTATATATGATATTCTCCATGCTTATATTAACTAAAATTATATAACTCAATTATATAAATTTAACTTTCAATAATTGTGAATATCCTAACTACATATCTAAAATCTGATGACCACTTTAAATGTATTTTTAATTCTTGACATGAGTCTTTGGTATGCTAAAACTGGCTTCAAAGTCCTTTTGTAGACAAGTATATCTTTCATATTCTGGTTCTCTTATTTCCATTCCTGATAATCTGGAATATAATATGTGTACCACCAGTACACTATTTATATTGTATATTATACATCTACAAATCTTATTATATAATTGATATCCTGGTTTTTCTTTTTAGCATATTTAATTGTCTTTTAATCAATACTGTTCATTTGTTTTTATTAATAGCTACATTTAGAACTTCATTTAGTTGAAAAGTTATAATTCAAAATATAATATATAATACCAAGTATTTTCTATGTTGACTATAAAGATTGTTTTCTTTGCCATTCACCATGTCATCATATACAATTTTAAATTATAATTTGAATTCCTTCAAAATATTAACATTGGAAAGTGAAGAGCATGGGACCGGGCAACATATATCTGCATAGTTCCTCATAGCAGGCAGATGTATCTGTTATCAAATCAAATCAAACCAAATCAATCAAGACGAAATTGCATAGTACTCATGTATGACTGAGTTTAAAAACATAAATGTTTGTCAGCTACGTTGTCACCCAACAATTATATAATTTATTTTATAATAATTTTTGTGATATCTGAAAGAAACAATGGCACACTAGTATCAAAAATTACTAGATACGTTTTCCAAAGCTTGAGTAATTTCTTATTGTTTATATTCTTCATTGAATGCAGAGGAAGTCTTCCAGGTCATTAAAGAAATGACTCTAGAACGTGTAGAAGGATAACCTTAGTCTTTTAATTACTGTTGGATTTTTAATTCTAGTATGTAACATATGTTTGAGTTCAATTTTATGTATGAGCACCTATATTAATTTTAATGCAGCCATGAATATTATCCCAACCTGCCTTCTCATACACAAAACTATAATACAGTAGAAAATTATTGGGTACAAATTTCAATACTTTGATGTCAAAATACCATGTTTCTGTGGTTGTCCACTGCCATGCAATCTGCTTTGGAAAGACTCATAAAAATATTACATGAATTCAACATACTATATGTAAGATTATATATGTATACCAAAAATGCAAGTATGTTACAATCTCAAAATTAAACTAAAAAAGAACAAAGATCAACAGTTTAAATATCAAAGGAAAGTTCTACCATATAGCATAGACCATTAGGCCATATAGCATAGGCCATTTTTGTGAAAACCACTAGTTAGAATTTTAATTACTGGATAAAACCTGACACAATATTAATTAAGATTCAACAGAAAAACAGATATATAGTTTTGTTATTTTTTTATTCATTTATTTAGTATTAAAAAAAGCATCCAAGGAAGGAGTTTCATTGAGACTTTCTTGGTCCTCTTCTCCCACTATACACCCTGATCTTTCTCCACTCACTCTAGTCTTTCAGTTCCTATCAGTACCTTGTCTGAGTTTATTTTGTGTGTTCTCAATCACTATATACTTTCCTTTAAGGCTTCTGCATAAATGTCATGATTGGTCTTCCTTCTAATTTTGTACCCTATATGTACATGGCCCTTCCAATTGCACACATATAATATCTAAATCTGTGTCTGAGATATGAAAAAAGCATATGCCATTTTCTCTCTGAGTCTGGGCTACTTCATTTCATGCAATAATGTCTAATTACACCAATACTTTTAGAATAAAACTAAATAAGATAAAGATACACCAAAATTAGAAAGGAAAAAGCAACAAAAATATGAGCGTGTATATACATTCATATGACTTCATCCTATATTTAAAACTATACAAATATTTTACAGTCAAATATAGTACAAGCAAATTAAAACTCTTACAAAAATAAACAATTTTTATTGACAACATAAATGCTCATCACCATGTAGATATCAATAGGGAGTTTTGTGCACAAGGAAGAAATTGCATTCACAGTAACATTAAAATACAAAATAAGGCTGAATAATTTTACCAAAGACCATGACCATGCAGTCAAAATAATATACTATAAATGAGAAGAACCAAAGACATAGATAAATGAAAATGTTTCCTAAACTTACCTAGAGACAGTTTTACATTGTGAAATTTGGCCATGTTGTGGCTTGGACAGATGTTACTTACTGTAAGGTCACATTCTGTTCTCTCTTGTGATCTTAGCTTATTTCTTCTTTAAACTCATTTGCAGAGGATCCATTACCTCAGGACTCCAAGAGCACCTGCATATATGCACAAATACATACTCACACAAATATATGCTACATATATACAACATTAAATTAGAAATATCCTCATGGAGTCCTAAGAGGAGGAATGGAATGAGGAAATGTCAGAGGGCAGAGCAAGGGAAGGTAAAAACAATGGGACTGTTAGTGTATGTATATACACTATGATATATATCAACAGTTGGCATCTTGAAAACATAAAATAATTGCTTTAAAATAATGACTAAGATGTCAGTACAACAAAAAGTTATGCTTGCAACCTGGTATAATGTCTAGCAAAACACAACAGCATTTTTCCCCTAAGAATAAAAATACACTAAAATTCAAATGGACATGAGATCTCTAATATATATATATTAACTTAAAAGTGCCACAGTTTTTAATTTATAAGTATATAGTAAAGCTATAGTAGTTAAAACATTGTGGCAAACAAATGCCAAAATGGTACATGGGCACTAGAAAATAATTAATACCTTTGAATAAATGCAAATATTCATACAAAATCTAAGTTTTGACAAGGACACCAAGAGGGGACCATGATATTGTACTTGTACATAAAAAATGAAATTAGATGCTTATTTTGCGTCATGAACAGAAGTCAATTTATTTAATAAAAGTCCAAGTCTTCACTTGTGTGGTCTCAGAAATCCCGAGGAAAACTCCAGAATATAGTACTTAAAAATATTTCTTGGAACACAATCTCAGAAATTTAGGCTTTACAAACATAGTGAAATTAAGTCATATGAAGAAACCATCTCACAACACAGTAAAGGATCAAAAACATAAAACAATAAGCTAAAAATGTCGTGGTTAGGATTAAATATGTGCAGTTGTTAAGAAATATTGTTTATCAGATGTTAGATGGGAACCTTTGGAATAAAGAGAGAATGGGCAGATATTAGGGTCTAGGCTACTGTGCAGCAGATATGGGTGTGTGTGTGACAGGACTGAAGCTCTGAGTGCTAGAAGCAAAAAAAAAAAAAAAAACCAAAAACAAAAAAACAAAAAAGGAAGGTGCATTATCTTTAGAATGTACCAGAGACCTTGGAGGTAAGAGACTCTTAGGGCTCTAAAGGAAGGACCTTAGATGAAATGCCCTACAGCACACCTGTGCTAGAAAGGCAGGGAGGGCTTCAAGTAGAGGAATAGGGTTGCCATCCCACAGTCAAAAACTCTGACCCAGAACTGTTTCTGTCTAAAAGAACTTCAGGGGATAAATGGAGAGAAGAGCATGAGGAAAAGAAGGTCCAGCAACAGGCCCACAGTGGGATCCAGCTCAAGGGGAAGCTCCAAGGGCTGACACCATTACTGAGGCCATGGAGGGCTCACAAAAACTGGCCTATGCTGACTGTCCTCCAAAAGACCCAACAAGCAGCTGAAAGAGTCAGATGGAGTTATTTGCACCCAACCAATGGACAGATGCTCTTGACCACTGTGACTGAATTAGGGAAAAGCTGAAAGAAGACAAGAAGTCTCAACCAGGACCCCTGTGATCTCTCAGACCAGATCACAAACCAGGCTGCATAAACCAGATAATGTTAGGTCCCCAACACATATACAGCAGAGGGCTGCTGGGTCTGGACGACATCAGAAAAACTGTGCCTATCCCTCCAGAGATTTAAGGCTCCAGGGAGTGGTGAGTTCTGCTGGGGTAGGGTAAAGTGCTAGGTGGAGACATCCTCTTGAAGACAGAAGGAGGATGTGTGGGATGTGGAGAAGATGGAGGGTGAACAGGGAAAAAAAAATGAAGAAAAAAATCTAAGAATGTTCCTAATAAGAAAATAAAATAAATTAAAATTTAAAAAAAAGGCTAGTGATCTAATGCTCATTTCAAGTGATCCATATTCCAGGCTCGTTGGGGGATTCATGGCAATGATTATTTTTTAGCTGCTTTTCTCCAAAAGGAAGACATCAAAGTTACTTCTGTAACAATGACGGTTATGTCAATTTGTTTTATTTTCACAAAAGTTTTAAGATCTCTATGACCCTCGTAACATTATATAGCTAAAATACATACAATAAGATAAGTTTTTAAAATTATGAAATACAATACAAGATAAAAATGAATGCATGGAATTTGTGTGATTTGCCAAATTAGCTACACAATGCAAGAGGTAAACTTTGTTTGGCATCTAAAATTCATTTCCTAATTTCTAATTCTTGTCATTAGAAAGTCTGTAGGGGAAAACCTATTAAAACAGCCGAAGAGAAGAAGAACAGATGTTGAGTAGGTTTTCCTTGGGCTTGTTTGTTTGGTTTGTTTGCTTGTTTGTTTGTTTGCTTAACACTGACAGCTGCCATTGTGAGTAGATAATAATAAAATGATTTGGATGACACATGCTCCAAACACAGAAAAACAAGATCTCGACAATACAAGTTGTTTCCTTTAATTTGCAGTTAGTTCTGCAAGAGCAGTTTAATGCTTGAATCTTCACCATGTTCTGTATTTACAATACTGTTTTTTTAGCTGCAGGGTTCAATCCCATTTCTTTTCATCTAAAGTATGCACATATCAGGAAAAGTGCAAATTCTTTGTACAGATTTCTGCCTTCTTCTGCTTAAGGCTACTCAACAACACCTATAATGAAATGAGGCCCATTGTAAAACTAAACTTGTAGGATGCAAGTATATCAGCTTTCACAGAATTCTTAATACATTGAAGGATTTTCTTACAAGTCTGTTTGCCTTGATTCAACTTTATCTTAAAATATAGATAGTTATTTAAGTATATTGACCTCAAAATAGACCTTCAATCCTTTGTAAACATTTTATGTAAGGTTTGATAAAGATAAATTCCAGCTTTCAGTAGTGGAGAAATAGGATTATTTTCTTTTCTGTTTTATTATTTTATTTTCTCCAATGATTTATTTTTTATTCTCTTTACTTCCCTATCACAGTCTTGCCAATCCTCTCCTCTCAGTTTCACACTTTCAAATCCTTCCCCTGAGAGCAACTTCTTTTCTTTTTTATAATTAATTATTTATATCTCAAATATTCCCTCTCCTGTTCAGGAAGAATTCTTCCCCATCCCTCTTCCTCTCTGCCCCTGAGAGGGTGCCCTCCTGCCTCCCACCCTGAGTATTCTCCCACTTTGCTGAATTAAGTCTTGTCACTATTTGGTGTATACTCTTCTATTGACGACAGACACGCAGTGCTCTCTTATATGTATGCCAAGGTCCTCAGAACAATCTGTGTGTGCTCTTTGACTGGTGTTTAGTCTCTGGGAGCTCTGAGAACATAGAACAATAATTTATGCATAAATGAAAAATAAATTAACCATAACAGAGATAAGTAATGATGACTCAAAGAATTATAGAATATTTTAGAAGTAAATCCTTCTGAAAAAAAGCTTATAGAGAAGTTTATTAAATATCAAAACATTAAAAACATTTGGTATACACCTAATTTTTTTTATTTAAACAAAACATAGACATATAGTTTTATTGGTAACTCAAAAACAATAAAAACATTTTAAAATACAGAATTAAAATATCAAATGAAAGAATAAAAGGCTTCAGAAACAAAATCTATTAATGGGGGTCAATTCAAAATAGGGCATGGAGTAGGGAGTAGGTGGGTAGGTATGTAAGGAACATCCTCAGAGAAGTGGGGGGAGGGAGTATGGGATAGAGAGTTTCTGGAGGGGAAACATGGAAAGGGATAACATTTGAAATATATATAAATAAAATATCCAATAAAGAAAATGGTTCATTGGTGTTGTGAAATCCAGATTAGATTTGGGCCTGTTCCACTAGTTAAAACCCATATATAGCACCATTGCCAGGGTTGAGAACGTTTCCAGAGTAGTTGTACCAGCTTACAACCCCACCAACACTGGAGGAGTGTTCCTTTTTTCCACATCCTAGCCATCATCTGCTGTCATCTAAGTTTTTGATCATAGTCATTCTGACTGGTATTAGATGGAATCTTAGGGTTGTTTTGATTTTCAATTTCCTGAGGACTAGGAATATTGAACATTTCTTTAGGTGCTTTTCAGCCATTTGATATTCTTCAGTTGAGGAATCTCCATTTAGCTCTGTACCCCATCTTTAAATGGAATTATTTGGTTCTCTGGAGTCTAGCATCTTAGGTTCTTTGTATATGTTAGACATTAGCCCCTCTTTCAGATGTAGGATTGGTAAAGATATTTTTCTCAATCTGTTGGTTGCCATTTTGTCCTTTGGACAATGTCCTTGCTTTACAGAAGCTTTACAATTTTATGAGGTTCCATTTGATAATTCTTGATCTTAGAGCATAAGTCACTGGTGTTCTGTTCAAGATATTTTCCCCTGGGCTTATGTGTTCAAGGCTCTTTCCCACTTTCTTTTATATTAGTTTCAGTTGTCTGGTTTTATGTCGAGGTCTTTGATCCACTTAGACTTGAGCTTTGTACCAAGATAAGAATTGATCTATTTGCATGCTCCTTCATGATAACCATCAGTTTAATCAGCATTAATTTTTTTGAAAATATTGTCTTTTTTTTTTTTTTTTCATTTGATGGTATTAGCTCCTTTGTCACAGATCAAGTGACCATATGTTTGTGGATTCATTTCTGGGTCTTCAATTCTATTCTGTTGATATACCTGCCTGTCTCTGACCAATACCATGCAATTTTCATCACTATTGCTCTGCAATAAAGCTTGAGATCAGGGATAGTGATCCCCCCAGATCCTTCTGTTATTACTGAGAATATTTTTTGCTCTCTTGGGTTTTCTGTTGTTGTTTTTCCAAATGAATTTGCAGAATCAGCTCACGCTCCATGTTTTTTCTTTCCATCTCATGTTTTTTAACATCTACTCTTCCCTACAAGATGCTTTTCCATGTTTATATTATCTTTGTGATATTTTTGCAAAATAATTTAAGATTACAGTAAAATAAACAACCAAAACTCAAAAATCTGAACAAAACAAACTTCCTTCCATGAAGATTTACTTATTTTTAATCATATCTTTATATTATACTAGCTCATTTTGGTATTCCATAGTTGTGAAATGTAAAAGAAAAATTGAGGCATGCCCTTTTTAATTTTTAAATATAATTACATCTCATTGCTGGGCCTCAGTTGGAGAAGATACACCTAAACCTTAAGAGAAATGAGAACCCAGGAAATAGGGAGGCCTGGCAGGGTGGGTTTGGTGGAGGCAGGTGGGGGCATCCTCCTGGAGACTAGGAGTTTGTATGGGTGGAAGGAACGGAATGAGGAACTAACAGTCAGATGGTAGTCCTGGAGTGGCATAATGACTGGACTATAAATAACACTTTAAGGATTTTATATGTGTGTGTGTGTGTGTGTGTGTGTGTGTGTGTGTGTGTGTGTGCATGTAGCTATGTAAATTTGTATATATATGTATATATGTGCTTGTGTGTGGGTGTGTGTATTTACTTTTTTTTCACTGTTACTCTCTTCACTTCTGTCTGTGGAATATCTCTCACTACTGTCTCCCATAGTCACAGCTTCTTCCTTATCCACTGCTTTTATATATATATATAAATGAATAAACACACAACTATCTATTTATGTATAGATAGATATGATAGAGTTTATAGAGATAGAGATAAAGATAAAATGAGTTAGGTAGATAGATGATAGATAGATAGATAGATAGATAGATAGATAGATCGATAGATAGATAGATAGATAGATAAAGTGTTCCTTGGCTGTATCTATATTTTAGGGCTCACCATTTGGTATTAGATACACAGAATTCTCATCCTTAGGGAAGAATTTTTTTCTCTCTAAAGGTGTTCCTTACTTTTAGTTATTTGTGTATAGATAGGCCTTGCGAGATTTCTTTTAATTTCTACTACTGTTAAGACTGTTCATGACTTTTTTGGGCAGATATATTGTCAATATTTTATGGGTGAAAGTTACTTGTCATTGCTGGGAAACACAACTCACAGCAGACATTCCATCCACCTATCATTTATTACAAGAAATAATAATGGGACACGGGAACCGCCATTAAGACTCAGGACCTGTCTGAACAAAGCTGAGCCCATAGAGGAGCCTTGCAAGAGCTCTCCTACCTGAGCCAACTGGAGCTTACCACATACCCTTCAGGCTGCCCTGGGAGGGATAGCCTGGAGCTCCTGGAGGCCAGGTAGCATGATGCACTCTGGGATCCTGTCTTTTCCAGCCAGGCTAGAGGGCCAGGCAACTGCAATCAACACTCAGGACCCTTCTGCACCAGGCTGAGGCCCAAGAGTTGTCTTGCAAGAGAACAGAGCCATTACAATCAGGACTCACTACTTGCCCACCTAGACAAACATCCAGAAGCAAATTTTTTTCCTGAACCGACATGCCCTCACATCCACAGGACAGACAGGCTCAACTCAGAGACAACAAGAGCACCTACAATCATAGGTAACAATACAGCAAGAGGAACGATAAGGAACCTAAGCAATGGAAACTAAGACAACTTGGCATCATCAGAACCCAGCTCTCCCAACACAGTAAGTAGTGGATTGCCAAGCACACTAACCAGAAAACAACACCTGGACTTGAAATCATTCTTCATGATGAAATGGAGATCTTGGAGAAGCACATAAATAACTCCCTTAAACAATTACAGGAGACCCAGGGGCAAAAAATCACTCAAAAAACTACAAGAAAACACAAACAAACAGATCATTTTGTTTGGATTGAAAACAGAAATAAAAACAATAAAAAAAAAAAAAAAACAGAAAAAAGAGACAACCCTGGAGATGGAGAAACCGAAAAGAAATAATAATAAATAAAGAAATCAGGAGACACATATGCAAGCATCTCCAACAGACTACAACAGATGGAAGAGAGAATCTCAGGGGCCAAAGACAACATAGAAAACATAGACAAAACAATCAGAGAAGATGCAAAAACTAAAAAAGCTCCAGTCCCAAAATGTCCAGAAGATCCAGGAAACAATGAGAAGACCAAAGATGAGAATAATTGGTGGAGAAGAGGACAAAGAATACCAAATTAAGGGCACAGTAAATATCTTCACCAAAATCATAGAAGAAAACATCCCTGCCTTTAAGAATGAAATGACCATGAACGTACAGAAAGCTTGTAGAACTCCAAATGAATTGGAGCAGAAAAGAAACTCCTCCCAACACGTAACAGTCAAAACACTGAATATTCGAAACAAAGAAAGAATACAAAAGCTGTAATGGAAAAATGAGAAGTAACATATAAGGGTAGACCAATCAGAATTACACTAGACTTCTCAACAGAAACTATGAAAGCCAGAAGATTCTTGACAGACTTCATACAGACCCTAAAAGGACAAAAATGCCAGCCCAGGTTACTAGATCCAGCAAAACTCTCAATTACCATAGATGGAGAAACCAGGATATTCCAGGACAAAACCAAATTTACACAATATCTGTTCACAAACCCAGCCCTACAAAGAATAATAGATGGAAAAATCCAACACAAGGAAGGAAACTACACCCAAATTAAAGCAAAAAAATAATCACACAAAGAAACCAAAAGAAGAAAATCACACAAACATAGTCTACCTCTAACAACAAAAAATAACAGGAAACAAAAATTACTATTCCATATTTTTTCTTAACATCAATAGACTCAATTCCCCAATAAAGAGACATAGTCTATCAGACTGGATACGTTAAGAGAATCCAGCATTTTGCTGCATATAGGAAACTCATCTCAGAGACAAAGACAGATACTACCTCAGAGAAAAAAAAACTGGGGAAAAAAAAAAAAAGCCTTTCAAGCAAATGGGCCCAGGAAACAAGCTGGAGTAGCTATTCAAATATCAAATAAAATAGATTTTCAACCAAAAGTTATCAAAAAAGATAAATAAGGAGAGTTTTTACTCATCACAGGAAAAATCTATCAAGATGCACTCTCAATTTTGAACATCTGTGATCCAAATAAAAGGGTACACACATCTATAAAATAAAACTTATTAAAGTTCAAAGCATATATTACACCACACACAATAATAGTGGGAGACTTTAACACCCCACTCTCATCAGTGGACAGATCATGAAGACAGAAACTGAGCAGAAAAACAGCAAAACTAGCAGAGGTTATTAACCAACTAGAATTAACAGACATCTGCAGGGCACTTAATCCAAAACAAAAGAATAACACTTTCTTCTCAGAACCTCACAATACCTATTCTGAAATTGACCATATAGTCATTCACAAAACAGGCCTCCTCAACTGACACAAGAGTATTGAAAGACTCTTATGCATCCTATCAGATCACCATGGATGTAAGTTGGTCTTCAATAAAATAAAATAAAATAAGTAAATAAATAAATAAAAAGAAATCCTATATATTCTTTGAAGCCAAACAATGCTCTGCTCAATGGTAACATGGACAAGGAAGAATTAAAAAGAAATCAAGAACTTTTTTAGAATTTAACGAAAATGACACCACTGCGTACCCAAACTTATGGGATGCAATGAAAGCAGTCCTAAGAGGAAAACTCATAACTCTGAGTGTTTCCACAAAGAAACTGGAGAGAGCATACACTAGCAACTTGACAGCACAGTTGAATGCTCTAGAACAAAAAGAAACAGATACATAAAAGAGGAGTAGATGGCAGGAAAGAATCAAACTCCAAGCAAAAATCAACCAAATAGAGACAAAAGGAACTATACAAAGAATCAATAAAATCAAGTGCTGATTTTTTTTTTTTTTTGAGAAAATCAACAAGATCAATAAGCCCTTAGCCAGACTAACTAGAGGGCAAAAAGAGAGTATCCAAATTAAGAAAATCTAAAATTAAAGGGGAGACATAATAACAGTAACTGAGAAAATTCAAGAAATCTCCAGATAGTACTATAAAAGCCTGTACTCAACAAAACTGGAAAGTCTGGTGGAAAGAGATAAATTTCTAGACAGATACCAGATACAAAAGTTAAATTAGGATCAGATAAACCATCTAAACAGTCACATAACACTTAAAGAAATAGAAGCAGTCATCAAAAGCCTCCCAACTAAAAAGACCAGGAACCAATGGGTTTAGTGGAGAATTCTATCAGATACTTATAACAAACATAATACCTATACTCTCCAAATTATTTCACGAAATAGAAACAGAAGGAACACTACACAATTCATTTTTCAAAGCCACAATTGAGCTCATACCTAAACCACAGAAAGACACTACAAAGAAAGATGACTTCAGACTAATTTTTCTCATGAACATTAACACAAAAATACTCAATAAAATTCTTGCAAACTGAATCCAAGAACACATTAAAACAGTCATCCACCATGACCAAGTAGGCTTTAGCCCAGGGATGCAGGGATGGTTCAACCTACAGAAATCTTCTCACTAGATGCTGAAAAACTGTTCAATAAAATCCACACCCCTTTTTTTTTTGTTCCCAATCGCTGGATCAGGCAAAGCGGGGCAGGGCAAGTTAGGGTGTGCACTTTCCGTGTGCACTCCGCAGAGATCTCTTTGCTCCCCTGCAGTCTAGGTCTCCCACTCACCAGTTGCTCAGCCTCTATGAGCCGCCATTCCACGTGGCAGGTAGGTCAGGCTCCGCTCTGCGTCTGGAAGTCGCCAGTTGCTCAGCCACACAAAGACCCTAAAAGGAAAGAGAACTTCAGACCAATTTCACTTCTGAACACTTATGCAAAAATACTCAACAAAATCCTTGCAAACCGAATCCAAGAACACATCAAAACAATCATTCATCATGACCAAGTAGGCTTCATCCCTGGGATGCAGGGATGGTTTAATATAAGGAAATCCATCAATATAATCCACCATATAAACAAACTCAAAGACCAAAATCACATGGTCATCTCACTAGACACTGAGAAAGCATTCGACAAAATCAAACACCCCTTCATGCTAAAAGCCCTGGAAAGAACAGGAATCCAAGGCCCATACTTAAACATAATAAAAGCAATATTCAGCAAACCAACAGCCAACATCAAACTTAATGGCGAGAAACTTGAAGCAATCCCACTAAAATCAGGGACTCGACAAGGCTGCCCACTCTCTCCCTACCTATTCAACATAGTACTGGAAGTCCTGGCTAGAGCAATTAGACAGCAAAACGAGATCAAAGGGATACAAATCGGAAAGGAAGAGATAAAAACATCATTCTTTGCCGATCACATTTTAGTGTACTTGAGTGACCCCAAAAATTCCACCAGAGAACTACTACAGCTGATAAACAAGTTCAGCAAAGTGGCTGGATACAAAATTAACTCAAACAAATCAGTAGCCTTCCTATACTCAAAGGACAAACATGTGGAGAAAGAAATTAGGGAAAACATACCCTTCACAATCCTTACAAAAACTATGAAATACCTTGGTGTGACTCTAACAAAGCAAGTGAAGGACCTGTATGACAAGAAATTCAAACCTCTAAAGAAAGAAATTGAGGAGGATCTCAGAAAATGGAAAGATCTCCCATGCTCATGGATTGGAAAAATCAACATCTTAAAAATGGCCATCCTACCAAAAGGAATCTACAGATTCAATGCAATCCCCATCAAAATTCCAACCTAGTTCTTCATGGAATCGGAAAGATCAATGTGCAATTTCATCTGGAATAACAAAAGACCTAGAATAGCGAAATCCATCCTCAACAACAAAAAAACATCTGCGGGAATCACTATCCCTGACCTGAAGCTATATTACAAGGCAATTGTGCTGAAAACTGCATGGTACTGGTACAGAAATAGGCATGTGGATCAATGGAATAGAATAGAAGATCCAGAAATGAGCCTTCATGTATATGGTCACCTGATTTTTGACAAAGGAGCAGTAAACATTCAATGGAAAAAGGACAACCTATTCAACAAATGGTGCTGGTCCAACTGGCACTCAGCATGCAAAAGAATGAAAAGAGACCCTTTCTTATCTTCTTGTACAAAGCTCAAGTGTAAGTGGATCAAAGATCTCCACATCAAACCAGATACACTGAAACTATTAGATGAGAAATAGGGAAAACCTTAGAACACATAGGCACAGGAGAAAATTTCCTGAACAAAACAAAATGGCTCAAGCTCTAAGGTCAAAGATTAACAAATGAGACTTAATGAGATTGCAAAGTTTCTGTAAGGCTAAGGACATCCTCAAGAAAACAAAATGGCAACCAACAGAATGGGAAAAGATCTTTACCAACACCACGTCAGATAGAGGCCTAATATCCAAGGTGTACAAGGAACTCAAAAAGCTAGACACCAGAGAATCAAATAACCCTATTAAAAAATGGGGTATAGAGCTAAACAAAACGTTTTCAGTTGAGGAACACAGAATGGCCAAGAAACATCTGAGGAAGTGCTCCACATCCTTAGCCATCAGGGAAATGCAAATCAAAACAACCCTGAGATTCCACCACACACCAGTCAGATTGACCAAGATCCAAAACTCAGATGACAGCAGATGCTGGCGAGGCTGTGGAGAAAGAGGAACACTTTTCCACTGTTGGTGGGGATGCAAGCTAATACAACCACTCTGGAAATCTTTCTGGCGATACCTCAGAAAATTGGATATAGTACTACCTGCAGACCCAGCTATTCCACTTCTGGGCATATACCCCAGAGACACTTTAATACACAACAAAGATATATGCACCACAATGTTCATAGCGGCTCTATTTTAATAGCCAGAAGCTGGAAGGAACCCAGATGTCCTTCAGAAGATGAATGAATACAAAAATTGTGGTACATATACACAATGGAATACTACTCAGCCACCAGAAACAATGACTTAACCAAATTCTTAAGAAAATGGCTGCATCTAGAGAATATCATCCTGAGTGAGATAACCCAGTCACAAAAGAACAGACATAATATGCAGTCACTGATAGTGGGATGCTAACCCCAGAGGCTTGCACTCCCCCAGAAACAACTCACAGACTGTATGAAGTCCAAGAAATAAAGAAAACAAAAATACATATATATATTTACAAAACAAGAAGACTTTGACTATTTCCATGTTGCATTTTGTTTTGCATGTACTTTACGCTTATTTTAACTATTAGGTTTTCAATGCATACTGTCAAGCCCTTGAAAAAAATCAAGTACTGACTAAAAAATATATTCACATGGTTTTATGTAAAAATTATTTTAATGTCTGAAAAAACAATACTGACAAAAATGTATAATTTTAAGCAAAAAATGTTTAAAATCTTTACATTTATCTTTGTTTTGTAAAATAAAGTCGTTTAAAAAAAATCCACACCCTTTCATGATAAACGTCATGGAAAGCTCAGGAATCCAAGAAAGGCCCATATCTAAAATTTGTAAAAGCAATATACAGCAAACCAGTAACCAACATCAAACTAAATGGAAAGAAACTTTAATTAATCCCACTAAAATCAGGGACTAGAAAAGGCAGCCCACTCTCCCCCTACCTATTCAATGTAGTACTAGAAGTGCTTGTCAGAGCAATAAAAAAAACAAACAAATAAAAGGGATTCACATTGAAAAGGAAGAAGTAAAAATATCAGTATTTGCAGATGATATGATAGTATACTTAGGTGACCTTAAAAATTCCACCAGAGAACTTTTATAACTAATAAACAACTTCAACAAAGTGGCTGGCTATAAAATTAACTCAAACAAATCAACTGCTTTCCTCTACACAGGCTGAGAAAGAGATTAGGGAATCTACAACCTTTACAATAGTAACAAAGAATTTAAAATAACTTGGGTTGACCCTAACCAAGCAAATGAAGAATCTGTATGACAATTCTTAATAGAGTTGAAAAAAAGCAATTTGCAAATTCATCTAGAATAACAAAAACCTAGAATTTGGAAATCTATTCTCAAGAATAAAAACTCTTCTGGGGAAATCACCATCCCTGATCTCAAGCTATATTACACAGTAATTCTGATAAAAACTGCATGGTATTGGTACAGAGGCAGGTAGATCAATGATACAGAATTGAGAACCCCAAAATGAACCCACACACCACTGGAAATTTGATCTTTGACAAATAACAGTGCCTGAACTGTTATCCCACCCTGAACCTGGCAAAGGCTTGAAAGGGTTTGAAAGAAAGTCACAACTAGATTATTTGTGTTACCAGAAAATGCTTTTACTATGTCTTCAACTGCAAGTCCCTTATTGACTGACTCCTGTGAAGTACATACACGCAGAGATAATTACAAAGAAGGTATGCAAATTCCCTAGTGGATGGCTGGAGGAGTCACCCCCTATGGTGAAGTCTGTTCCCTGTGCCAACTGAAACCAGGAAGACCAGGTGTGGAGTAGGCTTGTGACTGGGCCAATTAGCATTACAAAAGAGGGGAGGGCTTGTTGCTCTCCCATAGTCCAGGCATGCAAGCTGCTAGTTCAGCTAACCCTAAGCAGATGGGAGTTGGTTATAATTTTTCCAACAGAAAAAAGAGCTAAAAACATTCTTTGAAAAAGAACAGCCTCTTCCACAAATGGTGTTGATTCAACTGGCAGTTAGCATGCAGAAGAAGGCAAATCAATTCTTTCCTATCTGTTTGTACAATGCTCAAGTCCAAGTAGATCAAACATCTCCACATAAAACCAGGTACACTGAAACTATTAGAAGAGAAAGTGGGGGAAGATCTTAGAACCCATAGGCACAGGGGAAAAATTCTTGAACAGAACACCACCAATGGCTGATGCTCTAATATCAAGAATCGACAAATGGGACCTCATGAAACTGAAAAGCTTCTGTAAAGCTAAGGACACTCTTAAGAAAAACCAGCAGCCTACAGATTGGGGAAAAAACTCTTCACCAATTCTACATCTGATAGAGGTCTAGTATCCAATATATACAAAGACCTCAGCAAGTAGGGTATAGAGAATTAAATTATCCTGTTAAGAAATAGGTTACAGAGGTAAACAAAGATTTCTCACCTGAGGAACACTGAATGGCTGAGAAGCACCTAAAGAAATGCTCAACATCCCTAATCATCAGGGAAATGCAAATCAAAACAGCCTGAGATTCTACCTCATACCAGTTAGAAGGGCTAAAACAAAAAACTCAGGTGAAAGCAGATACTGTCAAGGATGTGGAGAAAGAGGAACACAGCTCCATTGTTGGTTGGGTTGTGACCTGGTGTAACCACTCTGGAAATCAGCTTGTCAGTTCCTCAGAAAATTGGTCATAGTACCTGAAAACCCAGCTAATTCCACTCCTGGGCATATACCCCAAAGATGCTCCAACATATAACAAGGACACAGGACACATGCTCCACCATGTTTATAGCAGCCTTATTTATAATAGCCAGAAGGTGGAAAGAACCCAGAAGTCCATCAACAGATGAACAGATACAGAAAGTGTGGTATATTTACACAATGGAGTTCTACTCAGGTATTAGAAACAATGACTTCATGAAATTCGTAGCAAAATGGATGTAGCTAGAGAATATTATCCTGAGTGATGTAACCCAGTCAAAAAAGAACACACATTGTATGCACTCACTGATAAGCAGATACTAGCCCCAAAATTGTGCCAATACTCATGTTGGGAACTGTAAACCCCACCACTCATTTACCTGGCAGTAGCAAGGTATGCTCTGCCCCAGTGATGTGACACTATAAAGGGGGCTGCTTGCCCCCTCCTCTCTCCCTTGGCCTCTCTTGCCTCCTGGCTCTTTTGCTTTCCCAACCGTACACCTCCTCTTACCCTTCCCTTTCCCCCTCTCTCTCCTTGTGCTCATGGCCAACCTCTAATCCTCTACTCTCTCTCTCTCTCTCTGTCTCTCTCTCTCTCTCTCTCTCTCTCTCTCTCTCTCTCTCTCTCTCTCTCTCTCTCTCTCTCTCTCTCTCTCTCTCTCTTCCTCTACCACCCTCTCTCTTAACTCTCCCATGACCTGAATAAACTCTATTCTGTACTATACCGTTGTGTGACTGGTCCCTCAGGGGGAAGGGATTCCCAACATGGGCCCCTCAAAGGCATCTCCCTTGCCCCCAGGCCTCGCTGCATCTCCATGGGCCGTATGCTCCCCACTCTCTTCATCCTTCCCCTAACAGCCCAAGAACCAAAAATCAATTCACAGGCATTATGAAGCACGAAAAGGAAAAAAAGGCCAAAATGGGGATGCCTTAGTCCTTCTTAGAAAAGAGAACAAAACTCTCATGGCAGGAAATGCAAAGTCAAATAGAGGAGCAGGGATTGAAGTAAAGATAACTCAGAAGTTGCGTCACCTGGGGATCTACCACATATGCTGTCACCTAATTCTAGCACTATAGCATTCCCAAAAAGTGTTTATTGGCAGAAACCGGACAGAGATGCCCCCTCAGGGACTATGCTAGAATCATACAGATTCAGCTGAACATGCTGGCAGCTAACCATCGGTCTGAACTGGGGGATCCCAAGGAGGTTGCTAAAGAAAGGACCTAAGGAGCTGAAAGGAGTTGCAACCTCATGGGCAGATAACATTATTCACCAATCAAACCCTCCAAAACTCCCATGGACTTGAAGAGTAAAAGGTTGTCAAAGGACACTGATTCCTTGCCCTAGGGATTTCCTCTGCCGCTCCCAGGAAATCCCACCCAGGAAATCCCACTTTCTTGAGATTTGAGTTCCCAAAATACCACAGAAGGTCCGGATGACCTCTGTGGAATGTTCCAACGCCCTAGGTGTGCCTGGGGGTGTACTGATAAAAAATGTATGATTCTTCCCCTTATGAATTTCCTCATTCCCCCTGTCCTCCCCCTCCTTTGTGATTTTTGCCTTTATAAGCCTGTTACAAGTTCAGGCCGGGGTCGAACTCCTCTACCCCTGTGTGGTGTATGAGTCTCGACCCCAGCATGCTGGCCTGAGATCTCACTCTTTCACTTTCAATAAACTTCCTCATGCGATTGCAGCAAGTCTGGTCTCGGTGCCTCGCTGGGTGCGCGCCTCTCCTGAGATTTGAGTGAGGGTCTCCCTTCGGAGGTCTTTCAGACTAAAACATGAACCTTTGTGCTCACTTTGAGAGACCTATTGATCCAGTTGCATATGTGTCTGGCATCAATGTGAGAAGAGACTTTTGTTCCAGAGAGGGCACATTTTTCCAATGTAGGGAAATGCCAAGGCAATGGGGTGGCGAGGGTGATTAGGAGGGAGTGCACCTTTGTGAAGGCAAATGGAGGGGGAGAGGAGATGGGAACAGGGGAGGTAAAGTGATATACCATCTCAAATGTAAATACAGAGTATCTGAGAGAGAGGAGAGAGAGAGAGAGAGAGAGAGAGAGAGAGAGAGAGAGAGAGAGAGAGAGAGAGAGAGAGAGAGAGAAATTAAGAAAACCCAAGAAATAATAACATCAAAAGTACTCCAGAGCTCCCAGGGACTAAACCACCAACCAAAGAATATAGATGGGGCTATCTGTGACTCCAGCCACATTTATGATAGAGCATGGCATTGTCTGGCTTCAATAGTAGGAGAAGCTATTGGTCCTATCAAGGCTCATTTCCCAGTATAGGGAAATGCCAGGGTGGTGAGGAGGGAGTTGGGTATGTTGGAGACAGAGCATTCTCATGGAAACAGGGGGAGTGGGTGAGAGAGGGGAAAACCAGGAAAGGGGATAACATTTGAAATGTAAATACATAAACTATCCAATAAAAAAATTAAAAAGTTGAAAATTTCTTTTCTTTGAAACAACTCAAAAACCAATATACAATTTAACCCTTGATTAAAACACAGCATTTTCTGAAATTGCTAGAATATTAATGACATACTGTGTGAAAGAGTAATACAAATGAATGTCTATTGTACATATTATAATCCTGAGATCCTTTTGTAATACCTGAAGGAAAAAGATGACTGGCCACCAATGAACGGAAAAGTCACTGAAAGGAAAAGTCACAGGGCACAATGTTGTTAAAAGACAATGTCCTGGGTTTCAGCACCAATGTTAGGGGAAGGATAAAGATAGTGGGGGGGGGGCATATGGCCCATGGAGGTGCAGCAAGGCCTGAGGTCAAGGGAGATGCCTCTGGGGGACCCATGTTGGGGATCCCTTCCCCCAAGGGACCAGCTACATGATGGCATAGTACAGCATAGAGTTTTTTCAGGGCATGGGAGAGTTAAGAGGGTGGTAGAGGCAGAATGAGAGAGAGAGAGAGAGAGAGAGAGAGAGAGAGAGAGAGAGAGAGAGAGAGAGAGAGAGAGAGAGAGGAGTAGAGGGGGAGATGGGGGAAGGTAAGGGAAGAGAAGGGGTAGGGGTGGGAGAGCAAGGCTGCAAGAGCACAAGGGCAAGAGAGACAGGAGGGGTCAAGCAGCTCCTTTTATAGTGTCAGGTCACTGGGACAGAGCATACTTGGCTACTGCTGGGTAATTGAGGGGTGGGGTATACCTAGCTGTTGCTAGGTAACTGAGGGGTAGAGTTTACAAAATCACAACAATACCAACTTCATTTTAAAGATAAAACACATGTATATGAACTACTAGCACAATTTTAAAGTAATAACTGAAAGGACAATTATTGCTTATGAACATGGAAGACCAAAGCTTATCTAGAAATTGTAAGGATATTAAGATAGGTAGTATTGTGCTTCTTTTAGTCATATGTAAGTGATATCTATGTGGTGTTGCATGAATTTTGCAAGAAAGCAAAAATTGTTTGACATCAATTTTAATTCAACTGCCTGCAGCATTTATTAATGTTTATCATCAATACTAATGCTTTACACACATTAATTCAGCTGTCAAAGCATTGTCAGAAATATATCATTTCTTTCATGATGATGAATTTACATTCACTTCTAAGACATACAGGCTAATAATACACCAGGCTATGGCACAAAATTAAACTATAAAATTACTTGCCAAATATTATTTTCAGAATTATGGGTTCAACATTCATTTAGAAACCACACTGTTAAAAATTTGTTCTTGATTACATTTCTTTGTTTTCTCTTAGGTTATATTAGACTTCTGTTTCCATTTTTAAATACATGTGTTAACTTTATTGCAGAGTAAAATATACAAAATAATTTGTAGACAGCACCCAGCAATTACGAAATCTGAAGCGTGAAGATATTCTCATTTTATAATAGATGAAACTACTTGACTTGGGTTATATTTTTTATATCACAAGTGCTAACCTAGCAAGATCTATCTAATAAAGAGCCTTCCTTCTTGAATGCTAGTTTCAATTTGTTGACTAATATTTACTGCCAACTCCAAGCTAGCCTCAAACCTGCTAATTAACCCTAAACTGATATTTAACTTGTTAATATCAGGCTGGGATCATGGATTGCTTCACTTGTGGTGACTTCTATTTTAATCATTAGAAATCTCCCATGTAAAATGATACTCACTGATCTTATCACTTGTCAGTATTTAGAGACTCAAAAGAAAAATCTAAATGTTCTAAATGACTAAGCTGTAGATTAGCACCTGAGAGTTCTTAATATAGGCATTCCATTCAAAATCATAAACATCATTTAACTTACGTGATGTCTTTATATCTTTATAACATTGTTAATACAATTGCTTTTCATTAAATCACTGTAAGCTTTAAATAGGTAACTGGATGTTAAATAGTACTGAATAATCAATTGCAGTAGAACTGCTGAGTCATGCCAGTTGCTTTAAAAATAATTGTCTAATTAATTCATCATGAATGATTTGAAGGAAATCTTTTGAGATATTTTTAAGATAATCACTACTGAGTTTTGCCAAAATGATCTTTGCCAATCATTCCCCCCCTCAGAAAGCCATTAAATAAAATTTGTATTATTTTAAGGCAGAAATTGTTGTCAACTAAGCCACTACACTCACTAGTTTTGTTTTTTAAAGCATTTACCTTTGTGATTTATTTTCAAATGTCATTCAGATATCATGAATAACTTGAAGAGATTATAGTTCTTTAAAAAAAACTTAAACATGATTTCTGGCTATTCTACATTCTGAGATGTAATTTTAACTAATAAAGTGGAAACATTGCTGTGTGACTAACATGGATAGCAATACTAAGGCAAGCTACGAAAACTAAATTCACATTCCCCAGTGAGGAGCAGTGTCAGAAGGAGCCAGGTTCAAGCATCATGGACTTGTGCTGCTATTGCTCAGTGGAGATGAAGGCAAAACCAGCAGTCATTGTGGGGTACTGCATAAAAATGAATGTGCTGAAGATTTTCTGATTCACATTCATTATCCACTGAGCTGTTCTCAATGGATTTTTCAAAGAGAAGCAAACCTAATTACTCCAGTCCTGGCTGTCTGGGAAACAATGGTACAGCAATTTAGAGAAAAGCTTTCAGGCTGTGCAAGCTTTAGGAAATGGTGTAGAGTTTTAAAGTTAAATATACCTCTTCTGATGGTGAAACTTTTGTATTTGAACTACAGCACCATCACTTTTTATTTTAATTCATGCCAAATAATGAAGACCTTATGGAAGTAATTTCAATAGTATTAGGTTGGCTTTCCCTTAAGTTATTTGAATAGATATAACATGGTTTGTTTTTTTTTTTCCTTTTTTTATTACAGAATTTGAAAATATAATTTAAATATAATTCCATCATTTTTCTCCTCTGGCTCTTCTCTCTGGCTCTTCCCATGTCTGTGATCTCTCACAAATTCCCAATTTCTCTTTTGCTAGCATGTACATATAAGTGAAAAAATAAATAGAGATATAACCCAGGAAGTCCTTTCAGTGTTCCCTGCAATATGTTTCATATGGCATGTGTTCTACTAACTTATCCTTCTTAAGACAGTCCTCATGTGGCCATCCAGTTTCCTATCTTTAACAGTAATTTCAAGGCAAAGACACAGATCCATAGGTTCAAAACTAGAATTCATCTATAAAAGAGAAAAAAAGTGACCTTTTAAAATACATGTTACATCACTTTGTATAATGTTTTCCAGTTCCTTCAACTTATCCTAAAATTTCATAGTTCTAGATTTTCCGTACATCTGAATTATATACCACATACTTATTATCTATTGGTTCACGATCCACATAGAGGCTGATGTAATTTCCTATCTGCTGTGAAAGCAGCAGCAACACACACTATATGATATCACGGGAGCACAAATGTGTTGCCTATTTATGATATAAGATCTAAGTAGCATGCATACTATAGCTATGAAATTCCAGCCCTGAGCTACCTAAACAAGACCTGAGCAATTTCAGCACTAATCAATACCTCAGTGTAGACAGGGACTTTCCATAGAACCCTATTTCTAGTCAAAATTTTGTAGTAAATTAACAGTTGCTGAGGGATGGAGAATTAGATTTCATAGGAATGAGCCTCTCTCAATAGTTTTTTAGTACCTAGTGGTCAGCCTGGAGTTTCCCTACATTAAACTTTTAAGTTAATATTCCTTTAATGCTTTACCGTCGAATCTCTTTACAGCTACTAAGGAATGTATCACTTAGTAATATCTCATACTAAAATGGCCATACCCTCTTATAGTCATAAGCATTATTTCTGTTGGGATCATGCGAGATACAATTTGTGTTGAATTGAATATCTAAACTGAACAAGGACCAATAGACATACTATCTTGAACTAGAGGGTGAAATAAAAAGACCTCAGCCTTAGACAAAATGGACAGACATCCTAAAGCACTCTAAAGAGTGCCAAGAGCAGGAGAAATAGTCTTCTACAAGGAAGAGTGCAAAAATTGATTTTCAAATACCAAATGGTCAGCCCTGGAGACATACAGGCAAGTGCATACAACATACTGACTTAGTGGTCAGCTGTACTCAAACACTTAATAATGTGGAACTGGGGTAGAGTGTGTGTGTGTGTGTGTGTGTGTGTGTGTGTGTGTGTGTATGTGTGTTTGTGGTTGTGTTACTGACAGAAAAGGATTAATGGCATAATTACATTAAAATTTCTAACCACAAAAATATTTAGAAAAATAAAGAAATAAATTAAAACTAATATGTAGAAAAACCACTTGAAAATATGCTTCTAAATTTTTTCAGAATGTTTGTTTTTCTAGTGTACATTTTAAAAAATAAATTCCAAAGCTTAGAATTTCACTTAAGAGTGATTATTAATTTGTTTGCTTTCTGGAATTAAAAAAAAAAGTTGAGGACCAGCTACCAATGTGAGATGCAGCCTACAATGAAAGCACCACAGTATTTGAAAGGTTTCCACTGTGGAAGTGACAGACATCAGCTTTCCAACATCTTCATCTTCATCATGTCAGGTGTTTCCAACTGAAATGACTTGACCAACCTAAGAATCTGAATATATTTCAAAAGACTTTCTTTTGTCAATTTTGTCAGAAATATTTTATTTTTGTATTGTAAATGTAAATACGGGGAAAAAATCAGCCCCATCTTGGTTTTAGCCCATAGTTATAAGACATATAATTAATTTCCCAAATATTTCAATGTGTCACCAAAACACACATGTAGAACGTTTATCCTCAGTGTGGCATTATTTGAAGGTAGGTATGACGTTTGTTCTATACATGGGGGTCAAGCCTTCGTGTATAACTGAGTTAAAGTTGGTGTCCTGAGTGAGTAACAGAGGTCAGCACTGTACTATGAGTCTACCACACCCCTCATGGTTTCTCTATTATGTGACCCTCCTGCCTGTTAGGATTCAGAATGCAATTCTTTACCATAATCCGCTGCCATAGTCCTCCAATCCTAGCCTCCATCACAAGCCAAACAAATGTCTTTTCTTCCCACAACTACCAAATCACTCTATTTCAGGGGAAGTGGCAGAAGTGTGTTTTAATTATTTTTAATGGCCCCACCAACTTATCTGCTAGCTTAACATACACACCAGTTTCTGCAAGTTATTGTGAGAAAAGCTTTGGGAGACTCTTCAGAGCAACCACAGTGCAAAAGCAGGAATGTTCAGTCAGATTTTTAAAAATGGCAACAAATAAGCCCCACCTTTTAAAGCAACCTATTACCTTTTATGTTGGTTTCACTATTTGCATGGTGCCATGCTAACTCGTTCTTCACTCAAGTCTTTCTAGGAAGTGTATTTAATACAATCCCATGTGTTTTGAAACTCTGATAGTGCATTACATAGTGTTAGCTGCTTTGGATGTAATGGAATAAAAATACTAGCCACTTTTTTTTTTCCCTGCCAAAAAGCAGTGGCTATGTTCCATTTTCCAGGACATAATTACTCTTTCAGTGCACACTAAGTGGTGCAAATAAAATGTCCATCACTGTCTTACTTCTGTGTCGCTCTGCCATTGCCAGATTTGTTTTATTGTCATTTACAATTGTAACATTTTCCTGACTGATTTTTTTTTTCATTGATTACACAGTAGAGCAATCAGACACACTTGGTGATTGGATTTACGTCTCTAAGAAAACTCTCAACAATTAAATAGAGGAATAATAAATATTTTTCCTTAACTCAACATAGTCAAAGATAAGAAATGAGTTTTATTTTTGTGGGTAGATGGCAACTGTCTTAAGAAGGAGAGAGATTATTCAAGAAAGTGCTTGCTATGTAAGCATGAAAACTAAAGTTTGGACTCTCAGCATGCACATAAAAAGATGGCTGTGTTAGTACTCATTACTGTAGCACAGCTGAGACAAAGATCCTCAACCATCCTAGATAGTCTGTCGGTGAATATCAGGTCTCTTGAAAGGTCCTGTCTCCAAAAGTGAGGTGGACAGTGTTAGAGATCATGAAAACCTCTTGCACTCCCCCCAAATGTACACACACAAAACAAATTAAAAAGTAAAAATATATTCATTATTTAATAGTCCTAACCTTTGGCTTTTAGTGTACATAAAAATAGGTCAACAGGAGTGTTTCAAAAACATGCCTTCTAAATAGATAAGGTTGCTGCTTAGAACTTACCATTTCAGTAAAAGTAAATATTGTTCTTTATCCCTAGAAGGTCTTTACATTGTGCTTCAAGTGTTTCAGTAGAAGTATCCTCTAAATTGCATTTATGGAAAAGAAAATAGAACACTAAGAAAAATAGTTTATCTTAAAATGTTTTATGAAAATCAATTTTCAAGCTTAAGGAATGAGCAAAATCATGTTTTTTTTCATAATTGGTGTCAATTTCTTATAAAATTTATTTTGTACTCATTTTTGTAAAACCAACATTAGATGATTTACCAGAGATATTTAGACCTTTCCGTGCACAAAATTCATAATTTTTAGTGTTTATGTGCTCTCAGATTATTTTTCCAAAGCACAATGTTTTTCCATGTGAGCACCAAAGCCAAATGAATGTCATCATAGATGCCCAAAAATATCCTCCATATCTCCCAATATCTATTGGGAGAATCTTTAAGAGTGACCATCACTTTAGTCTCAGTATTAAGAATAGGATGTGCTAAGTACTCAGCACTCACTAAACACTTGTTGATTTAAAGAATATATGTTTGAAATAGAAAACAATGTGTAACAGGAAAATGTAAATTTTCCTTATGAAAGACACCATTTTTAAATGTACTTGCTACCTATGTGATATTGTACAGATTAAGAAATTTAAACATTTCTTTCTCATTCTCGGATACTTGTGAATATTTGTGAATGGCTACACAATGTATAGGAATATTTAAACCCCAGCACGGTACCGACAGTGCAGGAGCTGCTCCTTGCAGTGACTAACAGAATACTGGGTTGAAGCACATGAATGTTCGCATTGATTAAAGAATGTTTGGCTACATATTTTATAGGTTTAATTTATTACACAGAATGTGTAGAACTAAAAGTATCTTTTCATTAAAATTATATGTTTTCCCCTTGGACAGAGAGCTGCTGAGAGATACATTTAATGTAATGTGTTTCCTGAGAAGTCTCTTGAACTTTATCCACTTAATTCCCCAATATCAAGAATCACTACATTTTATTTGGTTAATTTTCATAAGTGACTGTTTCTGAATTTACCTCACGATTTTACCAAATTATAAAAAATAAATCCCACAAATCACCACATTATGCTTTGACCCTTGCCCTCACTCCTGGTAATTAGTGGGACTATCTCTTGGCTTACAGTGGCCAATTCAAGGACTCACTACATACATGTGTGTGCGGGCTGGAGACATCTGAATTTCTATGAGAAATGACTTCAATTATTCACACTGGACACTTACTCCAAATTTTTTAAGTATTGAAAAAGTGCATTAAATAGAATAATGGTCCAAATATTAATAGTTTCATCCTTCAGCTGAATTTTCTCACTTCTAATCACTGGAACACATCAGTTCTTGTATAAATAATGATTTAGGTTTAGGCTAGAGTCTGATATTTAATTTATTAATATTATGGTGGCCATTTTTGCATTAAGTATACATACTTTTGTGAATTATGTTTACTGAAACTTTAGAACTAAAATATTTTGTCACTAGTGTATTGTGATATGAATAATGTTATCAGAAATTCTACAGGCATTACTTTCTAAAACTAATAAAATATATGTGTTTAACATTCTAAATGGAACATTTAATTATAATTATACTATTATAATAATCTTTATGATTTATTTTAGTTCATATAAATTGCTCATATTTTTTTCAGAGACTAAATGTGTTACAAACTATTATCTTTTCCACAAAGACATTTTTCTTTCATCTGTGAATTTATTTTTTAAGCTTTTGGTCTTTTTATATTTTTTCTGTAAATACAAAAAAATATATAAAATGAAACCTTTTTTTTTTCCAAATAATTCTGTTTAGAACAACCAGATAAAAATAGAACAAAGTAAATTCAAAAGCAATGATGTCAAATATTAATATTCGGACTTTATAGAAAAGTATAGCCAAATGCTTGATAAGAATAAATCATGCTCTGTATTATTAACCATAAAATATTACAAAACAAAGGTCAGTAATTTGCCTTCTTAAATCCTCACATGCCTAAATTAGATATTGACAAGAACAGTCACTTGCATGTGGAACACTTACAAGTGGAGGCAGACGTTTTCATATTTCATAAAGCCACGTTGGTGCTGACTAATATTTAGTAGTTTTGCTTTGGTTTGCCTGGCTTGCTGTTTGTACATGTAATGTTTCAACTCCAGGGAAAGTATCACTCAATATTATATGGGAATGTGTGCATTCATTACATGTTTCAGAGTTTCTATAACCTTTATGTGGACCTTTATTTGCTGGTGTACATTTTCATTCCATCATATGTTTGACCCACAGATATGTATGAGATATTAGCATTATCCTACTAGCTTTAGACTTGGGAGATTTGTCTTCATATAAAGTCCATATTTTTCGACTTCTCAGTTCTTGTATGTGTCTTTTGTATGTAGCACTTGCATTTGTTTTTCTTAAATCCCACAGGATCTTTTTCTGTCAGTTTGTAACCTTTAAGTACTCACTCCCCAGTCCATATAAAATTCTATTTATTGGTCTTCTATAACCACAGAAACCAACAAACCACACACTGGTGTTTTCCAGGTAGGTTTCTGAACTCTCCCTAGCCTAAAGTAACCTCATGTCTTCAGTAAAGGTTATGGTGCCAATCGTTAATGTTTGTTGATGCACTTAGGATTGTCTCTTTTTAAATTACAGTAAAGTAGAAAGGTGGAGCAAAAGTAATTCTCCGAGTTTGAAATCAGATATTTATAAGGCTGATTTCCAGAAGTTGCCTGAAGAGAAATGTTTATAGGCTGTCTTCATGGTGCTGACAAGCCTGAGCTGAATAGCCTGGCATAATCACAGGCTTTTATTGATATCACGTTGATAAACAAGCACAGCTGTAGTGTTTGAGATACTTTAGTGTTTTATGTTTTTAACAATGAAATCCACATAGGTCTGAGGACTCTGTATGTTTCTGTGTATATGAGTATTTGTGTGTGTGTGTCTGTGTGGTGCACTTTTTTATAGTTGTGTGTTTCAAAGATTACAGGTAGATGGGAGTGGTTGCCCTTATTTATTTTCTTCTATCACAGTTAATTTCAGTATGTTCTTAATTCAAATTTATGTTTTTTTAAGTTTTGTTTATTAAAATGTAGATCTATGTGTCTGTGCATGTGTGTGTATTTACATAATCATACTTCATTCATATTCACACCCCTGCTTATCTTAACTCTTTAAAAATACCCAGAGAAATAATTGCCAAAGCAGCTTCTAATATATACTCAAGTGTTTTAAAAGATAGAAATATAACAGACACGTGAGTGGAAAGGAACACTAACCTTTCCAATGGAATGCTGTAATACTGACATCATAGATCTCAGGGGAGAACCTCAGCTGTCAAGTTACTAAATCAGCAAAATCAGCACCCGGTTCAGGTGGCCGATCCCTTGGCACTGTGGCAAAGTGTGAGATTGCGAGAAGTGCACCACAAAAGACAGTGGGACTTTGGAAGCCTGGGACTGGTGTAGCAGTGACCAACCATGGGAACTTAGTGAGCCAGGTTTAGGAGCTTGGGGTCAGAGAATCTGCTGGGCTGAGAACAGGTCAGGTTGGCCTGTCTGCTAGTGCCTTGCCAGTGGTAGCTTGGGATTGTCATTTTTATATTTCATACTACACACACACACACACACACACACACACACACACACACACATACACATTTTACAGACTAAGCAGATTTTGAACATATATAAATTTAATTATATATATGATACATATAATATATGAATACATATAATATTCATGAAATATAAATAATGAAAAAGAAATTACAGATTTCAGAGAATAAAGAGGAATATATGAGAATCTATGGTGTGAGTAAAGAGTGGAAAAATTATGTAATTATGTTAGAGTCTCAAAAATAAATGAAAAATTTTAATGGAAGTCATAGGGAGAAAACACACCTCTATAAGATCATATATGAGAATAAATCAATGAAATAAAAAAACAATAAACAGCACTTAAAGAGATCTGGAATGTTCAAAGAAAAACATTGCATTTTTAATGGTTTAATAGTACACAAGAATTCAGAAGGTAGAGTGATTGCCTTCATAGAGATAATGACATAATTCCTTAAATTTAGAGCATAATAAAATGCCCTGGTTCAGATCCAGAGGTTAGGTATAGCCCCCCAGGTTGAGGGATGGGGCCACCCACTCATCTCCTAAATTTAAACCCAAAATTGCTCCTGTCACAAGGAAGTACACGGACAAAGAGTGGAGCAGAGTCTGAAGGAAAGGCCATCCAGAAACTGCCCCAACTGGGGATCCATTCCACAAGCAGACACTAAACTCAGACACTATTTCTGAAGCCAAGAAATTCTTGCTGACAGGAGCCTGATACTACTGTCTCTTGAGAGGCTCTGCCACATCCAATACAGATGCAGATGCTAGGAGCCAACCATAAGACTGATCACAGGGACCCCAATGGAGGATTTAGTGTAAGGACTGCAGGAGCCTTATCTGGCATCAATGGGAGGGAAGGCCCTTGGTCCTTTGAAGGCTCAATGTCCCAGTGTAGAGAAATGTTAGGCAGGTGAGGCAGATGTTGGTAAGTGGATAGAGAAGCACCCTCATAAAAGAAGGGTAAGGGGGATGGGATAGAGGGTTTGCAGAGAGAAAATTAGGAAAGGGGATAACATTTAAAATGTAAATAAATAAAATATCAAAAATAAAATAAAATAAAATAAATGTTCTGGTCCATGAAGATCAAAGTTAACCAGTGAGATTCAACTGCAGCCCCCCTGGCATGGTATAAGCAAAATGTGAAAGTGTCAGATCACAAAGAAATGAGAGAAAACAAATAATACATGGGTCCTTGTTTTCAGTGGAAACCTTAAAGATGTTGCAGGAATGGTAGATCATCATTGGGAAGGAAAGATGCCACTAATGACAAGAATTATAGAGCACTATGTATACTCTATTCTATATCTCAGTTCCAGTATTTAACCCAAATCTAACACCTCCTATATTTCCACCAAAGGACAGAATTTCTGAGAGTTCTGTTATTATGACTTTTAATGTAGCCAGGGTTCTGTTTGTCTTTATTGCCATATAAATTCCTTAACATTATTTTACACACCTGATTGTCTTTACTCCATCTTATCTAGCCTGGTGATGGCAATTTCCCCTGTGTTTTATTTTCTTCCTTTGTTTTTAATTCCAAGGCTGATGGTTTTGGGCACTACATTATCTATCCTCTCTGAACTTATATCCACACCTTTAGTTGACTCTCTGACACCATTGCCCTGAATATAGCATCATCTTTTGAATAACTGATCAAGTTAAATGCTCAACATTTAAATTCTCTTTTTCCTTCATGCAGAACACTTCCAGGCCTTCAGATATAGTATTAAGGGCTCAGGACTTTTCAAGGAGCCAAATTACTTATTCCTGTTGTTTCTGTGTCAGGAATACACATATCGTCCTGGAAAGACATCTCTTCTGGATTGAGATGGTGTTCTTACTGAATACCAATACATTTCCATATATATTTGTATTAACAGGATAAAAGAGGGTGCAGTAACAAAAGTAATAAAAAATCAAACCAGACATTTATATGCAGCAAGAGGAGTGGGGAGTTAGTAACAAGGTTTGAAGACTTAGGATCCCTATATGATTCCTAGAAATGTGATGATAATAGGACAAGTTAAGGAGATAATACTAAACAAATAAAAAGAAAGAGGCAGAAAAAAGGAGAGATAAACCATAAGACTTGAGTACCAGTTTATGAGATAAAGATAAGAGAAATAATAAAGAACAAAACAGTACAACATACAGAAGGCAAAATAATTAAAAAACAACAACAACAAAATGCTAGTTAACATTTTTTCACCTTTTCAAGTGCTATTTACTCCAGAATGATCTGGTAGGAAATAATCTAAACTATTGCTACTGCACGGAATTCACATTAGTGTGTTTGAGTGCACATTTGTCAAATCAGTATGTGATGGAGCACACAGCCCCCCAACCCCGATGCCTCAGATGACTCCTGCTAGCTGAAGTAAGCACAGTTGTGACAGCAGCTGTTTTCAATCAGAGATCCTCTGTCCTGTAGTTGTGGGTCTGAGAAATAGCAGAGCACTATCAGCCATCAGTACATTGCAATCTGTGCTAGCAGGGGAAAGGCAAGACCAAGCATGATTTTGCAGTACCTGAATTCGTTTAGGTTCCTACATGGCTGGTCTCAAGCCTCCTTGGGGAGGTAAGGAGACAGTTATCAGCTCTAAGTGTTCTGTGATTCCCTGTGCAGGACAGCCTCCCCTTCCTACCAAGAGGACTTGTTTCATTGATCAGCATTAGAGTCCCAACCAGTACCTGGATCCTTTCTGCTTTTCAGAGACACTTACTTAGTCATTTCAGGGGTCAATGCCAATGGAGTTTAAAGACATACATTTTCGATCTCCCCACATAAACGAGTTGATTGTAAGCCTGTTATAAAACAATTACTCGACGAAACATTAGATGCTATGCATACTGCAATCTTGCTTTATAAATGTATTTTGTCTGCTGTCAGATGGCATCCCCACAGAATTTTGTTGTAGCTCTCCTCTTTTCTCTTTCTCATGGCTCCTCTGAGTTGGGGTCTTCTCCTCTATCCTCTTTTCTGCCTATAGTTTGAGTTCCAGTTCCTTGTTTTGCTATAAATACAGTACTGTTTCTGGAATCAGCCAGGTCACTAATGTCTACCGTTTGCTGTTGTATCTTAGTTCTTTCTCAGGCTGCAAAGGCACTGTTTGGTCTTCACTGTTTGTAAATGAAGATGCCCAAGATAATACTAAAACAGTATTATGAAACCAAATTTGTATGTCTATCTAATGCACAATTATACATTGTAGATTATGAGATTTAACTTGTATGTCTAACTAGAGTTATTGTACCCATGATCAGTTTTAAATCTCAGGCTCAGCTATAGGACCCTAAGGAAACAAAGAGAATTTTTTTTTCTATTACAACAACCATTTTATAAGTTTGAAAAAAATGATATTATAAATACCTTTGTGTATCATACAAAACATCAATTATTTCATTCTGCTTTACTTGTCTTTGGGTTTTCGCCTTTGTGAAGTTATGAAAATGCAGGCTCTTTTTAAAAACGAGATATCATATTCAGTTTCTGCTTGGATATTCAATTCTCGTATGTTTCAAGACTGAATGAGGTGGCAGAGGAGACGAGAAAACCTTGGATAAGTGAAACCATCACTTGTGATTTTGAGCAATATGTGTATGGTATAGCTTTAAAGTAGCCGTTGCTGTGGAGTTTCTGGGATACACATTTGGGGTTAGCGTGAATAATAAATACTGGAGCTATGGATTAAGAAGTTAGAAGATAAAAAAAATCCATTTATCCTATGGGCCTAGAATGTGACCCAGATGTGATCCCCACCAAAATTCCTCTAATGTGGATGTGTAAGTCCTTAGCTTTACTAACCTATATTTCTAATTGAGCTAATTCACTAAAAGAATTAATTTATATTTTTGCTCACACTATAAAGAATTCACTGGGTGCTGTCCAAATGCTCAAGCCATCTGCCACTGGGAACAGCAGATATCCGGGGTCGCAGGCCTGATGAGACTGTACTGTGAGTAGCCTGGGAGCAAAGAGGTCTGGGCTAGGGCTCAGAAAGCATGACCTGCCCCCACTCCTCAGGGGAGCAGGAACTCTGCAGTAGGAATTGCGATTAGACCTGGAGGGCCCATGAATGTGGACCAAACACTCAGGCCATCTGCCACTGAGAACAGTGGAGATCCAGGGACACAGGCCTGGTGAGACTGTGCTTGCAGTAGCTGGGGTACAGAGAGGTCTGGACCGACCTCACTGAAAGTGCCGCCCCCACGATTGGTTCAGGGGAGCAGGAACTCTGCCTTAGGGACTCTGTTTTCACCAAGAGGGCCCCTGCTTGTGGAACAAACACTTAGGCTACCTACTACCAGGAACAACTGAGATCTAGGAAGACAGGCCAGGGACACAGGAGTGACAGGAAACAATCACTGACAACAAGACCAGGTATAATCAGAAACAAGATGGCAAGATGAAAACATAAGAACTTACCCAATGAATACCAAAACTACCAGGCAACAATAGAACCCATCTCTCCCATCACAGTAAAGGGAGGAATGACAAACACTCCAGAAAAAGAAGACTCAGACCCGAAATCATACCTCAAGCTGATGATAGAGATCCTTAAAAAAGAATGAAAGGAAAAGCATAAAGAAATAAAACCTTTTAAAGATGAAACAAGAAATACACTCAAAGAAATCAAAAAACAAGAGGAAAAAAGAACTAAAGAGATGAAGGAATGGAAAAAGGAATTTAGAAAGAAAATGGAAACAATAAAGAAAACACTAAAAGAGACAAACCTAAAGGTAGAAAACATAAAAAAGAAATCAGTAGTAACAGATGCAAACATCTCCAACAGACTACAAGAGATGGAAGAGAGAATCTCAGGGGATGAAGACAACACTGAAAACATAGAAAAAACAGTCAGTGAAGATGCAAAAACCAAAAAGTTTCTAACCCAAAATGTCCAGGAGATCCAGGACACAATGAAAAGACAAAACCAAAGGATAATAGGAATAGAAGAGGGTGAAGAATATCAACTAAGAGGCACAGTAAATATCTTCAACAAAATCATAAAAGAAAACTTCTCTACCCTTAAGAATAAGATGACCACGAGCATAAAAGAAGCCTACAGAACTCCAAATAGTTTGGACCAGAAAAGAAATTCCTCCAGACACATAATAGTCAAAACACCAAGAGCCCAAAGCAAAGAAAGAATACTAAAAGCAGTAAGGGTAAAATTTCATGTAACATATAAAGGCAGACCAAACAGAATCACATCTGACTTCTCAACTGAGACTATGAAAGCTAGTAGATTTGGACAGACATCATCTAGACCCTAAAAGAACACAAGTGTCAGCCCAAGCTGCTAAACCCAGCAAAACTCTCAATCAGCATAAATGGAGAGACCAAGATATTCCAGGACAAAACTAAATTTATACAATACCTGACCACAAACCCAGCACTACAATAAATTATAGGTGGAAAACCAAATACAAGCAGGGAAACTGCATTCTAGTAAAAACAAGAAAACTCCTAAGCAAGAAAGCCAAAAGAAGAAAGACACATAGGCACAATTCTATCTCTAAAAAAAAAAATAGAAGAAAACAACAACTACTATTCCATAATATCTGTTAAAATAAACGGACTCAATTCCTCAATAAAATGACATAGGCTATAGGACTTTGTACATAAACAGAATCCAGCATTTTGCTGCATACAGGAAACTCATCTCAGAGACATAGAAAGACACTATCTCAGAATAAATGGTTGGGAATAAACCTTCCAAGAAAAAGGCCCCAACAAGAAAGATGGAGTGGCTATTCTAATATCGAATAAAGTAGATTTTTAACCAAAAGTAATTTAAAAATATAAGGAAGGATACTTTTTATTCATTATGGAGAACATTTGTCAGAAGGAACTCTGAATCCTTAACATATATGCCCCAAAAACAAGAGCATCTATATTCAAAAAAGAAACCCAACTAAAGCTCAAAAAATACATTGCACCACACACAATAATAGTAATAGACCTCAAAACACCATTCTCATCAATGGACAGATCATGGAAACAGAAATTAAACAAGGACTCAATGAAACTAGCAGTCATTAAGAACCAATTGGAATTAATAGACATCTACAGAACATTTCATCCTAAAACAAAAGAATACACCTTGTCAGCACCTCAAGGCACCTTCTCCTAAACTGACCATATAATTTGTCACAGAACAAGCCTCAATAGATATAAGATTAAAATATGCTCATGCATCCTATCAGACCATCATGGTCTAAGGCTGGTGTTTAATAACAACAAAGACAACAAAAAGCCCATATACACATGAAAACTAAACAATGCTCTATTAAACAATAGCATGATTAAAGTAGAAATAAAGAAAGAAAAATAAGGATTTTCTAAAATTTAATGAAAATTAAAACACAACATAGCCAAACCTAGGGGATGCAATGAAAGCAGTACTGAGAGGAAAACTCATAGCTCCGGGAGCTTCCAAAAAGAAACTGGAAAGAGCATACACTAGCAACTTGACAGCACAGATGAAACCTCTAGAACAAAAGGAAGCAGATACACCCAAGAGCAGAAGACTCCAAGAAATAATCAAACTCATAGCAGAAATTGACCAAATAGAAATAAAAAGAACCATTCAAAAAACCAACAAAACCAAGAGCTGGTTCTTTGAGAAAATTAACAAGATTGATAAACCATTAGTCAGACTAACTAAAAGGCAAAGAGAGAATATCCAAATTAACAAAATCAGAAATGAAAGTGGAGATGTATCCACCATATAAATAATCTCAAATAAAATAAAAATACCACATGGTCTTCTCACCAGATGCTGAGAAAGCTTTTGAAAAAATTCAACAACCCTTCATATTAAAAGTCTTAGAAAGAACAGGAATTCAAGGCCCATACCTAAACACAATAAAACCAATATAGAGCAAACCAAAAGCCAACATAAAACTTAACAGTAAGAAATTTGAAGCAATTCCAGTAAAATCCCAGACTAGACAAGGCTGCCCACTCTCCCCCTACATATTCAACATAGTACTAGAAGCCCTGGTCAGAGCAATTAAATAGCAAAACGATATCAAAGAGATACAAGTTGGAAAGGAAGAAGTAAAAACACCACTGTTTGCAGATGACATGATATTGTATGCTAGTGACCCCAAAAATTCCAAAAGAGAGCTTCTACAACTGATAAACAAGTTCAGCAAAGTGGCTGGATATAAAATTAACTCAAACAAATTAGTAGACTTCCTCTACTCAAAGGACAAACATGCAGAGAAAGAAATTAGAGAAATGATACCCTTCACAATAGTCGAAAAAACCATGAAATAACTTGGTGTGACTCTAACTAAGCAAGTGAAGGACCTATATGAAAAGAAATTCAAATCTCTAAGGAAGGAAATCGAGGAAGATCTCAGAAAATAGAAAGATCTCCCATGGCCATGGATTGGAAGGATCAACATTGTAAAAATGGCCATCTTACCGAAAGCAATCTACAGATTACTTTTACAATCAATGCAATCCCTATCAAAATTCCAACCCAAGTCTTCATAGTGCAATGTGCAATTTCATCTGGCAAGTGCAATGTGCAATTACATCTGAAATAACAAAATACTTAGAATAGTGAAATCCATCCTCAACAACAAGAAAACGTTTGCAGTCATCACCATTCCTGCCCTCAAGCTATGTTACAAGGCAATTGTGTTAAAAACTGCATAATATTGGTACAGAGATAGGCATGTGGATCAATGAAATATAATAGAAGATCACGAAATGAGCCCTCATATATTTTTGACAAAGAAGGTGTAAACATTCAGTGGAAAAAGGACAGCCTATTCAACAAATGGTGTTGGTCCAACTGGCACACAGCATGCAGAGGAATGAAAATAGACCCTTTCTTATCTCCTTGTACAAAGCTCAAGTGAAAGTGGATCAAAGATCTCCACATTAAACCAGGTATACTGAAACTATTAGATGAGAAAGTAGGGAAAAACCTTAGAAAACATAGGCACAGGAGAAAATTTCCTGAACAGAACACCAATGGCTCATGCTCTAAGGTCAAAGATTGACAAATAGGACTTAATGAGATTGCAAAGTTTCTGTAAGGCTAAAGACACTATCATGAATACAAATCTGCAGCCCACAAGTGGGAAAAGATATTTACCAACCCCACATCAGACAGAGGCCTAATATTCAATGTATACAACGAATTCAAGAAGTTAGACAACAGAGAATCAAACAACCCTATTAAAAAATGAGTACAGTGCTAAACAAAAAGTTCTCAGTTGAGGAACATCGAATTTTGGAGAAGCATCTAATGAAGTGTTCCACATCCTTAGCCATCAGGGAAATTCAAATCAAAACAACCCTGTAATTCCACCTCACACCAGTCAGAATGTCTAGGTTCAAAATTCAAATGATAGCAGATGCTGGTGAGCATGCGGACAAAGAACAACACTTCTCCACTGCTTTAAACTGGTACAACCACTCTAGAAACCAGTCTGTAGGTTCCTCAGAAAATTGGACAAATTACTATCTGAAGACTCAGTTATTCTACTTCTGGGCATATACCCCAGAGAAGCTCCAACATACAACAAAGATACATGCACCACAATCTTCTTAGCAGCCCTATTTATAATAGCCAGAAGCTGGACAGAACCCAGATGCCCTTCAGTAGATGAATGGGTACAAAACTGTGTTATATTTACACAATATATTACTATTCATCTATCATAAACAGTGACTTTATGAAATTCTTAAGAAAATGGTTGCATCTAGAGACTATAATCTTGATTGAGGTAACCCAGTCACAAAAGAACAGACACCATATACAGTCACTGTTAATTGGATACGAACCCCAGAAAGAGCTGAATACCCCAGAAACAACTTACAGACTATATGTAATTTAAGAAAATCAAAGGCCAAAAATCAAAAAAAAAAAAAAAAGAAAAATCATTATGCTTAATCTTTACACAGCAAGAAAACTTTGACAATTTACAGGTTACATTTTGTTTTACATGTACTTTATACTCATTGTAACTAGTAAGATTTTAAGGCATACTATCAAACCTTTAAAAAAATCAAGTACTGATGAATAATGTATTCATATACTGTTATGCAAAAGTGCTTTTAAAATCTGGACATTTCCTCTGTTTTTTTTTTAAAATAAAGTTGTTTAATTAATAAAAATGAACCATAACATAAAAATGAAATCACTAAATAAATTCTCAAAGACACATCATAACTGTCAAAATATGATTTCCAGTCCAAACTAATCTTGATTTTATTTTTATTTCTTGAACTGAAATGATATCTAACAAGATACAAGTAGCCTCTAGTTCCTTTCTTAAATATTTCAAAAGTTAATATTTATTTGCTATGGATTATTACATATATAATAGCTTGAAATTCCCTCGAATGTCTATCAGTTTCATTTATTCGTTGAAATGAGCTATTTTAATTTCCAGGAATATTTCATAGCTTTGGATGTGGTGCAAATACCATGGTGACCGACAAATAAGTCTCCTGATCAGAATCTCATGGTCACAGCTATTTTCCCAGAGAGAATGGTCTCTTGTACCAGTCTACTTTTGTCCCTCCATGATTTTAAATTGCTCCGACAAGCAGGACAAAATAACTTCAGGGAAGATACCATTACTCTGAGAAAATCACAGCAAAGAAAATGAAATGAGTTGACAATGGATGAATTTTCACACTCTCCAGTCTATTTTAAGTTTATTGATAAGCCTCAACAAGAGTTAAAAGAGAGAGAGAGAAATGATCATTTGCATAGTATTAATACTCTCACCTACACTTTCTTTTATTTTGCGAAAGAATTAAATCCTCTAACTATGTGCTAATATAATAATATGCCTCAAGTTGGGCCTGTTATAACTAATGTTGCATCATGTGCTTTGGTTTCATGAGTTTCATTCACCCTCAGGAGCAATAAATTAAAGTGTAACTAAAATTACCCAACAATTTAATGCTTTAGCATAATGATTAGTCACAGAAAAAGGGGCATATATCTAAATAACATTATAAAACCATTCTTCAGTGTTATACCACTCACAGTAAAGAAAATTTCCTCCTTTGGCACTTTTATTGATACACATAGGACCCCTGACTTGTTTTGCAACCAACTACAATTTTAATACATTTGATTTCTTGGTCTTATTACACATAAAATATTATTGCACACTATATTTAGAAGTAAAATTGTGGTTCCTGTTTCTATTTGGGAGTTTTGAGCATGGTAATTGATTACATTGTTTCTTTCCTCTATCAGTATATGCTGTTATATTGTGATTAGTATATTTTAGAGCCAGATGATAATACATTATGGCACAGTGAAGTATATCTTTATACGACAATATTAAAATATGATTATAGAACTGACCCCCAAACCACTTGTCATAGTCTATCTCTCATAAGATGTGAATGGGGCTGTGAAACCTGAGAAATGAGAAGGTAATCAATAGCCCTACACTCCTGTAAATCCTTTAAACCACATCAGTCATCAGCACAGCAAGATATGCCTCATGGGTGCTGATGACTGATGTGGTTTATAGGATTTACAGGTAAATATTTAGGAGGTAAAAAACAAAACAAACAAAACCAGCCATCTGTCCTTAAGGCCTACTCAGTAGAAGAGAGTTCAGGCCTAGTACTGTAAACCTAGCTAATTACTCATGGCTAGTGAAATTATGGCCCCTAGAAAAGAAGCTACTTCTGCCACCTTTTAAAATAACAATATTTCTAACTGAATTCTAGCTATGCATTCTTATACCCACATATAAGTGTAGCTTCTACCCTGTGAAAAGAAACAAATAAGCAAATAACAGTAATAACTGATATGTAGGCCATTACTGAAATCCTCAATTGCTCAAAATTTAAAGACCTGGCTATGAAAAGTCCAAACTCACGTAGCATATCTGAAAAAGAAAAAAACAACCCCCCCCCAAAAAAAACCAACCAAACAAACAATAAAATCTTTGGGAATATTACATGAAAGGGATGGATTGATTTTAAGACCTTGAGAACTAGGACATTTGCTGTGAGATAGTTTGGTTATCTGACAAGGTACATGAATGAAATCTTAAGAATGTGGTCATCCAAAGTACCACCAGCAAAGTGACAGCTACATGCCAGATGATGTGCGAAGGTAATTGAGAAAATATCATAAAGCTTCATTCCTACACTGAAAGTTCTAAGACTTGAGGCTTCTGAAAGAAGGGTGTTGGGTCTTCTCAGCAGTGAACTGATAGGTTATCCAATTCCTTTGGATCACCCTGAAACACATAAGCATATGAGAAGCATTTCAGGTAACAATAGGGAAGAAAAGAGTACTGGATTATTGCAAGGGTAGCAGGAGGGGTGGAAACTATGTAAACACAGTAATGTATAAAGTTTTCAAAAAATAAATTTAAAACATAATGTTAAATTTACAAGCAGTTTCTTGAAAGGGTTTCTCAAAATTTTCACAGTGTTTCTAAGTGAACAAAATATATAATCTTTAGAGCATGTATATTTATAAAGAACTATGAGAATAGTGTGGTCTCTCTCGAGAATCATCACTGAGGTTTTTCCCACTAATAAAAATATCATGTAATAAATGAGAGCAGACATTCTAAGTTGCTGAAACATATTTTCTATTGAGCTTGACATAGAGTACAAGAGATCCACCAAAGCTTTCATCTGGAGGATAAATGCTATTCCTTTGTAACTACAATTTTTGTAAGCAATAATACTTATAACATTATAATTCTGCAATAATATTTGAAGGAGAAGTGAGGAGGGAAGAATAAAACAGGGAATTAATACAAAGAATTAAAAATAAATATATGACCAAAGATATGAAAATCAAGCATCTTCTCAGACCAAGTGAGTGCTCCAGAAAACATATCAAAATTTCTTTCCTTGTTGTAAATTGATTTTCAAATACTCCTAGAGAAAATAAGAATTGTTTTTACCAAGGGACATAATCTTTGATCTGCAAAAGCTTAAATGCTCTTGAAATTGACTAAACAAAATTATGAATGAACTTACTACCACTAAAATGAGTACTTAAGATCACAAGTTTCATATTTTGTGTGCTTGAAAACAATTTACTGAGAGAAAAAATGTTTTCACTGAACTAAATGTTTCAGTCATTTTTGAAAGATGAATTATACCAAGTGTACAATATCAGTCTTAGCAAATCATTAGAAGATGTAGACCCCAAAAGTCAAATAAATGAAAATAATTTAAATTTGTAAATTAAGTTTGTAAATAAAAATAATCTAAATCTATAATTTTACTACTCCCTAATGATTATGTAAATGTATTTTAATATCGACAGAAGGTTAGAGGTTCTAGTTTAATCATTGATGATTAAAATTAAAACAAGTCAGATTATGTAAATATAAAAAACAGTTAAGGAGCCTATCACCTCAAAAAAAGAAAATTTCCCATGTCACATCATATATCCAAACATCCTTTACTCTGTCTGACGTTAGTATTATTCCCCACTTTTATAAATTGACAATAGAAAGACACCAATCAGCTTTCTATGAACAAGAATTACGAGAAATAATAGAGGACAGAACCTAGTCTCACTCAGAGAAAACCATACTTCTGAGAGTATAAGTATGAGCAATAACAGATTACTTAGCCTTAGGAATTGGTCTATTATGGTTTTGTGCAGAGACACATTATCTGGAAGTAAGGTTGAAAGACTTAATAGGAAGCAAAAAGAAAAAAGAAAAAAGAAAAACAAAAAAAAACAAAAAAAACAAAAACAAAAACAAAAAAACAAAAGAAGAAGTGGAAAATAAGTGAAGGAAAACACTGAAGACATAAGGTATGTTAAGAACAGATGTCCTTCAGTAGATGAATGGATATAAAATTGTGTTATATTTACACAATGGAGAACTACTCAGCTATCAGAAACAATGACTTTATGAAATTCGTAAGAAATGGCTGCATCTAGAGAATATCATCCTGAGTAAGATAACCCAGTCATAAAAGAACAGACATAATATGCAGTCACTTATAATTGGATACTAAACCCAGAAAGTTCTGAACACCTCAGAAAAAACTCACAGACTGTATGAAGTTCAAGAAAAAACAAAGGTGAAAAGAACAAAAGAAAGAAAATGAAAAACCATTATGTTTAATCTTTACACACCAAGAAAACTTTGACTAATTCCAGGTTACATCTTGTTTTACATGTACTTTATGCTCATTGTAACTAGTAAGATTTTAATGCACACTACCAAACCTTTGAAAAAACCAAGTACTGACAAAAATGTATTCCTATATTTTTATGCAAAAATACTCAAAATATGTACATTTATCTTTGTTTTTTTTAAATAAAGTTGTTCAATTAAAAAAAAGAACAGAAATATTGGACATGGAGAAATTATACAATAAGGCAGGACTCTGTATGATTGATTTGAGAGTATACTCGCCTTCCTCTGGTTGATCCTGGAAGTGAAATTAATGGGTGTTCCTCTGAAGTGTAGCTTAGTCATCAAATGTATGACAGGCCCTGGGTTTTACTTCCATCCACTTAACCAGACAAATGTAAATATGTTTATATGGAAGATAGTTGTCATAAATAAAATACTGAGGAACTAGGATAAGTGTAGTAGAGATTGTTGCTTGGTTGTGTCCAAATTCTATTGGCATGTATAGCCCATTAGGAATGCATTTAAACAAAGGGGAAGAAAACAGAGAGTTCAGTGTAGGAACAAATACAAAAGAGTCATTATGTTAACAGTTCTGTCTGTAACAGCAAATGTTTCAATAGAAACAAAAACTCACATTGAATTCCTGGAAAACATGCTGAGACTCCTAAAAGAACTTGAGTGAACAAAGAAATTACCTGGATACTTAAGTTAAATCAATGTATACATTCATGAAAGAAATGAAAAGGAAGAAGGAGAAGGTAGAGAAGGAATTAGCATATATATAAACCCCTTTATATTTTTATATTTAAACATATATTCATATCTGAAATAATAGTGTTATATTACTTATATATGTTTATATATGAATATAACACATATATAATATTAGTTTATATTATGTGTTTTATTGCATATATTATTTTATTATATATATGTATATAATATACTATAAATTTATAAAATAAATATATTTTTGTGTTTCTTTATGAAATTGTTCTATTTATTTACATTCCAAATGTTGCACCTATTCCTGGCACCTGCTCCTGAAGTTCTTCATCCATTAGCCTCTGAAAGGGTGCTCCCCATTCCCTTACCCTCCCCACTTCATTTCCTCCCCAGAATCTTTCTTCCCTGGGGTATCAAGTCTCTACAAAATTAGGTGCATCCTCTCCCACTGAGGCAAGACAAGGCAATCCTCTGATATATATGTACCTGGCCCATGTATGATCTTTGATTGGATACTTAGTCTCTGGGAGCTCTGAGGAATCCAGGTTGTTAAATATGTTGTTCTTATACACAATGTGTATTGTTGACCCCTGAAAGTGATATGTATAATCTTTTCCAACCACACCCTCTACCTTCTTGTTTTGAATAGTTATCTCCGAAGAAAATCCACATGATAGCAATAATGTCACTGGGCTGCTTTGCTAATTCTTCTTTCTGAGGCTGCAATGAAATCTACAAAGTTTACATAGATTCTAGGGAACTTTGACCTGAATCCAAGTATCAATCTTTGGTTATTTGAAGACTCTACCATTAATTTCTTGAAGATATCACTCAGCTGTATATAATTTACAATAAGAAATTATTCAAACACATACAATGAAATGCATGTAATATGTATTCAGTGTATAATTATAAAAAATGCTGCCATTCAGTTACTTCAAATCTACTTAGCTACATGTTCAATGAGTTAAATCATGTAACAATGGTATGTTTTCAAAAGCATGTGAAGTTATTATTAGAATATCAAATTAATTCCAACACAAGACCATGTAAAGAAGTTATTGTCCTTTATTTCTTTCATTCTCTCTTCGTTCCTTTTCTTCCACTTACCTTGTTTTCTCCTTATTTCTTGTCTTTTGTTATCATTCTAGGACTGGCACATAAATTGTTTTTTTTTTCCCTTTTGTTTCTTTTTGTTAAGTGTAATTTTCTTTCCATATATTTTCTGGCGCTTTGTCATTCATTTACAAAGACCCTAAAATGGTAATACCTAAGGAAAACATAATTTATGTTGAGAGTGAAAAGAACCAGCATCTAATTAATGCACATACCCAGGAGGCAGCCTCTAGTCAATTAATCTTAATCATTCTTCCCATACTTCATGAAAAGAGAGCCATCTCTTTAGATAATAAATTTGTTTCACATAGCAGGGTGTGGTCTGTATCTTCGAAACTCAGAGTCACTAATATTCCATTGCCAATTGACTTCAGATCTATTGACCTGACCATGTTTCCATAATAATAGTAAACCTCTCATTTTGAAAGAGAGCTGGTCCAAATGCTGTCCATAGATTGCTGAATGAGGGGTAATATTTGCTTATCACAAACACACATACACACACACACACACACACACATCAATGAATTTAAGCAACTCTTTAGATTTCTGATTAGTATTCAAGCTGTGCATGTATATGGTTCTTAATAAGCACTAATCCCCTGACCTTAAGTGTGAAGAAAGCATTCTGAAGTAAGTTTATAGTAGATATTATTTTTAAAGCATAATTAAGAATTGACAGTCTTGTCCCTGAAACTGGTTCCATTTTTCTTCAGATGAAATTAAGTAGTCTCAATTTTCAAAATACATGATAGAGGAACTCTTAAATAATTTTAATCTCTTGTCTAGAAGTCAATAACAAAAGAAAGACATTCCACTGAAGAAATATCTCCATGAAAGTGTCCATTGTCTTTCCAGGTATAAACTAAAGATTAGTAGAAAACAATTTGTATCCAAAACCATACATTTTTGATGTACTACTGTCTCAGTTCAAAGTATTATGAACATCCTCCAAACTGTAAATGTCTTTCTATACTACAGCTGTGGTTTCTGTCAAAACACAATTTTGACAGTGTTGAATTCTGGGTTGACAAAGACGAATAAAATTTATAGTTTTTCTTTTATGCTTTATTGAATGAATCATCATTTATACCAATACTACCCATGTAAATTCCTCTGATATGAAAAGTTATCAACAGTGGATATCTTGCCATGCTGCTCAAGTTTGTAAAGCTCTGTTTATCCTTGTCACCTTTTTCTGCTATCTCCTAGTCTCCATGTTCCATTCTTCCTAAAGCAGTCATAGTAAGACCAAAAACATCAGTAAGGTTTTGAGTTTTCTTCAAAATTTTCCAGTGTGAAAAGTTGAGTCTCACAGACACAAATTGCAGATGATATTTGAAAATCAAGTGACTTGAGAAATAACTCTATATGAATGAAGCTGATTAGTAAGTGTTCCAGGGAGAATCTTGAAAATGTGGCACAGAAACTGAAGCAAGGACTTCAAAGCAGGCAAGGTTCTTTTGAGGGTAGCTTCTAATATGTACCTAGAGAAAAAGAAGGGTCTTTTTTCTATAGGAGGCTCTCTGCTTCCTTTCCTTTCCGCCAAGTCTGTATGTGCATACATATGTATCCATGTATGTATGTGTGTGTGTGTGTTTCTGTGTGTATGTATGTATGTATGTATGTATGTATGTATGTATGTATGTATATATATATGTGTGTGTGTGTGTGTGTGTGTGTCTGAGAGAGAGAGAATTATGGTCTCAAAAATTTGGACCTTAATTTTTTTCGATTTTTGTCTTTTTTTTTTTTTTTTTTTGGATTGTGAAAAACAATCAGATTCCCAGAGTGCAAGGGCATTCCTCCTGAAAAATCTCACTGGAGACAAGCACACCAAACCCAATCTACATACAAAGGATGAGAAACTTTACAAAGGACTTACTATTATATGATTTTACTTTTAAAATGAATTGAAACCACTAGGAATTTATATGAGTGAATACTACCTATTTTTACAAACTGTGATTCATCATTCTCCCATATCAAACTATATGTCTTATTCAGGGTTTCACAAACATTCTGACCAAGAAGCAAGTTGGGGAGGAAAGAGTTTATTCATCTTATACTTCCATACTGCTTTTCATCACCAAAGGAAGTCAGGACTGGAGCCCAAGTACGTCAGGAAGCAGGAGCTGATGCATAGGCCATGGAGGGATGTTACTTACTGGCTTACTTCTCCTGGCTTGCTTAGCTTGTTTCATTATAGAACCCAGGTCTACCAGCCCAGGGATGGCACCACCCACAATAGACTGGGTCCACCCCCCTTAATCACTAGTTGAAAAAATACCTTACAGCTGGATCTCATGGAGGCATTTCCTCAACTGAGGCTCCTTTTTCTGTGATAACTTCAGCTAGTGTCAAGTTGACACAAAATCAGCCAGTACACTATACTTAAACAAGCCTTTACTCTACTTAACTAAAATTGATCCATGAGACTTTATTCTGTTTGCCTTAATTCTATGTTCAGTACTCATCAATATATATTTATTTTATCATATGATTCGGATTTGAGTTAAAATGACCTCCTTTCAGATCTCCTCTGCATTTTTTTTCAAATCAGTTCTGTGTTGCACAGGCTCTTAGTGTAATAAGTGTACTGTCCTTATGTTTTGTAATGTATTGACATCTAAAGCTATTCATGTAATTGTTTTAATTTATCTACCTTCATGCATGCAATGTAGGTGTCAATCTTTACTGACTGCAATAGAGGCATCAAGACTGTCTTAATATGCTAACCACATTGTGCAATGCCTGACCAAATCAGTAACAGTTGTTTATTTAACCAGTAGATACAGAGCCATCTTTCCCTGTTTCATTTTAAGGTTTCTGTTACTGTTGCTTGTTTGGATTTCTACATCCTAAACATGAACAGCATCCCATCAAGAAAACTATGAAAAGCAATTTACAAAGGAATTTTCTTGGCATATAATGAAACAACCACATGAGATGTTAGAGTACAACAATGTTAATCGAAATACTTCGCTGTGTTTCTCAGTTAATCAAACTTTGATCCCTCTGAGAATCATTGTATAAAATTGCAGAGTTTGCTCAACAATAAGAAACAGTTTTTTTTTTAATATAAAGTTCATTTCATGAGTTATCAATATTTCTGAATATAATGAGCACAAAACCAAGACCAGTGTCTATGATTTATGAACTGCAGTGATATTAATATGTAATTCAGAATGATTCAGGTATTCAAAGAGAAACATGTTTGCATTACTGGGAAATAACCAATGACTGTTATTCTTCCTTTAGGTTCTCAAACATGGGTCATTTGTATATACTATTATTTCTATTAATAGTTGAAATCCACGTTTAATTTGGAGATTTAGTGTTCAACCTTTAATGTGATTAAACAAAGTAATTAATAAATTTACAGTATGCTAATCCCTTGTAAGCTTCTGCATAATATTCCAAATAGACAAATCAGAAAGCCATCCATAGTAAAATTCTTTATAAACAAAGGGTAAGTTTTGTGTAGAACATAAGAACAGAGAGGAGTAATAGACAAACCCCAAACCAGATAGCTTAAGAAAGAGTAAGAAAGTATTCTTTAAGCCTTACAAGGAATACCATCTTAGACTACATAAAAAATTCTTTTGACCAATGACATTTCACATGTAAAATGTTATATATTACGATATTCATACTGAGTGTGGTATGCTATATCATCTAAGTATATCCTGTAACATTTACATGAAAAATGTGCTAATGAGAAATTTCTTATTACTCATGTTATTTACTCATTCTTAATTGATCCATGATAACAATGCATTTTAAGCAATTTTCATTTTGCTCTCTATTTCTGCTCTATCTTTGTATATAGCTAACCTTGATCAATCCTGTAAATCATCTGGGAAGCTATTTTTAATCTATTGATTACTAAATTCTTTCAGATTATGTCTTGAAATTAAATTTGTTGAAAGTTATTGACAAATGGAAAGAAACTATATGATACTTTCAGTAATTTTAGCATTATGCCATGGCTTTAATACTCCAGTTACACCAAAGGTCTCATTAGGAAATCTCGTCACTCAAGTATTTCAAGCACCTACTATTTTACCTGGACGCTTCTTAGAGTGAAGCTTAGTCTTATATGAGAAGGTTGTCTTTTATGAACATCTCGTATGTAGAAGGGCTCAGGGCACTTTAATGTTTTGTTCTTTGGTTTCATGGAAGAACACTGCCCCTAGCCCATGACTTTGCTGCTTTCCAACAGACAACGCATGTGATCGGAGTAACTCCTGTCTGATTACCTCATCTCTTTAAGGTATCACAGTGTGTTTGTTTGTTATGAGCACAAGTACAAATGTTTAGAAGAATCATTCCACATAATATGCATATTTCTGCATCTGTGGATTTTGATTATAATATAATTTATGGTAAATTTTGCTTATTGTTTCAACTATCATGTGCAATGGGAATTATTTCCCTTAACTCCTTGTACATAATTTTTAAATTAATACACACGAAACAAGTAGGAATAACAATTCGTGTATGGCATCTGGAAAATTTTCAAATTGTTTAGCAATTATCAGAAGACAGGTATCAATCAAATGCCATTTACTAAGAGAATAAAACAAATTATTTTATACATTAAAATGTAACAGTTTCATGAGATGATCAACAACTCTTAGAAAAATACAAAACCTTTTTTTACTATAGATTATGTCACCACTTCTTCATTTGTCATGAAGGGCTATCAAAATTTTAATAATCAAAAGTATAACTAATAAATATATTTTTTCTCTTACAACTTTATTTAAAAAAGAGAGACACATGTACAGATTTTAAAATAATTTTGGCATAACACTATATAAATATATTTTTTCAGTACTTAATTCTTTTAGAGGTTTGATAGTATGCATTGAAATCTTACTAGTTACCATAAGCATAAAGTACATGTAGAACATAGCATAACATGGAAACAGTCAGAGTTTTCTTGGTATGTATAGATTAAACATAAAGATTTTTGAATACCAAAAATTGCTACAAGGTTATATTCCTAACTCTTGAATTATTCAAGATTCAAGGTCATTATAATCATTCAAGGTCCAGGTGTTACCACACTCTGAGAGGGTGCTACACACTTATTTTTATCATAAGAAGGACTGGGGCTTTTGCTTTTTGGCCTTTGTTTGTTTGAGCTTCATATGGCCTGTGAGTTGTTTCTGGGGTATTCAGAGCTCTCTGTGGCTAGTATCCAATTTTCAGTGACTGCATATTATGTCGGTTTATTTGTGATTGGGTTACCTCACTCAGGATGATATTCTCTAGATGAATCTGTTTTCTTAAGGCTTTCATAAAGTCATTGTTTCTAATAGCTGAGTAGCACACCACTGTGTAAATATACCACAATTTTTGTATCCATTCATCTACTGAAGGACTGGTTCTTTCCAGCTTCTGGCTATTATAAATAGGGCTGCTAAAAGCATTGTGGTGTATGCATCTTTACTGTATGTTGGCACATCTCTGGGATATATGCTCAGAAGTGGAATAACTGGGTCTTCAGGTAGGACTATATCCAATTTTCTGAGGAATCGCCAGACTGATTTCCAGATTTGTTGTACCAGATTACAACTCCACTAACAGTGGAGGAGTATTCCTCTTTCTCTGCATCCTCACCAGCATCTTCTGTCATATGAGTTTTTAATCTTAGCCATTGTGACTGGTGGTAGGTGGAGTCTCAGGGTTGGTTTGATTTGCATTTCTCTGATGACTAGGGATGTTGAGCACTTCCTTACATGCTTCTCAGCCATTCAATATGCCTCAATTGAGAATTTTTTCATTAGCTCTGTACCCCATTTTTTCATAGGATTTTTGATTCTCTGGTGTCTAACTTCTTTAGTTCTTTGTATATATTGGATATTAGACTTCTATCAGATGTGGGGTTGATAAAGATCTTTTCCCAAACTTTTTGGCTGCTGTTTTGTTTTCTTGACAGTGTCCTTAGCCTTAAAGAAACTTTGCAATCTCTTTAAGTCCCATTTCTCGATCCTTGGTTTTAGAGCACAGGCCATTGGTGTTCTGTTCAGGAAATTTTCCCCTGTGCCTATATGTTCTAAGGTTGTGGTGGCACATGCCAGTAGGATTTGCTGAAGGAGGCAGAGACAGGAGGATCATGAGTTTGAAGTCAGCCTGGTGTAACTAATAAATATTAAAATAATTACTGGAGCATACTTCACTAGTATCTGAGGTATAGGAAAAACATGTTAACTGTTCTCGAGGCACACATATCTGTACAATATTGTTAGTTAGGAATCAATATAGAGTAGAGAAAATTCTCGGTATGTCCATTTCTATCCCATAGGCAACATTTTACTAATTAGTAATAAGTATATTACAAAAAAAGACATCCGCAGGTATGGAGTGAAATACAGATCAATAGTAAACCAATTAGGCAATTCCAGCAAGTGGACCTGCATGATTTCAAAATATGAAATGATAACATCTTTTAATGTATAAAAAAGCATTTAGTCCTCCTAAAGATTCAAAAAGGAGGGTTCAGCACTCCTTATGCTCACACCTTCTTTTCAAAGGGAGTGCTGACTGCAGTCCAAGGTCAGTTTTATTTCATTTAAAATAGAGATCTAAAGTTAATTTTTAGGAAATTATCTCATGCTCTTCTGCTGCAGACACAAGTCCCCAGCCCCACTCCTAATAAGCCTGCTCCTCTAGCCCACCCAAAGCACAGTAAAGGCAGCCATAGACTTGGTAATTGAATAGCTCAACAGCTAAGTATTTTAATATTTGCTTAAATTTAGAAACCTTTGGAGCATAATTCTACAGCACATACAACTTTGAAGACTAGGAATAATGTTTCTCTAAGAGGCATGTTATAAAAGCTAACGAACTTCTATAGCAAGAATGAACAATGGTAGCCACTGGACAGGCCAGAAGAAATGAGGGCTCATAAAACAATGAGTAAACTATGTTACCAAATAGATTTCAGATAGATTCATAAAGAAAAATTAGGTTCAGAAGTTCAATTGAAATATAATTAGACATGTTCAGCTATTAAGTAAAGATTTGTATTCAATTGGGTTGATCTCTTACATACTAAAATTCAGTCCAGTAATAAACAGGATCAACACTGACAAAAAAAGAAAGAGAAAAATAAAGTAAGAAACAAAGAAGCAAATAAAGAAAGCAGAAAACAAACAAAGAATGAATTAGGAAAGTTGCATGGACTGTCAATTTTTAAATACCTAAATCTGGTCTGTAGGTAGTGGTTACTCACATTTTCTCTGAGCAAGGAAAGGCCACCAATGATGCTACACACTTCAAAGCAAACACTATTTCAGTACATATTCAGCAATACAAACCCCAAATTCAACAAATCCACACTAATATCAAGTTTTCCAGCTTGTTCTGTTGATAATAACAACTGTCCCATTTTCATGCAATCAGTCCTTAGAAAGTAGTTGAAGAAAGAGGATCTTCCATCACTTCTACCCTGTTATGCTTCCCAAATATTTTATAAATACTATTGGGTGAAATAAAATGATAGACTTAATATTACCCTCGCCAATCTTATCAATCCAATATTGCATCAGGAACAAGATAGCTTTATCCACTAATGAGTGAACAGAATCAAATTGTCGCATATGTTTCTCCCATGACCAAGTTTTGTTTTATTTCTTCTGCTAGAATATACAGTGTAGAATCTGAAAGTTCATCTCTGTATAATACTCTGTCACAGTGACATATAAACAAAAGGCCCAGGGTATATAAGCTAGCAGCCTGTGAGTTTCAGTCCCCATGAGCCTTCCTGCAATTTGGTGCCATCTGGTGGCAGTTGTTGCTCTCATTTTATATCATAAATGGCTAGTGATTCTCATTTTGATGCAAACCTGGTGATCAGAACCAGGAATGCTTCATCATAGTCAAATCTTTCTGGTCCAGCATATATCCAAAACAGTAAAATGTTCTAGTGAGAATGTGTACATCTATATACACATATGTTCTTATCTTCACTTTAGAAATAAAATAATACTACTCTTTAGATACAAGTTGAGCCTAAGAAAGGACTTTATCAAGCATTCAATGGCATCTATACATGAACTGACTCTGGGTTAACATGTGGTTGTAAAGGTTACGTTTTTGGTTCATTGTTTTGCCTAATTCTGACTTTCATCAGGTTTTCCAAAATCATCCATTCTTGAACTAAGCAGTCACAGAGACCTGGAATAGATTTTGTGTATTCTTTACCCTTTAGTCTTGTAAAATGTCCCCTTGCTGCATGCTTCCCAGCCTAATGACTGGTCTTACTGATGTCTCTTCCTCTGTGTCTACTCACCATGCTCATAAACACCTATCTTGAGAGGCATGTAGCTCTCAAAACATTCTTATTTGACCTTTGATCTTGAACTGCTGTATAGTAGTGACTTTTAAAGCTTTCCTTCCTAGAACTGACTAAGGTGGTCAGAAATCTGTAGATGCTTCTAGCCTTAGCATCTTTTTCTTTATAATGCTCATGGAACCATTCCTGGATTTCAGTTGGCTCACAGTCTTGACATTGAAAAGGGCAACAGCATGGAACTAGTACAGGTTTTCACCAGAATATGGCTAGAATAGGTCCCACAGAGATACAAAACAAGGCTGACATCAGTCCTTAGATAAAGCCACTAATGCCGTCATGGCGCCCGACCCTAATGATCTCATCGAAGTACTTGGCAAACAGGACTCTTCTGAATAATTATAAAATGAAGATCAAATGATCAGCAGTCTGCACTCACTATAATCTGACTAGAGGAAAGTGCAGGGATGGATACTAGATGAATCAGTTGTTAATACTACTTATGAGACAGTTGAGTTGCTAATAACATAAATCTTGGGAGACACAGCAACATAAAATGCCAATAAAATAAAATAAGATTCCTGTGATGCTATGGGGTCTAAAAAGGCATTTTTAAGATTATATTTTTATATTTGTTAAAATTATGAGTATTTATTGCAACTTTGTGTTTGTAGAGGTGGTAGAAAAATTTAGAAAGAAGCTACTTAGACATTCAGCCATGTTTTTTTTTTTTTTTTTTTTTTTTTTTTTTTTTTTTTTTTTGCCATTGTTCATTGCTGTTTGTTAGGTTTGTGTTTCTAACAAGGAACTGCACATTTTCTGTTCCTTGGGCAAAGCCAGAGTCCTCTTTGTGTTCATTTTTCAGTGAATCGACCTATCAGTGTGACCACCTGGCCAGTTCTGATGTGCTGGGCCTGGGCTTTATATCTGGGCCATTTTTCTTTTGTAAATAAGATAGAAGATAATAAATTAAATTGCAACTAAATGCAATGATACCTTATTATTAACATTATTTATTTTATTTTCTTATTTCACAGACCAAACTTCTGTTAAGGTATTTAGCAATCATTAGCTTCAACATATTCACTCACTGGAAGCTTGCAGTCCTAGGAAGCTTGCATGCCTAGACTGAGCACATCTTACCTACTTGTGTTTTGTCCCGAGATATTCCATGCCCACACTAAAAGCAATGTTTTGCACATAAAGTTTTTCAAGTCAAACTTTCACTTTATTAATAAATATGTAAAATTATAATTGTTGCTGATGTTTTCGTTGTTTTCCAAGTTTTGTAAGATATGTTCAACCAAATATTGGTTTCTCTGGTTGCTAAAATATATTACAGAATAAAAGGTTTTTGGAATGAGATGATAACAAGTTCATGGAGCTATACAAGATTAGTCATAGTTTTCATAGGCACAAATTAAAGAATAATTTTTCAAAATTGTAAGGTAACTTTGCATTCATGAATAAAAGCATTGAAAGTGCTGTCTCAATCTATACGCCAATGTTTTTATAAATTATAACATTTCATAGCACATTAGTAGGAGATTTATTGGATATAATTCACTTTTATATAATATATTTTAATCACATTTAGATTTCCTCCATCTCTTCCCAGATCCTCTAAACCCCCAAACCATTCAATTTCACACCTTCTGTTTCTCATTTTTAGAAAACAAATAGGCCAGTAAAGAGACAAACATACTAGAATAAAACACAAAACAGACAGGCAAACATAGAAGGGAACAAATGAAGGCAACATTAAGCTTGGTAAACAAATACATATGCCTGTAATCTACATACATTAAATAACAAGAAGTTGAGACAAATAAAATTCCGTGAATTTTATAATATTATGTCAAATGAAGAAAATGATAAAATTAAAATTAAGCATTTACTTGTAATAAAAAACTATGATTTATGTATCACTGTAACTTCGAAACTAAAGAGTCAATAAAGATACACGATTTCTAAGGCACGAGTAGCAAACACAAACTAATCGACAATGGGGTTTTGTTTTCTTTTTATGATATCCTGAAAATAATAATATAATAATATGTGTTGTTTTGGATTAGTATTTTCTCAGAAATGGCACTCATAAATTGTATTCAAATATAGTAAGCAAAAGTGTAAGACATTTCCTTCCTCAACTACATAGACTGGTATGTCTTAAGTATGAATCGAATGGTAAGTATTTCTCCCTGCAAAAGGCTAGGAGCAACATTAAATAGCTGAAAACAAGAGACCAATAAATCAAATCATTAGTAAACAAGAATTTTGTATTCATATCTCAAAATAATTGTAAAAAATCCTCACTATACAGTTTCGTGAACAGACTAAAAGCATCACTCAGTCTACAGATCCAAACATTAACCTCACCAAGAAACATCCTCATAGACACACCGGAATAACATCTGGTTAGATTTCTGGGCAGTCACATTGATACAGAGAGTTAACCATCATGTACAATACTATGCAAATTGCTGGGCTATATTAAGACAGAATATGACCATTTTCGAAGTAACTCATGACAAAATCCAGCCCTTTGAAAAGCAATCTGGTAGAAAAAAACTCTATAAAACACCTTTAAAGTTCTATTTTTTCAGTTAGAATTATATAATGTTTTTTCCCATAACCATCGAAAGATTTTATTCCTGAGTTTCATTTTAAATCAATGTTCCTTTTGAAATAGCCATTGTGTAACCCACCAGGATGGAGAGGATTTACCTTTTAATAAATGGTGGATTATTGCAATACTGACAAGTTTCTCCACATGTCTTTATTCCAGTGGCCTTGGGTAGCTACTTCTCACTGATGCTCAACATGTCTCTGCTACATTCTTTGACCAATGGGAAAATAGGAAGTCACAGCAAAGATGTGAAAATGGAGAGGCATGAGAGATTGCTTCCCTTTACTGATCTTTCAAGTTTGCAGGATGAGAAGGACCTTTTCAGACTTTCCCTTCTTTGAAGCTTTGCTTCTATCCCTCAGAGAAGAGAACTTCATCTAACAGTAAACAACTGCACATGTATTTATAAGTTTCACTGTGACCAAAAGAATCAGCCATGGACTAAACACAGTTTAAATGCTGACCTCAGGATTCAAATGCATTATTTTATACTTCAGGTTTTAAAGTATAATACCTGACTCTACCAAGTGTTTATTTTAGCTTTGTTCCTGAGAAACTTAGCAAGTTTTTTTTGAAGATCTCTCTCTCTCTCTCTCTCTCTCTCTCTCTCTCTCTCTCTCTCTCTCTCTCTCTCTCTCTCTCTCTCTTTCTTTCTGTATATATATATATATATATATATATATATATATATATATATATATATATATATATACACACACACACATACACACATAGTTTTTATAACAAAATGTCCTTTGGATGTTTTACTCACAGTTTTAAAGGTTCAGTTTATCAGAATGTCAGGAAACATGGTAGAATAAATAAAAAAGTCTGTACTGTAGGAACAGATAGTTCTACTTCTGGAACTGCAGGAATCAGGAAACCAGAGAATGACTGGACAGAGTTTGGGCCTTTGAAAAACAAAAAGCATTCCCCCAGTGACATACTTTCTCCAACAAGACTACACCTACTCCAGTAATGTCACACCTCTAACCACATAAAAGTGGAGTCACTCCCTAATTACAAAACATTAACATACAAAAAACTGAGGTTCCTTCTTATGTAGAACCACATGTGTGTGTACTAGCCTATTCATATTTTATTAAAATAACATACATTAAATTAAATAAATATATATATATATATATATATATATATATAATTGTGTGTGTGTGTGTTTTAGTTACCACAAGAATTAAATTTCAGAGACATTTGCTAACCTGTTAATTCTCAGCAAATAATTTACTATTATTGTATTAATGAGCTCCTATCTATAATTTCTTTTAGTGGATTCTTTTTATTTTTCTATAAGCAACATGGTCACTGTTTACTTATAAATATAAACATATAAAACGTCATAAAACATAACTTCAAAACATGATTTTAAAAAAGATACACTAAATCTAATAGAAAAGAATTCATGAAAGAGCCTTGAACTCATTGGAACATGGGGAATTTTCTAAACGGAACACCGATGGCTCAGTCTCTAAGATCAAGAGTTGATAAATTAAACCTTAGGAAACTGAAAAACTTTTGGAAAGCAATAGACACAGTCAATAGGACAAATAAGGAACCCACAGGCCAGCAAAAAACTTCACTAACCCTACATCTCATAGAGGGCTATTATTACAAAGGTGTGAAGAACTCAAGAAGCTAACCTCAAAAAAAAATTATATAGCCCAGTGAAAAAAGGGAGTACAGAGCCAAACAGAGAATTCATAACAATTGTGTTAGTGCTATAGTATGAATTCGGTTATAAACAACTTAAGTGTTGACTCACAGACATGTATAAAGTATCTGGTTAACATGTTTCAGTGAATGTTTTTAGAAAAGAAAACTACCTTTAAGTTCATTTAAAAGAGATCAGAATTTCATGTTATTGGTTTTTCTATACTAAGCAGTGTAGAAAAAAAGGGCGAAATTTATTTTGGACAATTTTTTTTTAAGAATTAAGAAGCTATCAAGTATGTTTATCTTTTGTATCTATGAATATCTTCATTTTCCTTGTTAACATGAATCATTAAGTTCACAGATTTTCAGTTCTCAAACTGTGCTGTAGAAGCAGATAGGATTTTGACAACAGAAGAAACCACTTCTTATTATGAAAATGTCTTTAACTGCCTATTTCAGTTGTTACCACTGTTTAAGGTAAGGGCTCAACAAGGAGGCATATGAAACAAATGAACACAAAAGAGCAGGGGCAGACTCTGTTTGCAGCATATGTGTCATCCTGGTTACTCACAGTATAGTCAAATGAAAAGAGATGAACCAAGAGAAAGAGATGAAGCAAGAGAAATGCATAAGATCCCCTAGGATCCAAAGATTCATACACTGTTTTCCAATAAAGAGTTAACAAAAGAAAGGAGAGTTTGGCCGTGGTGCAAGAGGAGGAATGAGCCAAATGAAGAGTCTGCATTTTAAGTGTGATAGACATAGGAAGATTTCAGACTAAACTTTGGCCTGAAGCGGATGGAAAGATAATTTGAAACAGACAGGTTATACTGAAGGAATTTGACTTACATAGGAAAGCAGAAAGTGATTATAGCTGAAGCAATAATTTCAACAAGTCCCTTTTGGGAAATTGAGGAGTCTTAAATTACAAGAGAAAATATGCAGGAAGAAAAAATAAGTTGGTAAACAGATTCAGAAAAAACAATGTTATAAACAAATAGTTTAAAATAGTGCTGAATCCTTTTTGGAGTATAGATACACTTAATATGACTCCTTAATACAATAAAAATATTATGACAATATTCATTTCAAAACAGATCTGTTTGTGCTTCTGATTTTCTATCTTTATATATTAAGGTTGGAAAATCAAATGAACATATGGTATTATAGTTTGAATATGAAGTGAACCCCAAAAGGCTCATTGCTGAAGTATTGATGCCTTACTCACAGATCAAGTCTTTGAGAGTTTATTGGAACCAGAGAGTTATGACCTGGTGGAGTGCTGAGTTACTGGAGGACTTATGATGCAAAAAAAAAAAAAAAATTGTTAGATAAAGACTCCATAGAAAGTTTCATAGCCTCTCTCTCAATCTCTCATTCTTTCTCTCTCTCATGGGTGTCCTTCTCTCTCTGTCTTTCTGCCACACTTTCCTCATTTCCTTAACCTGGTACTCTCTCCAACAATGGAGTGTTATTCAGCTCTTTAAAAAAATCAACAACAACAAAAACCCTGCATGATGAAATGTGCATGCAATTGAATATGAAAACAAAAAAATCCTGAGTATAGTATGTATTCACTTAGAAGTCTATATTTGTTGATAATTGAATGATATCTAAAATATAAGCCATAGATTCAGAGAGTTTAGGTAAAGGGGAAGGGTTTAGTTTAGATTCACTCTTCTCCCTAGGAAGAGGAAATGGAATATTCTCTGGATACAGTTGGAGAAGGTGGGTATGGGAGCTGGACTAATGTGACAGGGGAAGATGGGCAGGAGGTTTATGGAGGGGCAGCTGGAATTTGGAGCATTTGAAAACTTTCCTAACCTAAAGAAAGAGATGCCCATGAACATACAAAACTGAATATATTGGACCAGAAAAAAATCCCTCTGGTCACATAACAGTCAAAACACCAAATGCATAGAATAAAGAAAAAATCTTAAAAGCAGTAAGGGAAAAAGGTCAAGTAACATAAAAAGACAGACCTATCAGAATTACATCAGACTTCTCAACAGAGATTCTGAAAGCTACAAAATCCTAGGCAAGTGTCATACAACCCCAAGAGAACACAAATGCCAGCCTAGGTTACTATATCCAGCAAAGCTCTCAATGACTATAGATAGAGAAACCAAGATATTCCATGAGAAAACCAAATTTATACAGTATCTTTTCACAAATCCAGCCCTCCAAAGGATATTAGATGGAAAAATCAAACATAAGGAGGGAAGCTACACCCTAGAAAAGTAAAGAGTTTTCTTCTTGAGTATGGGATAGAATGCTACTGTAGTAAAAATATTCTTTAATCTATTGAAATAACTTGTAACCTTAATTAGGACTCCTAGTAACAGTAATGGGTTGCATGAAATTTCAACAAACCACCACTTATTGACAGGCAAGGCTTCCAGTCATCGGTTACATTCATTTAAGCTGTTGGCCAAGGAGAGCCTCTGGAAACTTCCAACAAAACCATGCTGTTGTTAAGACAAATATTTGCTCTCCACAGACTGACAGTGGGTCCCAATGTAGAGAATAATATCCACACAATTCTTTCAACAAGGAGAAGTAGAGCTGACACTTTCATGTGGCCCTCACTTCTGCCATATGCTGGTCTCTTTGGTGAGGGAAGGTACTATGTGGGCTACTAAGAGAAGGCTGTGGAAAACAATCAAGGCACAAAATCTCTGACCTACAATCAAACCTGCCTACAAAATATACAAAGGCAATGGTGGCACAGAATGTGTGGGAGTAAACAATTTGACTTGAGGTCTCCTCCACAGGAGGAACCCATAGTGGACACTGTTTTGTTAACTAAGAAGCAAAGACTACATAACCCAGACACATAGGGTAAAATAAAACACTAGAGTCTAAAAGGAAAAAAAAAAGAACCTTATCTACAAAGTGGCTTTTAATAATATTCTGCTATCTACCTAGATCAGCACTTTATCCAGTCATTAGCAAGGATTCCTCCAGCAACAGCAAATGGGAACAGATGCACAGACCTATAGCCAGACATTATACAGAGAATCTAAATAGAAAATTTCCATCCAATCTCTCTTCTCTGAGCTCAGGGCATTCTGAGAAAGAGAAAACAGAAGATTGTAAAAGCCAGAGGCTGTGGAGAACAACAGAACTTATGCTCTCTGGATCAACTGAACAAGGGTCACAGAGACTGTATCAGCAAGCACAGGACCTAACCATATCTGTTGCAGGTCCTCCTCTTGCCTTGCAGAATCCAACTTTGATATGATAAATTTGACTTGATCTGTTAATATTTTGTCATGTTTTGTTGTTCTTTCTTAGTAGCCAGTCATTTACTAATGAGAGACAGAAAGGGACTGCTCAGGGGCTAGGAGGTAAGAAGAAACTGGGAGAAATATAGTGAGGGGAAATATAATGTATGACACAATCATCTATTTTCAACAAAAGGAAAAACAGCAAGGTCATCAAGAGTTTGAAGGAAGAACACCGAACGAAAGAAAATGGTTCATCTTGTTGAACATCCTGATTTAAATTTATAGTCCCAAGTATTTTTAATGAAGCATAAAACATACTCTTGTCCACAGAGATTGTAAAGGTGACCAGTGAGACAAAGGTCAATTGTTTCAGACACTTCCTTCAAGTGCTTGGATATTTTAGTCATCTAAATACACATTTAAGCTGTGACTATCTATATAGTATTAGGGGGAGAGAGAGAGAAAAACAGAGAGGAAAGAGAGACTCTCAGTGGGAAGTCTCCATCAGGTTATTCCCCTCAGATAACAGAGAAAGGGTGAGGGAGAATTATGAGAGCCAGAGGATCAGGGATACGAGATGGACACAGCCCTCCCAATCAAAAAATCAGAGCTTCTGGTGGCTGACAGGAACTGAGGCAGCAACCACTAAGCCTGCATAAGTCTATATTAGTTTCTCTGCATGTAGACTATGATTGCTGGCTTGATGTTTTGAGGGACTCCTAGAAGTGAGACTGTAGATATTTTGACTCTTTTGTCTATTTTTGGAACCCTTTTCACCTTACTTGGTTGCCTCAACCAGCTTTGGTGTAAGGGTTTCTGCCTGCTGTTATTGTATCTTGTGTGTGCAGTGTTCAGTTGATGTTCAAGAAAAGATAGATTTTTATGGGGGACACTGGGGAGGACATGGGAGAAGGGAGTAGAAGAGAGTGGATCTAGAGTGCGGTAAAAGAATTGAGAGAAGTGCAGTGAGGGGAAGCTTGGGTCAGATATATTGTATGTGAGAAGAATTAATAATTTTTTAAGGAAAAAACATGAAAGCTAAAACTCTAATACTTCAGTTGAAAATCAATAAAGGGAAAGCCAAGTAGATAATATAAAAAGTATATTATATAAAAAAGTAGATAATATAAAACTAAAACTAAAACACAGTTTTGTTAATATTGCAGGTTTCTATTGTGTCTTAGATAGTAGATGGCCACATGATTTCTCCTTTACTCAATTACAAAGCATTGGCATTTCTTTTCTGTATTTGTTTCCTTTGCTATTTTAAGTACTTTACAACTTAGTTTCAAATATCTATATTCTTTAATTTTTATTTGCTACCAACATTGTAATTACCAGCTTGTAAAGTAATTAGGCACTTTCTGATAAATCATATCTACTTGCCTTAAAAAAATAGATTCTGACATAGTTCTATTATTCTCTGACTCTCAAGATCTCTTTTGGTTGTTAAGTCCTGTGAAGGCTTCTTTCCCCAGTGTAGAGAAATTGCCAAGGTGTTGAGATGGGAGTGGGTGGGTGGGAGAAGCAGGGGGAGGGAGGGAAAATTGGAGAGGGGAGAATAAGATAGAATTTGAAATGTAAATACATAAAATATACAATAAAACAAAGCAAAACAATAAATAGTATCTAAGCCATTGGCCTAAAACAACCAAATGCTACAGTTCTGAAGAAGGGATATAGGAATTAAATGACTCATGGCATTGTGACTGACACATAGATCACTACTTTGCTAGCTTTCCAGTAGACAAGCTAATACAAACAAATACAGAAATTCACACCTGGACTGTGTGCATAGAGCAAGAGACCTAAAACCACACAGTTATGCACGGGATATCTTCTACCAACTTTTTCCCTCAGTTCCAAAGAAGTAAAAGAAGGTGGGAAATTTATAAAAGCCGGAAAAAAATGGTTGTTTCAAAGGAAAAAATGGTTCTCTGATAAGAAGGCAATTAACACTGTTAGAAGTCCTGCCCCCTCACTACCAATCCAATATTTATAACATATATATCAAGGAGCTAGAAAAAGGACACAACAAAACTGATACAGATATGAACTTGCAAGGACTGAGGAAGCATTTACAGGTCTGCACATAAACAAGCCAGATTCCTCCCTGCGCTGAGAGGAGAACAAAGACATCAACTCTATCCTTTACCAGGAAGCTACCTTCAAATGGCCACAATTCACAAGGGAAACACTGTTTTTCTTTTATACTAAATTTTACTTAAACTTTATTTACTTCTTTACACTCCAGACTTTATTCCCCTCCTGTTCCACCTTCTGACTCTTCCCCATCCCATACCTCCTCCCCACACCCTTTCTCTACTACAATGTCCCCACCCACTACCTACACCCCATTAGGCCTCTAAAATCCCTGGGAGTTAGGTGAATTTTCTCTGACTGAACCTAGACCAAACAGACTTCTGCTTTATATGTGTTGGAGGCCTCATAAGAGATGGTGTATGTTGCCTGATTGGTGGTCCAGTGTCTGAGAAATCTCCAGGGTCCAGTTTAATTGAGAAACTGGTACCTCTACAGGACCTGCCTCCTCTTGAGCTTCTTCCTGCTTTTACCTAATAGAACTGCAGGGGTCAGCAGGTTCTGTTTGGTTTGGTGCAACTATCTATATCTGGCTCTTTCATCTGCTTATTAGGTATTTCAGAGAGAAGTCATGATAGGTCCATTTTTATGAGCACTCAGTAATAGTGTCAGGCCTTCGGGTCTCCCCTTGAGCTAGATTCCACTTTGGGCATGTCACTAGACCTTCTTTTCTTCTGATTCTTCTCTCTTTCCATCCCAGCAATTATTTCAGACAGAAACTATTATGAGTGAGTATTTTGTCTGTGAGATACTCAACTCCATCCCTCACTTGATTCCACAAGTTACTTCTCCCCACTTTAGGGCATTGCATCCAAGGTCCCTCCATTTGAATCCTGAGAATCTCTCACCTTCCTGATCTCTGGTATTTTCTGGAGGGTCCTTCCAACCTTCTACCTCCAGGGGTTGCCTGTTTCCATTCTTTCTGCTGGCCTTCATGGCTTCAATCCTTTACCCCTACTCAATACCAGATCATGTTCTCCTCTCCCCCATTCCCCATCCTCTTTCCCTCCCAGGTCCCTCTATCCACTCTTGTGTTTACTTTTTTTCTCCCTCCCAAGTGGGACTGAGGCATCCCAACAGCTTCTTGACCATTATGAGTTCTGTGGTCTGTATCTTGGGTATTCTGTACTTTTTTGGGATAGGGTCAATATCCACTTATTAGTGAGTACATACCCGGCATGTCATTTTGTGTCTAAGTTACCTCTTTCAAGATGACATTCTTTAGTTCCATCCATTTGCATGCAAAACTCAGAATGTCCTCATTCTTAAAGGCTGAGTTCCATTGTGTAAATGAATCACATTTTCTATATTTGTTCTGTTGTGGGACCTCTGGGTGGGATCTAGCTTCTAGCAGTCAGAAACAAGGCCACTATGAACATAATGAAACAGGTGACCCTATGGCATTGTGAGACGTTTTTTGGTATATTTCCCAGAGTGGTATTGGTGAGTCTTTACACAGATCTATTTTCAATTTTCCAAGGAACCTCCAGATTGATTTCCAGAGTGGTTGTACCAGTTTCCAATCCCACCAGCTATGGACAAAGTGTTCCTCTTTTTTTCCTGTCCTCTACAGCATGTGCCATTCCCTGAGGTATTGATCTTAGCTATTTTGATTGGTGTAAGGTGGAATCTCAGGGTCATCATAATTTGCATTTCTTTGATCACAAAGGACTTTGAACATTTCTTTGGTGCTTCTCAGCCATACAAGTTTCCTCTTTGGTGAATTTTTAGTTTAGTTTTATACCCCCCTTCTTTTTGGATTGGGTTGTTTGATTATTTTTTTGGAGTTTAGATTCTTGAGTTCTTTATTTACTTTGGATATTACCCCTCTATTAGATGTGGGATTAGTGAAGATTTTTTCTCCCAATCTGTAGGTTGCTGATTTGTTTTATTGACTATGTCCTTTGCCTTCCAGAATCTTTTTAGTTTTATGAGGTCCTATTTATCAATTCTCAATCTTAGAACATGAGCCACTGGAGTTCTGTTTAGGAAATTTCTCCCTGTGCCAATGAGTTTAAGTCTCTTTCTCACTTTCTCTTTTATTAGATTCAGTGTATCTGATTTTTTGTTCAGGTCCTTGATCCACTTGTATTTGAGCTTTGTGCAAGGGAAAAAATTTGGATCTATTTTTAATTTTTCTACATAAAAATATCAAGGTAGACCAGTACCATTTATTGAAGATGCTTCTTTTCTTTTTCTATTGTACATTTTTGGCTTCTTTTTCAAAGATCAATTGTGCCTAAATGTGAGGTTTTATTTCTGGGTCTTTGATAGTATAAATAAGTGATCACACAAATTCTACCAGATAAACCATTTCAGCAAAGTGGCTGAAGATAAAATTAACTCAAATAAATCAGTAGCCTTCCTTTACATAAATGATAAACTGGGTGAGAAAAAATAGGGAAATAAGTCTCTTCACAATAGCCACAAATAATATATCTCGAGATAACTATAACCAACCAAAAGAAAGATCTGTATGACAATATCTTCAAGTCTCTCAAGAAAGAAATAGATCTCATAAAATTGAGAGATCTTCCATGTTCATGGATTGGCAGAATTAACATGAAAAAATTGGCCATTTTACCAAAGGCAATCTACAGATTCAATGCAATCTCCATCAGAAATCTTAAAACAATTCTTCAAAGACATATGCAAAGATCAACTCTCAAATTTATCTGAAAAGACAAAAAAAAACTGCCAGAAAACAAAACAAAACAAACAAACAAACAAAAAAAAAACTGAATAGTGAAAGCAAAAAAAAAAAAAAAAAAAAAAAAAAAAAAAAAAAAAAAAAAAAAGGAGTGCTGGAGGAATCACCATCTCTAACCTGAAGCTCTACTAAAGAGCAACATTGTTAAAAACTGCATGGTATTGGTACAGAGACAGTTATATTGATAGATGGAATAAAATTATTTTTTCAGTAGAGTTTACCTGAGTATATAAACCATACTAAAGAGTATGTCTTATGTCCACCAGTATACAGCCAACATAAAATGACCTCAATTGTATTTTTGAAATTTTTTGTTTGGTTTGGTTATTTTCATAATGTTTTTATTATTATTTTAACATTAATATTATTTTTGTTTATATAGTATTATGTTTGAAATTTATTTTTATGGGATATATATATATATATATATATATATATATATATATGTATGTATTTATATATATGCATATATATATGCTTTTTTGATTTTCTTTTGTTTTTAATGTTTTACTTATTTGTGTTTCTATGTTTTACTGTTTTCTAAAGAAAGTGAGAGAGAAAGCATGAAGGTGAATGGAAGGATAAGTAGGAATTAAGCATAGATGGAAAAATGGAAACTACTCAAAATAAACTATATGAAAACAATTTTTACATTGAAAAATTAAAAAAAATCTCAAAATTAAAAAGGCATAGCTTAAAATATACACAATACCTATATATTTCATAAGCACTTATTCATTAGCCACAACAGCCCAGTGTCAGAACATATCACCTACAAAAATTAATGGGTTTAGAATCACTAATTCTTGAAGTCTTGTGTCCAAGGATTATATAAAAATATACCCCACTGAGGCAGATCAAGTAATTGTGTATCTTTTTGAAACATAAGCCAATACATGAAGTCTAAGATCATTAAAAAAATAAAGATAAAACAACTCTATAAATCCAAATCTCTGTTTTGTGGAAGGTTAATGGCAATTAAATAATAACAAAACTTTTATATTATGTTTTGGTTCTCCCATTGTTTTGTATTAGTTATTATGACTCAGAATTTGCCACAAAATTCGGAGGTGTGAAACAACATTCATTAATTATATCACAGTTTTCATGGATCAAAAATTAAATGAGTTAGGTGAAATTTATCTTAAATATTTTTTACCAGGATAAATGTCATGTGTCATCTAGGACTGTATTTTGTTTGAGGCTTAAGGTTATTTTCCAACATTGCTAGATGTTAAAATAGTTCAGTTCCTTGTGGTCATAGTGCTGAAACCTCATATCTCCTACAGGCATTTACTGAAAAATACTCTTCTACAGTTTTTGAGGGTGCCTTCCTCCAACCAGTAATATTATAGATAGTATTTCAGAAAAGGGATCTCTTTTAGGTCAATAGAAACAATCATTGATACTTACAGTGTTTCTGACATATCTCTATTTTGATTAACTTCAAATCACTGATTGGGAAGCTTAATTGTATCTTCATTGTTTCTACTGCCAAAATATAATATAATCAAAGAAAAGATATGGTATCATGAAGTAATTTCCTCTCAATGGCAAGGGTACTATCTCTGACAATTGTTCCTATATTCTGGGAACATTGAGAGATACCTAAGCCAGGATTCTATCTACCTGAAAGTAATCTGAATACTTGGGAATTTTTCATTCGGGTACTTGTAATATAGCTTCAAAACTATATATTACATATTTCAGCTTTAAAATACAAAACTTACACTTCTTTGTGAATATAGTAGCTGTATATAATTTAATTGGCCTTATCACCAATGAGGGTCACCCACACTGAATTTGTGGTAATTTTCGGTATTTAAAAATTATTATGTTTAATCTATACTTACAAAGAAAACTTTGACTATTTCAGTGTTACTTTTTGTTTTACATGTACTTTATGCTCATTGTATCTAGTAAGATTCAATGCATATAATCAAACCTTTAAAAAAAATCAAGTTCTGAAAAAATATATACATATAGTTTTATGCCAAAATGCTTTTAAAAATCTGTACATGTATTTCTCTTTAAAATACAGTTGTAAGGAAGAAAAAAATAAAAAAGAAAAATATAAATGTTTTCTTGAGCTTTGTACATAGCTACTGATATTTATATTGAGAGTCATTGAAAACATATATCATTAAAATTAAATGTGTAAGACTACCAGTTATGGCTTTAATATATAAAGAGATTTAGAGTCATTGGTTAGCTTTGCACACAAGGAACTAAAAATAATCAATGAGTTTTAACAAAAAGCTTATGTTTTAGACAAAAAAACAATTCTCATTCGAAAAGAGAAATAGAAATGTTGTCACAGGTGAGATTAATGTAACATTAACATAAATTCTTGGAGCTGTAAACTGGAAGGCACACTGAGATGCAACTTGAATATAAGTGTATAAAATACATACTCAGGAGAGAAGGAAAAACTGACAGATTATCACAGAATAATTGAACATCCACAAGGTTGAACTGTGGACTCTATTCAATGAATTTAAAATAAAGACCCAAAATTTTGTCTCTATGGCTCTGGAAAAGAAATGACATTTATGAAAACGAAGCAGAATATTCTTCATAGCAAATATCTTTTTTTCTGAAACAGATGTAAATATGTCATTATCTCTGCTTAGGGGAGATAATGCTTTATTGAATATGGGAAAATGCTATACCATGGATACATCCTTATTAGTGTAGAGAGCGGGTGTGGCAGCAGTCCCTAGATGGCGCTTGGGACTCCAGGAAAGTCTTGTGATTAGTACCTGACTTTCTCCTACCCCTGAGATTAGCCACTCCCACCATGCAAGCTACGCAGGTGCACCCATGACACCAGATCAGGCCAGATGACATGGACCTATGAACTGCAGCCACGCAACATGGACTGAGGAGGTGGAGTTGAGAGAGGATAAAAGGGACTGCGCTTGGGGATGGAGGAGAAAGATGGAGAGAGAGAGAAGGGGAGACAGAAAGATTTTAACTTGCATGCTGTAAGGTTCCTGAATAAACCGCTTTGAGAATAATGCTGTGTCGTCACTCCTTTTTTGCTGGTTGGAGACGGTAGCGACAAGTGGTAGACTGTATGGGACCCCTGCCCTTCGGTGTTCAGAACTCATCATGGTCAGGGTGACTAGTTGGTAAGCTCCCAGGTAAGTGGGATAATCAAGGTTCTTGGTTTGAGACTATAAAGCTCCCAGGTAAAGGGGACGAGGAAGGTTCTCAGTTTGAGACTATAAAACTCCCACCAAAGTACAATGATTAAATCAAAAATATATGTACACTTCATCATTCTGTTATAATAAAATTCCAGAAGGATTGTATTATAGCAAAGGATTCATTCTGTTGGGAAGAAAGACATAGTGTATGAGACATACTTAATGGAAATCAAACTAAAGATAACATGGAAAAGGAATTCCTGGTCACATAAACAGCATTTTTAAACATAGTCTAATTCTTTACCAGAGTATAATAAAGGCTCACAATGAAGGGCTGAGTTTCTATAATGTAATACATATTTAGGTTTCAGTGGAAAACTTCTGTTTAACAAGTCAAAATGCTGCCTGACCCGCAAAACAAATTTTAAGAATTATACAGACTTACCATGACAACAAGAAACAAATTAGATTTGAAGTATTATATGCTATCTGGCTTTGTGTAAGAGTTTAAGATCGAATGGTGTGAGACAAGCTCACTTTTTTTCCCTAGCAAGAAATTAGTCATATTTTAAATCTACTACTAGAGAGCTGATTTATCTAAATCTTCTTGAAGAAAAAAATGGTGTTTTAAAGATTCCTTGTTTTAAAATAGAAAATATTTGAGTTAGTGAGACATATGATTATTATTGCCATCCATCCCTGCTTTTTCTGACACAGTTCTTTTTCCCCATATCACCTTTGCTATGACAGGCAGGAATTGTAAGCCTTGTGTGTCTTCAATGGAGGTAGAGTTCAAGAAGCAATCTCTTATATTTCTGTAAAAAACTGATTTTTAAAATGAAAAACAGAGAAGATAGTCTGATAGCCAGTGAGAAACATAATACCCATTCTTTTAATATCACCTCTCTTGCTATGAATTTACCCCAGTATAAAGGTATAGAACACAGAAAATAAACTAGCTGATAAGATTAGAAAGTTCCACATAGTAATTTTTTATATGTGGACACTATAGTGCAATATGCCAAGTTAAATATACTAGTATAAATATAGAATTACTCTTCCATGGTGGATATATGTATATGCATATATACTAATCACGATATACTTTCTTTCTTTCTCCCTTTCTTTGTTTCTTTCTTTATACATTTTATCTTGTTTTGGCAGCAGAAAGAACCTAAAAGCAAAAACATTCAAGTACCAAAATTTAATTAACACAGAAAAATAATTACAAAAGCCATCCTCATCCTACCCCCAGAAAAAAAGAACTAGGGTTACTTGGAACAATAAGATTTTTCACTGAATAGATCAGACAGTTTATAAATGCAATTGTAATTTCAAGAAAAATTAGTCAAAAGTTTTTACTATTTTAAAGACAAAGTAATGGTAGTTTTAGACTCCTCTTCCCAGTAATAGGTTCGCAAATGCCCAATTCTAATTTATACAACCAAATAAATAAACAACATACTGCCTGATATGGAATGATTATTCCTAAATATTAGTATCAGTTAATAGAGTAAACAGGTGCAAAATATACTCCATAGGTTTTTGTCTAGATTTGCACTGTCTGACATGCATTACCTTCTACTGGGTACATTTTAAATCCAATAGACAATTGCTGCTTCTTAGCAACTTTTAGTGCCAGTATTTAAATGTTGGGTATATCTTGTCTATGTATTCCTTGTATAGATAGCACATATTAAAAGCCTTTCTAAATATTCAATCTTGTACTACTAGATAAGTACAGCTTTAATTCTTTATTAAAAAAGTTTTGATTAACAGCAGAGGAAGAGTGTTGCAACAAACTGCAAGTTGTCAATGTGCAAAAAATATGTGACTTTGGAAAGCACATCTTCAATAGGGACATCAAAACCTCTACACGAAGGGTAAGAGAGCACCATAGAAGAAGAGTGGAGGGGCTTGTTAAAGCCAGAGAGCAAAGAGAGTTTTCTGAATATGAGTGAAATGTAGCAGCCATGAACAATGTGGCTGCAACATATGACCAGAACCAGTCCACACCAGTTTATATCCTAGTGTTGATTGAGAAGGATCCCACTCCTAGTTGAAAATCTACATGATTTAGATGGTTGTAGAGAAAAGAATAGTATTTTAAAAGTAGTATTCTGATAGACTGCCATAATCAACAGTCTTCTGTCTTTATTATCTCTCAATATTAATGCACTCAATTAACCTATAAAAGAAACATAAGCTAACAGACTGGATATGCAAACAAGATCCAGCATTTTGCTGCAAGCAAGAAACACACTTCAATAACAAAGATAGACACTATCTCAGGATAAAAGGGGATAAAAGCCTTTTAAGTAAATAGACCAAAGATACAAGCTTGAGTTGCCATCCTAATATCCACTAAAAAAGATTTTCAACTAAAATTTATCAAGGGTGATAAAGAAGGACACACCATATTCATCAAAAGGAAAGTTGACAGGGTAAAGTCTCAATTCTGAACATCTATGTTCCAAATGCAAAGACAGCACATTCATAAAATAAATTTTCTTAAAACTCAAAGCACACATTGAACTCCACACAATTATAGTGTGAGAGTTCAACACCCCACTCTCACCAACTAACAGGTCATTGAAACAGAAACTAAACAGAGGCACAATGAACTAATACAGTTATGAACCAAATGGATTTAAAAGATATCTACAGAATATGTTATCCTAAAACCAAAAAAAAAAAAAAAAAAAAAAAAAAAAAAAAAAAAAAAAAAAACCCTTTTATTCAGCAAAGTGCCTGGATATAAAACTAACCCAAATTAATCATTAACCTTCCTTTATACAAATAATAAACTGTCTGAAAAAGATAGTAGGGAAATAATTTCCTTTACAATAGCCACATATAATATAAAATATCTTGGGTTAAAACTAATCAAACAAGTGAAAGATCTGTATGACAATACTTTTAAGTCACTCAAAAAGGAAATCAAAGAAGTTCTCAGAAAATAGAGAGATCTCCTATGCTCATAGATTGACAGAATTAATATAATAAAAAATGGCTATCTTACGAAAGGCAATAAACAGATTCAATGCAATCCCCATCAAAATTTCAAGACAATTCTTCAAAAACATGAAAAAAAGCAATATTCAAATTTATCTGGAAAGGCAAAAAGACCCAGAACAGAGAAAATAATTCTTAATAATAAAAGAACAGCTGGGAGGATCACACTCCCAAACCTTAAGCTTTACTACAAAGCAATAGTGATAAAACTGCATGCTATTGGTACAGAGACAGACATATTCAGCAATGGAAAAAAATGAAGTACACCAACACATACAGCAGTCTGGGTTCAGTCAGAAAAGTTGTACCTAATCCTCAAGTGACTTGAGTCCCAAGGGAGTTTACAGGTCTGGCAAGGTGGGTGGTTTGGGGAGATCCTCTTTTAGACATGTTGGCCACAGAGGAGGTATGGGATTTGGAGCATTCAGAGTGTGGCCCGGGTGAAGAATAAAACCTAGAGTGTAAAAATTTAAAAACTTGAAAATAAACATAATTCTCACCATTGTGCTCTTCATTTACATTTTATATTTACATTGACCACTTAAAACATTGTAATCTAACTAAAACAACTAAAACAATTATGCAAAAACTATATTTACCCTAAATGTGCATGCACAAGCTCTGATGTTATGCTTTACCCATGTTATTTCTACGCAGAGGAAGGATTTTGTTCTTGTGGTGGTTATATATTTTTGCCAACTTGAACACATTAGGAATCAAGTTTAACCTAAGCTTCCGTCTCTCTCTTTTTCCACATTTATTTATATTAATATTTATCCACTTTACATCCAGATCACTAGCCAGATCACTTGTTGCCTTTCTCTAGTGCCCCTCACATAATTCTCTGTTACCCGTCTTCTCAGAGTGTGGAGTTCTCCCGCGATATCCCCTAACCCTGGAAATGGAGCTTTTGCAGGGCTAAGTGAATCCTCTATCCCTGATACCAGACAGGGCAGCCTGGTTAGATGAATGGCATCCACAGACAGGCGAGATCTTTAGAGACAGCCTCCTCTCTAGTTATTAGGGAAACAAAATGAGACAAGATGCACATTTGCTACGCAAGTGCAAGATGCCTATGTCTAGCCAATGTATGGTCTTTGATTGGTGTTTTAGGCTCTAAGAGCCCCAAAAGGCCAGGTTAGCTGATTGCGTTGCTGTTCCTTTAAGGCTCCCTTCCCCTTCTGTGTCTTCCCTCTTTCCCCCCAATTCTTCCATAAGGCTCTGTAATCTCTATCCAAAGTTTAGCTGTGGGTTTCAGCAGCTGTTGCAGTCAGCTGCTGGGCAGAGCCCATCAGAAGATAGTTACACTGGGTTCCCGATGAAAAACAAAGCAGAGTATCTTTAGTAGTCTCGGGGATTGGTTCTAGCCCATGGGACAGGTCTCAAGTTGGGTCAGTTTTTCATTGGCCATTCCCTCAGTCTCAGATCTATGCAAATTTATATGTTGTGGGTGGGTTTATGTCATGTATCCCTCCACTGGAGTTTCTGTCTGACCACAGACGGTGGCCACTCCAGGGTTTTTATTTCCACTCTGAAAGGCTCCTCTAAATCCCAGAAACTCTTTGGAACCTCCCCCATTCCAGGTCTCTAGCATGTGCTATAAATGTCCCTATCCCTTAATTCCTGCATCTTTGGATGTGTGGAGTGCAACATAGACACCTGTACATTACGGCTAATATCCACTTATAAGTGAGTACATACTATTGTGAATTGTTTTTTTAATTAATTAATTATTTCATTCATTTACATCTCAAATGATATAGCACTTCCCGGTTACCCCTCCACAAATCTCCTATCCCATATCTGCTCTTCCTCCTCTTTGTCTGTATGAGGATGTTCTCCTACCTACCCCTATCCAATATCTCCTGCCTCACTGCTCCAGTACACCCCTACACTGGAGCATCAAAACTCCACAGGACCAAGGGCCTTCCCTCCCACTGTTGTTAGGCAAAGCCATTCTCTGTTACATATGTATCTGGAGCCATGGATCCTTCCATGTACACTACTTGGTTGGTGGTCTAGTCTCTGGGAGAACTGGGTGATCAGTACAGCCTATGTTGTTTTTCCAATGATTTTGCAATCCTCCTCCACTCCTTCCACCGGCTCTCCCACCAGGTTCCCTGAGCTCAGTCTGATGGTTGGATCATATATCCATACCTGCATTGGTCAGTTGCTGGCAGGCCTTCCCAAGGAACTCTATACTATCTTATTTAGTTTATGCGAAGAAGAAAAGCCCATCCTAAATCTGGACCACAGATTATGGAAGCAGCCAACACAAAGGATGTGGAAGAAGGAAAATTATTTATTGCCTTTTTTTTTCTCACTGTCACTGGGTATTTTGTTTATCCTGATGTTACATTCAATTCTAAATATTAAATCAAAAGTATTTTGAATAAAAATGTAGACTAAAACTGGAATCTTCTATTAATAATCTTGGACAATACCATACAGAATTGGCTAAGGAATCCTAATTATTTGAAGTGACAATCAGATTCCTGATCTTTCTGTTGTGAGACATCCATTGTTTGACTATCAAGGATACATCCTATAAGTCAATATAATAAATCCACTTTAGAGGTGAATGAATTATTGAAGATTCTCATTAAAAAATAATTAAACTTTACCTAATGAATATTGTAGATGTCATGATCTTTCTGGAAACTATGCAAAACACTCCTTGACTACAACTGAAAGGAAGAGATATCATGAAAAACTATAGAGTATTAATCTGTAATTTTCAGGTCAACAGCATCTTATGCTAAGTCTAAAATAAACTACATTACAATAACTTCTAGGAAGCTTTATTACTTTCCTTGGCAATCAGAATAGGGAATGACCTTGTGAGGAAATTGTTGACCAATGATAAAGAAAGAAAAAAAGCACTCTGACTTTAGAGGTTACAATGTGTTTTAGAAGCATATTTAAAGAGCAATTCAAGATCCTTGAAAGACCCCCAAGATTTGTTCCTTTGTGTACATTTAGAAACACTCTCTATAGAGTCAGAAAAATAGAAGATAATGATTTGATATACTTTTTAAAAATTTTACCTATTGAGTCTATAGACTAATTTTGTAAATGGATTTTTTATTTATGCTTTTAAGAGATAAAATGTCATTAATAAAATAATGAGTTAGGATTAAAATTGTATAAATATATATAAAATAAGTTACAGATTTTTTATATGTGTAGTAAACTATATCTGAAGAATAAAATGTATCACATATATTTTTTATTTTATACATTACAATGCAAGAAGTTATTTCTAACACTATTTGGAGGAAAAGAATGAAAAGGCCAAGAAATGGAAACCTCCGTCCTTCTTAGAAAAAAAAAAAGAAAAAAGAAAATTCAGACAGTTTTTAACATGTCTACTAGCCATTAATTTGGGTCATATTTTAATGGACGAGTCTCACAAATGCCATAACTCATCATCATATGTAAGTACGAATCTTTGTATTCACAAAATTTACAAACAATATAACAGGGTTCATAGCAAGATTATGCTTGAATATTTTCTATTTTAAAAAAAATAAAATAATAACTACACAAAATAATTGAATGGCATAAACTCCAAGAATATAGTTTCAACCTACTTTACCCTTATTCTTTTAATTAAATTACAGTATACATGTAAAACAGTAAGTATTTCAACAATTCATGATTCATAGAAATGTTCCAAAATGCAAAAGCCAGAGTTCTGAGTATACAAATGAAAAATGCTGATTTTTTTAACAGTCAAACACTACTTCATGTTCACAATCAGTTTTTCTAAGAATGAGTAATCTTATTTCTATTTATTTATTATTTTCATCAAAAGGAAATTCTTTTTTCATAAAATACATCCCAACCACAATTTCCTTTTCTCTACCTCCCCCACCTTACCTCTCCCCAATATCCACTCCCCTTCCATTTTCTCTTCAGAAAAGACTCACTCTGATTTCTAGTAACACCACTTCACTGGCCTTTAAATTATACATATGAAACCACTCCTTGGTGTCTCAATTGCTTTGATCAATCTTATATTTATGAGGTTCATTTCATTGTATGACATCACAGCTTATCAATATAAACCCATCTGTTTTGTAGATAATTTGATAGTTTCTAGTTTACATTAATTAACAGTGTTTTTGATCTGAACAGCAGCATGCATGCTTTCTGTTGTACATATCTGTAACTGAATGTTATATATAACATATAAATCCTGATGCTTATAAGAACATACATCATACAGAGCATTAAGAACTTAAAAGTTTTACTAAACAATTTCCTGATTGTGGCTGTAGTCATGTTAACTCTTGTTATCAAAATAAGGACAGGAATATAACCTTCAAATGCGTATTTTATGTGTTTATTCAGCTTTTTAATTTAAAGCAGTCCTTTTGGTATCATGGTGAACTAGTTACTTTACTCACTGCTATGACAAATTTCCTGCCAAAATTAGGTTGAAAGGGAGTGGTTTAATGTACACCTCAGTTAAAGGGTATATTCTGTCATGGTGAAGAAGCCACACTAGGAGTAGCATCAGAAACCTAGTACATTGTGTCCTGTCCAACTTTTTTTCTCCTTTCTTATTTATTCTGCAACTTCAGTATATAGAATGTGCCATCAGTAGCCACATTGAGCTTTCTTCCTTCATTTAAACCTTTCTACAGAAACTTCATAGGCATACTCAACGATCTGGTTTCATGGCAATTTATTACTTAAGTTGACTATGAAGATAAAGAATAATAACTCCATCCTGTTTTCAAGTTGGCATCAAAATGTATTAAATATTAAATCATACCATCCATTCACACCCTCTCAAACTTCTGATTCATCTCAATATATCATCAAAATGTATTAAATCTTCTTCCAAATGACTCCCACCTTAGTCATTATAGTTCCAATGCTGTTTAAGAGGTGGCATCTGTACCTCAGCTCACCTTCCCTAGCATGCAAGGCAGAGTAGAGAATTTACTCATGGGCAGAAATAAAGGGACAAATAGAGGAGCAGGGATTAGAGAAAAGATCATCCAAAGACTGCCTCAGCTGGGGATCTATCCCATATGCTCCCAATAAACCCAAGCACTATTGCTAATACCAAGTTGTGCTTTCTGGCAGGAATCTGAAATGGATGCCTTCTCAGAGGCTCTGCCACAGCCATACTGATACACAGGAGGATGCTTGCAGCTAACCATCGGACTGAACATGGGGACCCCAAAGAAGCGAGAGAAAGGACTGAAAGTGTCTGCAACCCCATGGGGAGAACAAAATTATCAACTAACCAAACAAATAGTTATTTTTCAAGAATATGTGCATGAGTGCTTTTAACTAATTCCCAGAAGTCCTTGTTACCTTCTGAAATCTTGTGTATCAGGACCTGAATGTCTTCTGGTCCCTTATCATGTTAGTCTCTCAAACTTCCAATAATATAGCCAAATAAGTCTGTTTACAGTAATATGGGAAGTTTTTGGTCCAAAGGGTCAAACTTGTCTCCATTCTTTCCATGTATCTTGTCTAGAAGCCTAAATTTTAGGCTTTAATCCTGACATCTTGCGAACTATATAGTCAAGTTTATTATAGCAACACCCATGCTCCCTGGTATAAATATTCCATTTTACATATTTTTCACATTTCTTGACTAGATACCCACATCAACTGAACTTAGTGTAGAAAAGGGTAAGCTGGCCCAGAGTTTGAAGGAGTTGCCAGGGAAGTCATGGAGTCCTTATTATGATTAAAGGGAATCTGCTCTCAAAAAGCAGAATGAGAGGAATGTTTGTTTGCATGCTCGCCCAGAACCTCTGTTCATGAAATGTTACTGCTTCACTCAATGTTAGTCACTTACTAGAGACTTTTAGGACTGAATCCCAGACACTGACAGCCCCATTATGTAGGCTCAGTCACCTGTTTGCCTCCAGCCACTCAAAGGAATAAATAACATTAAAACAAAGAAAATGTCTATTCAGTCTCACTAGCCATCAGTCTGTCTTTAGAGACTGGATAAAATATTTAAATATAAATTGGATGCAAGTGAGATATATAACTAAGCAACCCTCCCTGAGTTATCGTCTTTTATATGGTTGATATATAGTCTTCATTCTCTCCAGCCAGAGCGGGTTGAGAATTTGTCAAAACTGTATAAAAACTTCTTTGATTTCTCCTTTGGTTGTCACTAGACTTCCACAATTTTTCTTTGACAAGGTTTCTGAAGCAGAAACTCTAACATCTTGGGGTCCATTGCTCAATGAACTACGTCTAATAGACAAAATTTATCTTTAGAATATCTTCATTACTTTCATAACAAGTATAGATCTTTCATTTTTAATTTTATGTATTTTTAAAATTCATTTGTTTTTACTTGATATATTTTATTTACATTTAAAATATTATTGCCTGTCCTGATTCCCCTCCATATACCTCCTATCTCATTCCCTACCCTTGATTCTATGAGCGTGCCCCTAAACAAACCACCCTTCCTGCCTTCTTTAACTAAAAATCTTTAAAAATATTATCATACCCTAAAAATACCTACAATGATTCTACATATAGTTACCTTGAAAACAAATATTAACCACTGAACATTTGTGTGGTTTCAATATTGATTTCCATATTTTTGTCTTAAATCATGGTGGCTAACATGAAAATATTATGATATTAATGCTGAAAAACCCTCAGCATATAGCTCAACTGACCTGACTTCAGTTTCCAGCAGGACTGTTGGGCAATCCACAGCCACCTATTAATTTCCAAATGATCGAGTTATCTCTTCTAGCTCCCACAGACAAATGTACTCACATACATATATTGATTCATAATTAAAATTAACACAACAAAAACACATTAAAAAACTGGCAAAACATTTTAAAAAATCAACACGCAGGGATTTAAGAAGTGGTTAGTCTATAGGGGAAGGTCCTTCTAATCAGAATTTAATAATCACTTTTTAATATTTTAAAAAAGAGGTTTCATTTATCTCCTCTACCTTCTGTAAGGTAAGGATCATTTTCCAACAGGGGTATATTTTCAATGGACCAAGTTAGAGACAAACATCAGACACACAGAAAACATTCAATTTATTATGCTTTGGTTTTATGCTTCTTAGTCTCTAGACAGTCAAACATGATTTATTGATAAATTATCAACCTTGGGTATTTTGGACTAATACATAATAATTTTAACTGTGAACTCAAGACAAATAATAAAGAGGATGTGCATTTTATAAGGATTGACTATTTGTTAATCATATAATTTTGAGGTGATGAGTAAATATTTTTCTCATTAGTCTATGAACACTATGATTTTTGAATCTCAAGATTTTTTGATGGTATCTTTAATATTTTAATCTATTAAAGTACTAGTAATGTGTTGGTAAAACATTAATACATTTCAGTTTAATGATTTTTGACATTTTCATCTTCTAAATCAGATAGAAGTTATCAAATTTTTAATAAATATTGAACTATTTCATTAATTAATATCAAAACTTTCCACATTGTTTTGTCCATCACAATAGGGGTTTATCAAACTAGCACAGAGATTTATCTTAAAGCTCTTGTCTTTCTGTCTTTTAACTAACAACATTTGCAAGGTTCAATTGATGATACAATAGTGAAAATAAGTTTATGGTATGTATTTATCTATTTGTTTTCTATCCACACAGGAAAACTCCAGAGTTCCATTTATATTTTCCATTATGAAAACTGACTCTACAAGTTTTTTTCTTTTTAGGACATTTCTTTTGTCTCCAACTGGTATATTATTGTCACATTCAACCATAGCATTAATTTCAACAGTACTCCCCTCCTTCATCTCTAAATGTCTTTTTACGACAAGTAGTGGAAAACAAAACATATCTCTTTCTGTTCAGCACATCAGAGGAGGCAGCAAATCCAATTTTCTCATTCCCAGCTCAGTGTTCTCTGTATTAGAAACATAATACCCCAAGTGAACTTTAGTCAATATATCTAAAGAAAGTCTAACATTCAGAGGCACAAATCAACATGAGTACTGACATCTTTAAATTCAGAGGGTGTAGACAAAATGGATGAAGTGTGAAACAAATTAATGGTGAAGAGTGTATTTGAGTGGAATTTGATTCACCAATTTTCAGTTGTGTTTATATGTGATCTCTCTACCCTGTGTGTGTGTGTGTGTGTGTGTGTGTGTGTGTGTGTGTGTGTGTGTTATTGTTACAGGAAGGTACTAGGACATCTGACCCAGAGATGATGACAATAAATAGAAGAGAGACAGCTAAAAAGGACAAAATAATATTGTGGTACTACGTAATAACAATGCCTGGGGAAAATGATTCTAATTTTAGATTCACATAAACAACTACACATAAAATATCTAGACATCACAGATAATACAGATAATGCCCTTTGAAGTACATTATTAATAAATTAGAAGCTTCATACTAGCAAACTTTTCCATCTCATAGTAAAATTAGATATACTAAATCATCAAACTTCATTAAATATTACTGCATAATTTTTATACTGCAACTGTAGACATCACTGAGCAGTCTCCAGATAATACTGGCATTGCTCACATAAATATTATAAAATAAAGTGACACACAAGAAAAAAAAAGGCTGTTTAGAAAAAGAATGTGATTTTTGTAGGTGATGATCATTGGTAACTAGTAGTTTTATTCGCACAATGCAGCATGAACATATAGGAGGTATGTAACAGAACATTAAAATATTTTTAAGATTTATTTATTTATTATGTATACCGTATTCTGCCTGCATCTATGTCTGTAGGTAAGAAAAGAACACCAAATCTCATTACAGATGGTAGTGAGCCACCTCATGTTTGCTGGGAATTGAACTTAGGACCTCAGGAAAAATCGTCAGTGCCTGTAATCTCTGAGCCAGTAAGTACTCACTGATATTAAGTACTAGCCCAAACAGCTCAGAATACCCAACAATTCACAGACCTTATGAACCTTAAAAATAAGAGGCCAGAAAGTGAATGCCTCAGTTCTTCTTAGAAAAGAGAGCAAAACACTCATGGGAGGAAATAACGGGTCAAATAGGGGAGCAGGGATTCAAGAACAGATCATCCAGAGACTGCCTCACTTGGGGATCCATCCTATATGCAACCATCAAACTCACACATTATTGCTGATGCCAAGAAATGCTTACTGGAAGAAGCCTGATCTATCTATCTATCTATCTATCTATCTATCTATCTATCTATCTATCTATCTATCTATCTATCTAGATATGCAAATAAAGATGCTTGCAGTTAACCATCAGACTGAACAAAGGCACTGCAGAGGTAGAGAAAGAGGTAGAGAAAGGACTGAAGGAGCTGAAAGGATTTGCAACCCCATGGGAAGAACAACATATCAACCAACCAAACTCTCCACAGCACCCAGGAGCTAAGGCACCAACCATTGAGTACACATGGAGAGACTCATGGCTCCAGGTGCAAATATAACTGAGCATGGCATTGTCTGGCATCAATAGGAGGAGAGGCCTTTGGTCCAGTGAAGGGGAATGCCAAGGCACTGAGGTGAACAGGGTGGTTGGGAGAGGGAGCATTCTTCATGGAGGCAAATGAAAGGGGAGGGGGTATGGGATTAAGGGAAAGGAGATAACATTTGAAATGTAAATACAGAGAATATCTAATTTTACAAAGAAAAAATAATTAGCAAATTTAAAATTCCACTTCTACCATCACATTAGCCTTCTAAACTGAACAGGATAATAATAATACTATAATAAAATTATACTGTGTGAAAAATAATGGTAAAGAACAGGAGTGTAAAGCTGCTTATTGAAAATTCTGAAGTCTTTTAATGTAGTGATATAAAAGCAACTGACACAGGTCTTTCTAGTAATATATATTTTTAAAAACCTATTATATTATGCATTAGCCTTCTCAAAAAAACACCTTCTAAAATAGTCGAATGAAATTTCTTATTTCAAATTAATAACTCCTTAATCAAAATCAACTTAACCTGTTCTAAAGCTGACTATCTACAAGCCAAGTCTTATAATTTTCTGATGTAGAACTTATATTAACTGATAATATTGAAAATATTCAGGTTTTGACAATATAAGTAATCCGTCTTGAGGCCTATTTTGTCAGCTTAGTTAACTTTTATTAGTATTTTTCAAAATAAAAAAATAAAATAAAGGAACAAAAAATTAAACCCCATCATGGTGTTTATATATAGCAATAATTTCAAGAATATGAGCAACTTATTTCTAGGTCAAGATGAAACGAAATGAGGAAGAAGAGTCTAAAATTCATCAAATGAAAGAGCTATTAAAATCATATTTTACTTTCAGTGACATTATTGAAGATATAATGTGCTATGTGTTAATAATGTATATTATAAACTTATCAACAAAATTAAAAATTAATTTAAAAATTTCAGGCTTTCTCAAATACTATTCTTTTTACAACCATAAATTATTCACATTTGTTTTATAGTTGGTGTAACAAAATAAGCTTGAATTTGAGATAGTGCTGGTATTATACTCAAACATACAACATTCACAAGAGAAGGTTGTCAATAGCCATGAGAGTATATGAGATAAAACGTTGTGATCGATCTCGTAGTTCCACTTGCTTTTTGTTCTGCAGAATCGTACCCAATAGCATCCACAGTTTGCAGACCGCTTTGAAACAAATTTTTGGATATAACATTAAATTTACTGATTATCTTTATAATATAATAATAGCCAGTGCTGAGGAGTCAAATACCTCTAACAGTAGTCATCACTCAACATTTGGATCAAGGGGGAAGTAACTTAAATAGGAAGAGTTTCTTTCACCTCACACCTAAATAAGAAACAGCTAAGCATACCTGAGAATGCGGGGTGACTTACAGGAAGCAGTTCATTGACAGGAACGAGATAGAGATGCCCCATAAGGGACTATGCTGTAGATACAGCTGAGAATGCCTGCAGATAAGCATAGGTCTGAACTGGGAGATTCCTATTCAAACATTATAACTGGGTTAGGGTGTATTTCAATAATAGAATGCTTGCTTACCTTGCAGTAGGCCTTGGATTGGATCATGGAGAAAACAGAAGGAATAAAGAAGGGATGGGAAGAAGAAAGTTTGGAGAAATTGGGTGAAAGAGAAAAGTAAAATTCCTAAACAATGACCATGTGTCTTTCTGAAATAAACTATGGTAAAGGTAACAGCATGTCACCAAGATTATGTTTCTCATTATGCACGCTTATACATTTTATGCCAACTATCTCTTACATACAATCAGAAACAGCAACAAAAATCTTGGGAGATTCTTCCAATTAATGTGGCAGGGAGAGTATTAACATTTTTTTAACACAGGCAGAAAAGATACTTGATAAAATTGGAGCATGTTAGATGGCAACTGGAGATCTTCAACAATGTATCAAGATGATACATTCTTTTATGTGTTTTAAACATAAGTATCAGAAGATATTGTTTTCATATTTGGACATGTAGATAAATGAGGCAAATTATGAATAATTAAATTTTTATAATATGATTTTAAAATCATATCTATAAGAATACAATGGATTGTAGAACTTGAAGTCAGTGAATTCATTTAATATTTTCCAACAGTTCTCAATTTCAGTAATAAAACATAAAGTAGTTGCTTGTGCCAACAAGATGAGCCACGTTTCAATCTACAGTTTGGCTATGTTTGTTTTGCACAGTACAAACTAATATAATAATCATTAGAAAAGGACCATATTATGACTATATTTTCAGTTTATAAAGTACATGAGGGCATGTTTCTATGTTTTTAATAATATTCTCATTTTCAATATAAATGTTTCAATAATATCTCAAATCTCTTAGAACTCACATTGTAAATATCAGTGAAGACAGAATTTCATGTTCATGGTAAATTACAGGTCATATATTTAATAACTATGAAATAGATGCACTGTTAACCAAAAGTAAAAACATCAACATAGGCCAGGTTTTTTCTTCCTCTCTGGTTCACACCGAGATCTTAGAAATGAAGTCATGAATGACATTAATATATTCTGGTATATTATACTCAATTTCAAAGGATTAAGTGAGAGAACCCCAAGCAATACCTTAATCAAGACTCTTTTTTTTAATGAGCAAAAGATATTTATTGTTTAAGACAACCCATCTGTGGTAGATTATTATGAAATCCTGAATGGACATGGACATATACATATATTAATATTCAAACTTCAGTGTGTATACCAATAATCCAGGGAATTATGATGGTTGTTTTCAATATGATATGAGATTCTTCACTTTTTTATTTTATTTTTTTTATTTTATTTATTTTTTATTTTTATTTTTATTTTTTAAACGACTTTATTTTGCAAAACAAAGATAAATGTAAAGATTTTAAACATTTTTTTGCTTAAAATTATACATTTTTGTCAGTACTGTTTTTTCAGACATTAAAATAAATTTTACATAAAACCATGTGAATATGTTTTTTATTCAGTACTTGATTTTTTTCAAGGGCTTGACAGTATGAATTGAAAACATACTAGTTGCAATAAGCGTAAAGTACATGCAAAACAAAACGAACATGGAAATAGTCAGAGTCTTCTTGTTTTGTGAATATATGTATATTTTTTGTTTTCTTTATTTCTTGGACTTCATACAGTCTGTGAGTTGTTTCTGGGGGAGTGCAAGCCTCTGGAGTTAGCATCCCACTATCAGTGACTGCATATTATGTCTGTTCTTTTGTGACTGGGTTATCTCACTCAGGATGATCTTCTCTAGATGCAGCCATTTTCTTAAGAATTTGGTTAAGTCATTGTTTCTGGTGGCTGAGTAGTATTCCATTGTGTATATGTACCACAATTTTTGTATCCATTCGTCTTCTGAAGGACATCTGGGTTCCTTCCAGCTTCTGGCTATTATAAATAGAGCCGCTATGAACATTGTGGTGCATATATCTTTGTTGTGTATTAAAGTGTCTCTGGGGTATATGCCCAGAAGTGGAATAGCTGGATCTTCAAGTAGTACTATATCCAATTTTCTGAGGTATCGCCAGACAGATTTCCAGAGTGGTTGTATTAGCTTGCAACCCCACCAACAGTGGAGAAGTGCTCCTCTTTCTCCACAGCCTCGCCAGCATCTGCTGTCATCTGAGTTTTGGATCTTGGCCAATCTGACTGGTGTGAGGTGGAATCTTAGGGTTGTTTTGATTTGCATTTCCCTGATGGCTAAGGATGTCCAGCACTTCCTCAGATGATTCTCGGCCATTCGGTGTTCCTCAACTGAAAATGATTTGTTAGGCTCTGTACCCCATTTTTTAATAGGGTTATTTGATTCTCTGGTGTCTAGCTTTTTGAGTTCTTTGTACACCTTGGATATTAGGCCTCTATCTGATGTGGTGTTGGTAAAGATCTTTTCCCATTCTGTTGGTTGCCGTTTTGTTTTCTTGAAGATGTCCTTAGCCTTACAGAAACTTTGCAATCTCATTAAGTCCCATTTGTTAATCTTTTTTTTTTAAAAAAAAAAAAACTTGGGAATAGCTAGGTTTATTATTAATTACATCAGTAGACATATCGTATGGAGTATTTTTCCCAATCCATGTGCTTCAGATGTGTGGGCCTCGGACAACAGCTTGAGCCCCATCTCACACTTTCGATATAGGAACCAAATCCTAATGTCTGCTTCTGTCATTTTGAGTGAGTCATCCAAGACCTCCAGAGTCTCCTTGTGAAGGTTGGGGTCTGTCTGGAAATGCTGTATTAGCTCCAGGGACTGCCCAAGGGTGAACTCAGAGTTGCTCTTCGTGGAAGACTGACTCGGGCTTGTCTCTACCTCAGTTTCTCCTGTCATGGCTGCAGCTCACTTGAGTTCCCTTCTTCAGTTTTGGAAACTTTTTTTTTTTTTTTTTTTTAAGAATTGTTTATTTCGTGCATGTGTGCACTGTAGCTGTCTTCAGACACAGCAGAAGAGGGCGTGGGATCCCATTACAGATGGTTGTGAGCCAAAATGGTTGTAGTCAGTGCTCTTAACCACTGAGCCATCTCTCCAACCCACCAGTTTCTTTCTTTCTTTTTTTTAAACGACTTTATTTTGCAAAACAAAGATACATGTAAAGATGTTAAACATTTTTTGCTTAAAATTATACATTTTTGTCAGTACTGTTTTTTCAGACATTAAAATAAATTTTACATAAAACCATGTGAATATGTTTTTTAGTCAGTACTTGATTTTTTTCAAGGGCTTGACAGTATGCATTGAAAACGTACTAGTTGCAATAAGCGTAAAGTACATGCAAAACAAAACGCAACATGGAAATAGTCAAAGTCTTATTGTTTTGTGAATATATGTATATTTTTTGTTTTCTTTATTTCTTGGACTTCATACAGTCTGTGAGTTGTTTCTGGGGGAGTGCAAGCCTCTGGGGTTAGCATCCCACTATCAGTGACTGCATATTATGTCTGTTCTTTTGTGACTGGGTTATCTCACTCAGGATGATCTTCTCTAGATGCAGCTATTTTCTTAAGAATTTGGTTAAGTCATTGTTTCTGGTGGCTGAGTAGTATTCCATTGTGTATATGTACCACAATTTTTGTATCCATTCGTCTTCTGAAGGACATCTGGGTTCCTTCCAGCTTCTGGCTATTATAAATAGAGCCGCTATGAACATTGTGGTACATATATCTTTGTTGTGTATTAAAGTGTCTCTGGGGTATATGCCCAGAAGTGGAATAGCTGGGTCTTCAGGTAGTACTATATCCAATTTTCTGAGGTATCGCCAGAGAGATTTCCAGAGTGGTTGTATTAGCTTGCAATCCCACCACAGTGGAGAAGTGTTCCTATTTCTCCGCAGCCTCGCCAGCATCTGCTGTCATCTGAGTTTTGGATCTTGGCCAATCTGACTGGTGTGAGGTGGAATCTTAGGGTTGTTTTGATTTGCATTTCCCTGATGGCTAAGGATGTCCAGCACTTCCTCAGATGATTCTCGGCCATTCGGTGTTCCTCAACTGAAAATGATTTGTTTAGCTCTGTACCCCATTTTTTAATAGGGTTATTTGATTCTCTGGTGTCTAGCTTTTTGAGTTCTTTGTACACCTTGGATATTAGGCCTCTATCTGATGTGGTGTTGGTAAAGATCTTTTCCCATTCTGTTGGTTGCCGTTTTGTTTTCTTGACGATGTCCTTAGCCTTACAGAAACTTTGCAGTCTCATTAAGTCCCATTTGTTAATCTTTGACCTTAGAGCTTGAGCCATTGGTGTTTTGTTCAGAAAATTTTCTCCTGTGCCTATGTGTTCTAAGTTTTTCCCTACTTTCTCATCTAATAGTTCCAGTGTATCTGGTTTAATGTCGAGATCTTTAATCCACTTACACTTGAGCTTTGTACAAGGAGATAAGAACGGGTCTATTTTCATTCTTTTGCATGTTGAGTGCCAGTTGGACCAGCACCATTTGTTGAATAGGCTGTTCTTTTTCCAGTGAATGTTTACTGCACTTTTGTCAAAAATCAGGTGACCATATACATGAGGGCTCATTTCTGGATCTTCTATTCTATTCCATTGATCCACTTGCCTATATCTGTACCAGTACAATGCAGTTTTCAGCACAATTGCCTTGTAATATAGCTTGAGGTCAGGGATAGTGATTCCCGCAGATGTGTTTTTGTTGTTGAGGATAGATTTCGCTATTCTAGGTCTTTTGTTATTCCATATGAAATTGCACATTGATCTTTCCAATTCCATGAAGAACTGGGTTGGAATTTTGATGGGGATTGCATTGAATCTGTAGATTGCTTTTGGTAGGATGGCCATTTTTAAGATGTTGGTCTTTCCAATCCATGAGCATGGGAGATCTTTCCATTTTCTGAGATCCTCCTCAATTTCTTTCTTTAGAGGGTTGAAGTTCTTTTCGTACAAGTACTTCACTTGCTTAGTTAGAGTCACACGAAGGAATTTCATAGTTTTTGTGACTATTGTGAAGGGTACCTTTTCCCTAATTTCTTTCTCCACATGTTTGTCCTTTGAGTATAGGAACGCTACTGATTTGTTTGAGTTAATATTGTACCCGGCCACTTTGCTGAACTTGTTTATCAGCTGTAAAAGTTCTCTGGTGGAATTTTTGGGGTCACTCAAGTACACTATCATGTCATCGGCAAAGAGTGATGTTTTTATCTCTTTCTTTCCGATTTGTATCCCCTTGATCTCCTTTTGCCGTCTAATTGTTCTAGACAGGACCTCCAATACTATGTTGAATAGGAAGGGGGAGAGTGGGCAGCCTTGTCGAGTCCCTGATTTTAGTGGGATTGCTTCAAGTTTCTCGCTATTAAGTTTGATGTTGGCTGTTGGTTTGCTTTATATTGCTTTCATTATGTTTAGATATGGGCCTTGGATTCCTGTTCTTTCCAGGACTTTTAACATGAAGGGGTGTTGGATTTTGTCGAAAGCTTTCTCAGCGTCTAGTGAGATGACCATGTGATTTTGGTCTTTGAGTTTGTTTATATGGTGGATTATGTTGATGGATTTTCTTATGTTAAACCATCCCTTAATCCCAGGGATGAAGCCTACTTGGACATGATGAATGATCATTTTGATGTGTTCTTGGATTTGGTTTGCAACGATTTTGTTGAGTATTTTTGCATCAATGTTCATAAGTGAGATTGGTCTGAAGTTCTCTTTCCTTGTAGGGTCTTTGTGTGGTTTAGGTACGAGGGTTATTGTAGCCTCAAAAAATGAGGTGGGTAATATTCCCTCTGATTCTATCTTTTGGAATAGTTTGGCGAGTATTGGTGTTATATCCCCAATAAATGTCTGATAAAATTCTGCATTGAACCCATCTGGACCTGGGCTTTTTTTGGTTGGGAGGCTTTTAATGACTTCTTCTATTTCTTTAGGTGTTATAGGGTTATTTAGATGGTTTACTTGGTCCTGGTTTAACTTTGGGACCTTGTATCTGTCTAGGAATTTGTCCATTTCCTCCAGATTTTTCAATTTTGTGGAGTATAAGTTTTTGTAGTAGGATCTGATGATTTCTTGAATTTCCGCAGTTTTAGTTGTTATGTCACCACTTTCCTTTCTGATTTTGTTAATTTGGACACTCTCTCTTTTCCCTCTAGTTAGTCTGGCTAGGGGTTTATCAATCTTGTTGATTTTCTCAAAGAAACAACTCTTTGTTTTGTTGATTTTTTCAATGGTTCTTTTTGTTTCTATTTGCTCTATTCTGCCCTAATTTTGATTATTTCTTGCCGTCTACTCTTTTTGGGTATATCTGCTTCCTTTTGTTCTAGGGCTTTTAGCTGTGCTGTCAGGTTGCTGATGTAAGCTCTCTCCAGTTTCTTTTTGGAAGCACTTAGGGCTATGAGTTTTCCTCTCAATACTGCTTTCATTGCATCCCATAGGTTTGGGTATGTTATGTTTTTGTTTTTGTTGAATTCTAGAAAATCCTTAATTTCTTTCTTTATTTCTTCTTTGACCCTGCTATCCTTTAACAGAGCCTTGTTTAGTTTATATGTGTATGTGGGCTTTTTGTTGTCTTTGTTGTTGTTAAAGACCAGCTGTAGACCATGGTGATCTGAGAGGATGCATGGGAGTATTTCAATATTCTTATATCGATGGAGGCTTGTTCTGTGTCCAATTATGTGGTCAATTTTTGAGAAGGTGCCATGGGTTGGTGAGAAGAAGGTGTATTCTTTTACTTTAGGTTAGTATGTTCTGGATATATCTATTAATTCTAGTTGGTTCAAAGTCTCTTCTAGTTTTTCAGTGTCCTTGTTAAGATTCTGTTTCCCTGATCTGTCCATTGGTGAGAGTGGGGTATTAATGTCTCCCACTATATTGTGTGGGTTGAAATGTATTTTTTGAGCTTTAGTGGGGATTCCTTTATAAATGTGTGTGATTTTTTATTTGGAGCATATATGTTAAGGATTGAGAGTTCCTCCTGACAGATTTTTCTGGTAATGAGTAAAAAGTGTCCTTCCTTATCTTTTTTGATAACTTTTGGTTGGAAATTTACTTTATTCGATATTAGAATAGCCACTCCAGCTTGCTTCTTGGAGCTGTTTGCTTGGAAGTTTTCTTTCCCACCCTTTTACTCTGAGATAGTGTCTGTCTCTGTCTCTGAGATGAGTTTCCTGTATGCAGCAAAAGGCTGGATTTTGTTTATGTATCCTGTCTGATAGTCTATTTCTCTTTATTGGGGAGTTGAGACCATTTATGTTAATAGATATCAAGGAATAGTTGTTTCTGTTTCTTGCCATTATTGCTTTTTTGGTTTGAGCTGCTTCTGTGTTTTTTTCTTCTTATAGTTTTCTTGTTTTTACTAGGCTGTATTTTCCCTGATTGTATTGGGATTTCCACCTATAATTTCTTGTAGTGCTGGGTTTGTTGTCAGATATTTTGTGAATTTTAATTTGTCTTGAAATATCTTCGTCTCTCCATCGATGGTGATTGATAGTTTTCTGGGTATAGCAGCTTGGGCTGGCACTTGTACTCTCTTAAAGAGTGCATGATGTCTGTCCAGGCTCTTCTAGCTTTCATAGTCTCTGATGAGAAATTAGGTGTTAGTCTGATTGGTCTGCCTTTTTATGTTACCTGACCTTTTTCCCTTACTGCCTTTAGTATTCTTTCTTTACTTTGGGCACTTGATGTTTTTACTATTATGTGTCGGGAGGTATTTCTTTTCTGGTCCAACCTATTTGGAGTTCTGAAGGCTTCTTTTATGCTAGTAGTCATCTCATTCTTGAGGGTAGGGAAGTTTTCTATGATTTTGTTGAAGATATTTACTTTGCGTCTTAGTTGATGCTCTTCTCCCTCTTCTATTCCTATTATCCTTAGGTTCGGTCTTCTCATTGTGTCTTGTATTTCCTGGACATTTTGGGTTAGGAGCTTTTTGTTTTTTGCATCTTCTCTGGCTGTTTTGTCTATGTTTGCAATGTTGTCTTTTGCCCCCGAGATTCTCTCTTTGATCTCTTGTAATCTATTGGAAATGCTTGCTTCTGTGACTCCTGATTTCTTTTTTTGGTGTTCTGACTCAATGGTTATGTCTTTTAGTGTTTTCTTTATTGTGTAAATTTCTGTTTTAATTTCCCTCTTCCATTCCTTTATTTCTCTGGTTCTGTTTTCCTCTAGTTCTTTGCGTTCTTTGAGTGTTTTTCTTGTTTCTTCTTTAAAAGCTTCTGAATCTTTTTGCTTTTCCTCCCTTTCTTGTTTAAGTATCTCTATCAGCGTCTTGAGGTATGATTTCAGGTTGGTGTCTTCTTATTCTGGAGTGTTTGGAATTCCGATGCTTGCTTTTATAGGAGAGTTGGGTTCTGGTGTTGCTAGATTGTCTTGGTTTCCTTGGGATATACTCTTTCTCTTTCCTCTTGCCATTTTGTTGTCAGTGATATGTTCTTGCCTTTCTCTTGTCTCTGGTCTGTGTCCCTGGTTCTCCACTGGTCCAGGTGTCAGATGGGCCAAGTCCTGTTTTATGCCTCAGATGTCGGGTGTGAGCAGAAGTTCCAACGTTCTGTTTCTGGTTGCTGGATCGGGCAAGGCAGGGCTGGGCAAGTTAGAGTGTGCACTTTCAGTGTGCACTCCGCAGAGGTCTCTCTGCTCCCCTGCAGCCCAGGTCTCCCACCCACCAACTAGTTGCTCAGCCTCTATGAGCTGCCGTTCCGGGTGGCAGATGGGCCAGGCTCTGCTCTGTGTCCTGAATTTGCCAGTTGCTCAGCCTCTATGAGTCGCCGTTCCAGGTGGCAAATGGGCCAGGCTCCGCTCTGTGTCCTGAAGTTGCCTCCGGATGGAAACAGAAGTTCTAATTTTCTGTTCCCAATCGCAGTTGCTTAGCCTCTATGAGTCGCCGTTCTGGGTGGCAGATGGGCCAGGCTCCGCTCTGCGTCCTGAAGTCGCCTCCGTGTGGAAACAGAAGTTCTAATTTTCTGTTCCCAATCGCTGGATCAGGCAAGGCAGGGCTGGGCAAGTTAGGGTGTGCACTTTCCGTGTGCACTCCGCAGAGATCTCTCTGCTCCCCTGCAGCCCAGGTCTCCCACCCACCAGTTGCTCAGCCTCTTAATCAAGACTCTTAATATGATCAAGATGGCTTAAAAATGTGGAAGTGAAATACCAAGAAAAACCTTAAAACATGAAAAGTTATTGTAATGGCATTGATTGCTTCAGTCATGTTTTATGTCTATTAATCATAATAAAAAAATAAAAATAAGTGTGAGGGTCTGCTGAACAGCCTTTAACTGACTCCTATTTTTAAAAAAGTCCTTTGCCTTACAGAATAGAATTTTCCAGTTATTTTGAACTTATAAAGTTGATACTGGGAAGAAAATAATACTGACCAAAATATCATCCAAATACTGATTAAATAACTGTGGATTTTTATTTAAGTGTAAGTTCTGTTTTCTTACATCTAATATTCTAGATGTTTTATTTACTTATTTATTGTAACATAAATGGTTTTTGAATTAACAAGTGAACCTATTTTAAATGCTTAATGGAAGAGAGAATTACAGCTTCAAATATCATAGTTTTAATATGTTTAAAAAAGAGCTTAACACAGTATGGATTTCCATGTTGGTCTTCAGTATAATTTTGAAAATAATTGTGTGATGTTTTCTTTATATTTTTACAGTGGTCAGCTTCAAAAGATTATTTTATGCCTAGATCAAGGGCATAAAAATTAATAATACCACTTGTTAAAATCAAAGTTTTACTACAGAAATCTATTGAATTATTCTCATGAAATGAGAATGTGACAAATATTTACTTTGTGTGTTTATAAACATATTTTTATTTAAAGATAAGTATAAAGTATCCCTATGAAGTAATGCACATATTTTCTTCAGTTACTAAACTTAACATGCTTCAGAATCATTCTATAAGAGTTAATGCTTTACAAAAGGCTTCAAATTTGGTTGATTGAGCCAAGAAGCTCCAAGTTTGCAGATTGCTCAAAGTAAAATCAATAAATACTTTTCTTTGTAAAGGGGATCTCTGAGAATGGAGCATAAATCTGAAGGGAGACTAAAACATCAATGACCTGTTGAGTCGTATTGGTTAACTTTTACATTAGGAAGCAAAACAAAGTAAGAAAATGGTTGACCCCACTCAATTGAACCTGCTCTGTTACAATTTTACCTTCAGTGTTCTTTCATGGATTGGTAAAAATGTGTTTTTGAACTGGTTTCAGGGCATGAATCCATTGATTTGCTAGGAGACTGGCATTCAATACAATGTCTCCAGGCTGTCTGACATGCCAGTCACCTTCTGGCACTGTTTTAAGAGAAAGGTTGGTAAGCTGCTTCTAATTTTATTGTAGAGTTACATCCATTGATTAAGAATTATACTAAAGAATGAAAGATGAAGAAATGCCCATTGAGGTCATATTTCCACATGATATGTTGATAGTGAGACTCTCAAAACAAGATCATAAAAACACCACACGTCTTTGCAAATTGCCTTGTAAGCCTTTTGTGGATAAGTCCCTAAGAAACTTAAGGGTAACTCCAAAAATATTTTCATAGTCTGTATTCATGGAACTGTTTTGGTGTATGTCAACCTTGAAAGTTCTAGAAGAGTAAGTTTGACTGACCTACAGATCCTCTGAGAAACTGGCAAAGTCTCTGTTTTCTGACTACACTGAGGAGCACTGTTGGTCTATACACACACAGGACCCCCATGTACCTAAAACATGTTTAAATAAAATGAAGCCCTTATTGGTTGTTTTCTCGTTTAATGTTTTCTTTGTTTGTTTATTTTCCAGTTTACTTAATTAACTTCTAATTTTTGAGATTATAATATAATTACAATTCCTCTTCTCTTTCCTCCCTTCAAACCCTTACATATCCCACCCCCATTGTTGTTTTCAGACCCATAGCCTCTTTCTCACTAATTACACTTTTTACTTTTAATCATGTTCCATATTTTGTTAATTGTTAGAAGTAAAATGATAAATGGGACACATTGTTTCATCCAAGACTAGAGAAAGTCAATGCTATTAAAAGTTTTAAGTTGTAAATTATAAGAATTTAAGTTTCCTAAAAGATGTATAATACATGGACATGGAATCTTTAGCTGTTTTTTTGCAATTGTCTTTGCTTCAACAAAGAGATCATGACAAATACATTATAATTTTCACATACATGGAAGAGTATTAAATGGACAAATACTTTCAGAGGCTAGCAAATTCTAAATTCACAAGAATAAATGAATAACCAAATACAAATTGAAAAGTTTTGTGCTATCAGGGTTTTTTGTTTTTTTGTTTGTTTGTTTTAAATCTATATTTTGAGAAGAAATAAGTCTGTATTGCTTAGGTATGGAATAGTTATATTTAAATTCATGTGGACAAAAGATGGTTATTATACACAATTCCAATGAAGAGTTAAAAGAAACATGTATGTCATGCATGTATATCTGTGTTATAACATACAACCAGTGAATTCTCTTGTTCTGAGTTTTTTATAGGCTGCATTATAGTATTATAAAGGGACAGAGTTCATTAGAGAGGTATCAAATTTTCATCTAAAAAACTTAAAGTGCTTTTGAACTCATTGTTTATTTTCTTTGATCAACAGAGATGAACTAGAAGACCAAATATATGTCTAATAAAGTAACACTGAGCTCAGAATGCCACTGTATATTTTTAAAAAAATGATGTTGCTTGCACTGGTGTTTTTGAAAGTTGGTGGCGGACAACCATTATGATAATAAAGTTTATGTTAGATGCCAGACATTGATTTTAATTAATGAAAAAGCACAATGTTTAAAACAGGATCCTCATTATCAGTGTTTATGTAGCCCATTACTTAACCTTACTAATGGTGAGTGGAACATATTGTTTTGTCCAAGACATGATAAAGTCAATGCTGTGAAATTTTTAAGTGAAGAGCCTCAATTATAAGAATTTAAAAGTTTCCAAGAAGACAAAACATATAATGCATGGGTATGAAATCTTTCACTTTTTCTTGCAATTGTCTTTGCTTCAACATAATTCTTCTTATGCACCATGATACAAACAGCCCTTATATACCTTGTTTTGTTTTTATATTAGTAACAATTCTTTCAGTGTTCCAGGCTCTCTATATTGTCTCCAGCTAAGAATAATTCTCAAAAAGTATCACAGAAACTATTTTTTAAAGACTGGATTACATTATTTATATACATTTTGCCTGCATGTGTATATACATACCAAATATGTTTCCAGTGTCTTTGAAGTCCAAAAAGATTACTGAATACTCTAGAACTGAGGATAGACAATTGAGAGCTTATGGTAACAAACTCACACGCTCTAAAAAAAACACCAAGTACTCTTAGTCAGTAAAACATATCATCAGTCTCTGAACCTATTTTTCTTAAAATATTTTACTGTATGTATAATATTTTGATATTATGGAAAATGAAGTATTTCCCTAGGAAATAATTAAAACAGCATAAATTGTTCAGTTATTATTTTATTTTAAATAGCCTTGTTTTGTATTTTCTTAATTTGTGTTATATAATAACAAAATGTTCTAAGTTAAAATACAAGTATTCATATTTGTAAATACACTCTACACATAATATGTGTAGAGTTGTTTGTAGGGCAACTTCACAGCCACTTTTAAATGTACCTTTAATTTGCCTGATGTCATTGCTGTCTCAGAGACTTACTGCTGAATTAGCTCACATTTTCTAGTTATTTTTAAGTCCGGTTAGCTGGTTCAACCTGGCTGTTGTGATTCAGAACACTTTTCCACGCTGATTGATTCTAATTGCTTCTTTGGGTTATTTAGTGAATTGCTCTGCTTGACTTCATACAATCTTTGCCACTAACTTCGAATGTTCTGGCTCCTCATTCTCTTGCTCATTCTGTCTTTACTCCTGTCTGTTTTTTTCTCCCTGAAACTTGTCTGTAAAACTGACTCAGAACTCCACAAACTGATCTGCCAACAACAGAAATGCCATGCACAGTTCCACTGCCAGTCTCTCAACTGACCGTGGCTGCTGGAATTAAAAAAGTACAACATGCCTGACGTAGGCTTGTCTATACCTGGCACTTGCTCTGTATCAGGCTGACTTTGAACTCAGAGATCCTGCCTCTGTCTTCTGAGAATAAAGGAGTCCAGACAGAGGTGGTGCTAGAATAAAATTCCCCTAAAAGCATATGGAAACAAACTCAACTGAGTCTTATAATTGTAAGAGGGTTAGTATTCTCCCAGGAAAATATTTCTTCATCTATCTATCAAAGATAAATAATGATAATATATGTTTCCTGCTTCCAATGAGTAGTAAAAGAACTAAATTGGTAAATATGCACAAAAGGCTTAGAAAGTAAGCAGACACCAGAATTTGTCTGATATACAGACGGTTTCTTTCCAGTAGATGATTACATTGGAATAAATCTAGAACATATGTTAGAAGATATTTGGTAATATTCTCTGATTACCATCTTAGCACTTGGCTATTTAAAACACTGAATCAAAATGTGCACAAATCTAATTTCACTTGGGTCGTTAGTACTCCCTAGGAAGCTTCGTTCCAACTGTCTCTTCTAAAGATTCACCTTAATATATGTCCTTACGTTTCTGCTTGCTTTCTCGACACTTCCATAGGTTTTATGTCCTAGCCTGAGCAAGTGACTGGCGTTCACATTGCTGAGTCAATCAAAGACAGTGGCCACGTTTCTGCCAGGACAACAAGTTTGCCCCTGGGATTCCCACCCCTCATTTCTCTTTAATTTTGCTTCTTTTAATGAACAAAAGTATACTGATACTTATGCTAGGATCTTTATTTCTTCAGCATTCATTATCTTCACATGCACTAATTAAAGAGTCACCAGTTCTGTATTACAATAGTTCTCCTTGAAAGCACATACATAACCCACCTCCCACCTATAATAGATGATGTCAGTGGGAGAAGATTTGCACAATCTGGTAGAAACTTGGTACCCCAGGGAAGGGTGATGCTGAAGGGTACAAGATGTAGATGGTTTGGTGGATGGTGGGTAGTGGAGCATCCTCTCAGAAGCAAAGAGAAGGAGGACAGGGTGAAGTAGTAGAGGTGGAAGGAACAGGAATGGGTGCAAATTTTGGAAAGTAAATAAATAAAATAAATTAAAAATCTGGGGTACAACAAATGATTTATAGAAGCCAGATATTTTGTATTTGCATTTGGGTATATAACCCTCTTCCCTGTTCTGGTTCATTTCTTTCCTAAGAAATGTATTGTTAGTAAAGCTGGGCATGCTTCTATTACAGAAAACAAACAAACAAACAAATATGAAAAGAAAAAGGAAAGAAAAAATTTAGCTTAAAATTGAGCATGAAGAAAACACTTTGGAAGTTAACAAATCTTTTCCCTGATTGAGGAGTACACTACATGTCTTTATTCAGCATCAGAATACATGTTCTGGAATTTCTGTCATATTTGCAAACCATGAGTGGTCTTGTCTTTTTCTCTGTATTCAATCTGAAAGAAATAACACAGTATTTACCTCATACTAGGATGCAAAGTAGAAAGATGAATTATTTTACTTTTTAGCTATAATATTGTTATGTAAACACATTAGATACAGAAATGAAAATCAAGACTAAATATATTTGTATCAAATTGCACATTATATTCTCCAACATTTACCAATACCAACAAAAATGTTGAATAAACATAATTCAATAAAATTTAAGAGGGAGGCTCTATGGGAAGAATAAGTGTATAATAAAAAATAATCCAACCCAGTGTTCCATATTTTGCAACTAGCACTGTCACAACAGGGTGGTGGTAAAGATGCATTTCAAGAATAGGTAAGGGCTGTTTCAATTTTCTAACTCAAGATTTCCTATCATGGGGTTATTTTGAAATTAAAAGAAACAATGTTTGATATCTCAGTTTAAGTGAGTCATATTCTATACTTCTATTACACTGATTGCTCATGTAATGAAAATATAATCTACCATTTATTGTCTATATTTTTGGTACCATGTCATTTTAATAGCATTTCAAATCTGAAAGTGTATCAGTGAAGTTCAGCTTTTGGCAATGAGTGGCAAGGGTTTCAAAGTGGTCTTTTTTTGGTTGGGAGGCTTTTGATGACTTCTTCTATTTCTTTAGGTGTTATAGTATTATTTAGATGGTTTACTTGGTCCTGGTTTAACTTTGGGACCTTGTATCTGTCTAGGAATTCGTTCATTTTCTCCAGATTTTCCAATTTTGTGGAGTATAAGTTTTTGTAGTAGGATCTGATGATTTCTTGAATTTCCTTAGTTTCAGTTGTTATGTCACCACTTTCCTGTCTGATTTTGTTAATTTGGATACTCTCTCTTTGCCCTTTAGTTAGTCTGGCTAGGGGTTTATCAATCTTGTTGATTTTCTCAAAGAAACAACTCTTTGTTTTGTTGATTTTTTCAATGGTTTTTTTTTTGTTTCTATTTGGTCTATTTCTGCCCTAATTTTGATTATTTATTGCCGTCTACTCTTTTTGGGTATATCTGCTTCCTTTTGTTCTAGGGCTTTTAGCTGTGCTGTCAGGTTGCTGATGTGAGCTCTCTCCAGTTTCTTCTTGGAAGCACTTAGGGCAATGAGTTTTCCTCTCAATACTGCTTTCATTGCATCCCATAGGTTTGGGTATGTTGTGTTATCATTTTCGTTGAATTCTAGAAAGTCCTTAATTTCTTCCTTTATTTCTTCTTTGACCCTGCTATCCTTTAACTGAGCGTTGTTTAGTTTCCATGTTTATGTGGGCATTTTGTTGTCTTTGTTGTTGTTAAAGACCAGCCGTAGACCATGGTGATCTGAGAGGATGCATGGGAGTATTTCAATCTTCTTATATCGATGAAGGCTCGTTCTGTGTCCAATTATGTGGTCAATTTTCGAGAAGGTTCCATGGGGCGGTGAGAAGAAGGTGTATTCTTTTACTTTAGGATAGTATGTTCTGTATATATCTACTAAATCTAGTTGGTTCAAAGTCTCTGCTAGTTTTGCAGTGTCCTTGTTCAGTTTCTGTTTCCCTGATCTGTCCATTGGTGAGAGTGGGGTGTTAAAGTCTCCCACTATTATTGTGTGGGGTAAAATGTATTTTTTGAGCTTTAGTAAAGTTTCTTTTATGAATGTAGGTGATTTTTTATTTGGAGCATATATGTTAAGGATTGAGAGTTCCTCCTTACAGATTTCCCCGGTAATGAGTAAAAAGTGTCTTTCTTTATCTTTTTTGATAACTTTTGGTTGGAAGTTTACTTTATTCGACATTAGAATAGCCACTCCAGCTTGCTTCTTCGAGCTGTTTGCTTGGAAGTTTTCTTTCCCACCCTTTTACTCTGAGATAGTGTCTGTCTCTGTCTCTGAGATGAGTTTCCTGTATGCAGCAAAAGGCTGGATTTTGTTTATGTATCCAGTCTGATAGTCTATGTCTCTTTATTTGGGAGTTGAGACCATTTATGTTAATAGATATCAAGGAATAATTGTTTCTGTTTCCTGCCATTTTTGCTTTTTTGAGTTGAGTTGTGTCTGTGTTTTTTTCTTCTTTTAGTTTTCTTGTTTAGGAGTTTTCTTGTTTTTACTAGGCTGTATTTTCCCTCCTTGTATTGGGTTTTCCAGCTATAATTCATTGTAGTGCTGGATTTGTGTTCAGATATTGTGTGAATTTTGATTTGTCTTGAAATATCTTTGTCTCTCCATCGATGGTGATTGATAGTTTTGCTGGGTATAGCAGCTTGGGCTGGCACTTGTGCTCTCTTAAGGAGTATATGTTGTCTGTCCAGGCTCCTCTAGCTTTCATAGTCTCTGTTGAGAAATCGGGTGTGAGTCTGATTGGTCTGCCTTTATATGTTACCTGACCTTTTTCCCTTACTGCTTTTAGTATTCTTTCTTTACTTTGGCACTTGATGTTTTTACTATTATGTGTCCGGAGGTATTTCTTTTCTGGTCCAACCTATTTGGAGTTCTGAAGGCTTCTTTTATGCTCATGGTCATCTCATTCTTTAGGGTAGGGAAGTTTTCTTCTATGATTTTGTTGAAGATATTTACTGTGCCTCTTAGATGATACTCTTCTCCCTCTTCTATTCCTATTATCCTTAGGTTCGGTCTTCTCATTGTGTCTTGTATTTCCTGGACATTTTGGGTTAGGAGCTTTTTGTTTTTTGCATCTTCTCTGGCTGTTTTGTCTATGTTTGCAATGTTGTCTTCTGCCCCCGAGATTCTCTCCTCGATCTCTTGTAATCTGTTGGAAATGCTTGCTTCTGTGACTCCTGATTTCTTTTTTTGGTGTTCTGACTCTAGGGTTATCTCTTTTAGCGCTTTCTTTATTGTGTCAATTTCTGTTTTAATTTCCCTCTTTCATTCCTTTATTTCTTTGGTTCTGTTTTCGTCTCGTTCTTTGAGTTCTTTGAGTGTTTTTCTTCTTTCTTCTTTAAAAGCTTCTGAATCTTTTTGCTTTTCCTCCCTTTCTTGTTTAAGTAACTCTATCAGCGTCTTGAGGCATGATTTCAGGTCTGTGTCTTCTTTCTCTGGAGTGTTTGGAATTCCGATGTTTGCTACTATTGGAGAGCTGGGTTCTGGTGTTGCTAGATTGTCTTGGTTTCCTTGGGATATACTCTTTCTCTTTCCTCTTGCCATTTTGTTGTCAGTGATATGTTCTTGCCTTTTCCTTGTATCTGGTCTGTGTCTCTGGTACACTTTCCGCGTGCACTCCGCAGAGATCTCTCTACTCCCCGGCAGCCCAGGTTCTGGGTGGAAACTGGGCCAGGCTCCGCTCTGCGTACTGAAGCTTCCTCCGGGTGAGAACAGACGTTCCTAAGATCTGTTCCTGGTCACAGATGCTCATCCTCTCCGAGCCACCTTTCCGGCTGGCAGGTGGGCCAGGCTCTGCTCTGTGTCTTGAAGTAGTCTCAGGGTGGGAACAGAAGTTCCTAAGATCTGTTCCCGGTCACTGGATCGGGGAGGACAGGGCAGGTCAGGGCAGGGGGTGCCTTTTCCATGTGCACTCCACAGAGATCCCTCTGGTCCCCCGCAGCCTAGGTCTCCCACTCAACAGTTGCTCCAACCATTTTCTTAAGAATTTGGTTAAGTCAATGCAAAAATGCTTAAAATCTGTACATTTATCTTTGTTTTTTTTTGTGAATATATGTATATTTTTTGTTTTCTTTATTTCTTGGACTTCATACAGTCTGTGAGTTGTTTCTGGGGGAGTGCAAGCCTCTGGGTTTAGCATCCCACTATCAGTGACTGCATATTATGTCTGTTCTTTTGTGACTGGGTTATATCACTCAGGATGATCTTCTCTAGATGCAGCCATTTTCTTAAGAATTTGGTTAAGTCATTGTTTCTGGTGGCTGAGTAGTATTCCATTGTGTAAATGTACCACAATTTTTGTATCCATTCATGTACTGAAGGACATCTGGGTTCTTTGCAGCTTTTGGCTATTATAAGTAGAGCTGCAATGAATATTGGGGTGCCTATATCTTTGTTGTATATTGGAGTGTCTCTGGGGTATATGCCCAGAAGTGGAATAGCTGGATTTTTAGGTAGTAAGTACTATGTCCAATTTTCTGAGGAATCGCCAGACTGATTTCCAGAGTGGTTGTATCAGTTTACAACCCCACCAACAGTGGACACGTATTCCTCTTTCTCTGCAATCTCGCCAGCATCTGCTGTCATCTGAGTTTTGGAACTTTGCCAATCTGACTGGTGTGAGGTGGAATCTCAGGATTGTTTTGATTTGCATTTCCCTGATGGCTAAGGATGTTGAGCACTTCCTTAGATGTTTCACAGCCATTTCATATTCCTCAATTGAGAATGTTTTGGTTAGCTCTGTACCCCATTTTTTAATAGGGTTGTTTGATTCTCTGGTGTCTAGATTATTGAATTCTTTGTATACTTTGGATATTAGGCCTCTATCTAATGTGGGGTTGGTAAAGATCTTTTCCCATTCTGTTGGCTGCTGTTTTTTTTTTTCTTGACAATATCCTTAGTGTTACAGAAACTTTGCAATCTCATTAAGTCCCACTTGTTAATCTTTGACCTTAGAGCTTGAGCCATTGGCATTTTGTTCAAAAAATTTTCTCCTGTGCCTATGTGTTTTAAGGTTTTCCCTACTTTCTCATCTAATAGTTTCAGCCTATCAGGTTTAACGCAGAGATCTTTGATCCACTTACACTTGAGCTTTGTACAAAGAGATAAAAAAGGGTCTATTTTCAATCTTCTTATATCGATTGAGGCTGTGTCCAACTATGTGGTCAATTTTCGAGAAGGTGCCGTGAGGTGCTGAGAAGAAGGTGTATTCTTTTACTTTAGGATGATAGGTTCTGTAAATATCTATTAATTCCAGTTGGTTCATAGTCTCTGCTAGTTTCATTGCGTCCTTGTTTAATTTCTGTTTCCATGATCTGTCCATTGGTGAGAGTAGGGTATTAAAGTCTCCCACTGTTATTGTATGGGATGAAATGTACTTTTTGACCTTGTGTAGCATTTCTTTAATGAATGTGTGTGCTTTTGAGAGTTACTCCTGTCAGATTTCCCCTGTAATGTGTAAAAAGTGTCCTTCCTTATCTTTTTTGATAACTTTTGGTTGGAAACTTACTTTATTCGATATTAGAATAGTGACTCCAGCTTGCTTCTTGGGGCTGTTTGCTTGGAAGTTTTTTTCCCAACCTTTTTCTCTGAGACAGTATCTGTCTTTGTCTCTGAGATGAGTTTCCTGTATGCAGCAAAATGCTGGATTTTGTTTATGTATCCAGTCTGATAGCCTATGTCTTTTTATTAGGAAGTTGAGTCCATTTATGTTAATAGATATCAAGGAATAGTGGTTGCTGTTTCCTGCTATTATTGCTTTTGTAGGTTGAGTTGTGTCTGTGTCTCTTCTTTTGGTTTTCTTGCTTAGGATTTCTTGTTTTTACTAGGATGTAGTTCTCCATTGTATTGGGTTTTCCACCTATAATTCGTTGCAGTGCTGGGTTTGTGGTCAGATATTGTGTAAATTTAGATTTGTCTTGAAATATCTTTATCTCTCCATCTATGGTGATTGATAGTTTTGCTGGAAATTGCAGCTTCGACTGGCACTTTTTCTCTCTTTGTGTCTGCATGATGTCTGTCCAGGCTCTTCCAGGTTTCATATTCTCTGCTGAGAAATCAGGTGTGATTCTGATTGGTCTGCCTTTTATGTTACCTGACGTTTTTCCCTTACAGCTTTTAGTATTCTTTCTTTGCTTTGGGCACTTGGTGTTTTGAGTATTATGTGTTGGGAGGAATTTCTTTTCTGGCCCAACCTATTTGGAGTTCTGAGGGCTTCTTTTATGCTCGTGGTCATCTCATTTTTTAAGGGTAGGGAAGTTTTCTTCTACAATTTTTTTGAAGATATTTACTTTGCCTCTTAGTTGATATTCTTCTTTCTCTTCTATTCCTATTATCCTTAGGTTTGGTCTTATTGTGTCGTGGAACTCCTGGACATTTTGGGTTAGGAGCTTTTTGGTTTTTGCATCTTCTCTGACTGTTTTCTCTATGTTTTCAGTGTTATCTTCAGCTCCAGAGATTTTCTCTTCCATCTCTTGTAGTCTGTTGGAAATGCTTGCATCTGTGACTCCTTATTTCTTTTTTAGGATTTCTGATTCTTGGGTTGTCTCTTTTAGTGTTTTCTTTATTGTGTCCATTTCTGTTTAAAATTCCTTCTTCCATTCCTTAATCTCTTTGGTTCTGTTTTCTTCTAGTTCTTGAGTTCTTTGAGTGTTTTTCTTGTTTCTTCTTTAAAAGCTTCTAATTCTTTACTCTTTTCCTCTTGTACTTGTTTAAGGATCTCCGTCATCATCTTGAAGCAGGATTTCATGTCTGAGTCTTCTTTTTCTGGAGTGTTTTGCATTCTGCTGTTTGCTGTGATGGGAGAGCTGGGTAGTGTTGCCAGGTTGGCTTGGTTTCCCTGGGGTATGCTCTTTTGCTTTCCTCTTGCCATCTTGTTTTCAGTGATATGTTCTTGCCTTTCCCTTGTATCTGACCTGTGTCCCTGGATCTCAGCTGGTCCAGGTGGCGGATGATCTGGGCCCTGTTTTGTGCCCCAAAGCCAATGTGTGGGAACAGAGGTCCCAATGCTGGGTTCCTGGTTCCTGTGTCAGGGAGGGCAGGGGCGTGCTTTCAGTGCACGCTCGGCAGAGATCTCTGTGTTCCCTGGCTACTCAGATCGCCTTCTCACCAGGACTTTATCTCTGGGCTTGTTTCTATTTTTTATTAGATACTCTGTATTCACATTTGCTTCAAATGGCTGAGTAATAATCTATTGTGTAGATGTAACATGTATTCTTCATTCATTTTTATTTTAAGGGCTATCAATTTTGTATCCAGTTTTTAGCTATTACAACAAAGCTACTATTAACATAATTGAACAAATGTCCTTGTGTTTTCATGAATTTTCCTTTTAATATATTACCAGGATGGCATAGCAGGGTCTTGAGGTAGATCTAGTCTCAATCTTGTTAGAAATTGCAAAAATGATTGCCAAAGTTGCACTAGTTTGCAATCCCACCAAGAATAATGTAGTGTTCTCTTTGCTTCACATCTTTGCTAGCATGAACAGTTTCTTTAGTTTTTGATCTTACCTATTCTGATGGATTTAAGATGGAATTTCACAGTTGTTTTGATTTGCATTTCTCTAATAACTAAGGGTATTCAATATTTCTTTAAGTGCTTCTCCACCATTAGAGTTTCCTATGTTGAGAATTTTCTGTATAGATCTATACCACATTTTTAATGGCACAATTTTGATTGGTCATGTCAAGTTTCTTGAGTTTTTATTTATTGTGGTGTCAGCCCTCTGTGATATTTGGAGTAGGTAAAAACATTTTCCATTCTCTCAGGTGCTGGTTCATCAACTTGCTGGTATACTTTGCCTTACAGAAGCTTTTCAGTTTCAGGAGTTCCCATTTATTATTATTATTTTTTAAATATCTAAGCTGTTTATGTTATGTCTAATAAGTTGTCTTCTGTGTTAGAGCATTCAAGGAACTTTCCCTTCTATAAGACTTAGTGTATCTGGTTTTATGTTGTTGTGTTTTATCCAGTTAAAATTGAATTTTGAGCAGAGTGATTTATATGGATTTATTTGCATTTATCTACCTGCAGACCTCCAGTTAGACCAGGACAATTTGTTGAAGTTGTTTCCGTTATTTCATTGTATGATTTTGAGTTCTTGGTCAATAATCAATTGTCTAGAGAAACAGCTGAGATCCAGGGACATAGGCCTGGTGAAACTGCACTGTGAGTAGCCAGGAAAGAGCGAGGTCTGGGCCAAGCACCTGGAAAGAACACCCCAATTGGTTCAGGGGAGCAAGACCTCTGCCTTAGGTTCTCAGTTTCCACGTGGCTGGCCTGTTGATGCAGAAGAGGTGCTCAGGCCATCTGCCACTAGGAAGAGCTGAGATCTAGGGACACAGGCCTGGTGAGACTTCTCTGTGAGTAGCAAGGGTACAGAGAGGTCTGGGCCTAACACCTTCAACATAATTTACATATAAACGAACTCAAAGAAGAAAACCACATAGTCATCACACTAGATGCTGAGAAAGCATTTGACAAAATCTAACATCACTTTATGTTAAAAGTCTTGGAAAAAACAGGAATCCAAGGCGTATAAATAAACATAATAAAACAATAAACAGCGAACCAATAGCCAACATCAAAAATAATGGTGAGAAGTTTGAAGCAATCCCACTAAAATCAGGGAATAGACAAGGCTGCCCACTCACCCTACCTATTCAACATAGTACTGGAAGTCCTGACCAGAGCAATTAGACAGCAAAAGGAAATCAAAGGGATACAAATTGGAAAGGAAGAAGTGAAAACATCACTGTTTGCAGATGACATGATAGTGTATGTAAGTGACCCCAAGAATTCCATCAGAGAACTTATACAACTGATAAACGAGTTCAGCAAAGTGGCTGGATATAAAATTAACTCAAACAAATCAGTAGCCTTACTCTACTCAAAGGACAAACATGTGGAGAAAGAAATTAGGGAAAAGATACCCTTCACAATAGTCAAAAACAATATGAAATACGTTAGTATGACTCTAACTAAGCAAGTGAAGGACCTGTATTAAAAAACTTCAAATCTCTAAAGAAGGAAATTGAGGAAGATCTCAGAAAATGGAAAGATGTCCCATGCTCATGAATTGGAAGGATCAACATTGTAAAAATGGCCATCTTACCAAAAGCAATCTACAGATTCAGTGCAATCCCCATCAAAATTCCAACCCAATTTTTTATAGAGTTGGAAAGTACAATATGCAATTTCATGTGGAATAACAAAAGACCAAGAATAGTAAAATCCATCCTCAACAATCAGAAAACATCTGCAGGAATCACCATCTCTGACCTCAAGCTATATTACAAGGCAATTGTGTTAAAAACTGCATGGTACTGGTATAGAGATAGGCATGTAGATCAATGGAATAGAATAGAAGATCCAGAAATGAGCTCTCAAATATATGGTCACTTAGATTTTCACATTAAACCAGGTACACTGAAAGTATTAAAAGAGAAAGTAGTGAAAAACCTTAGAACACATAGGCACAGGAGAAAACTCCACTGAACAGAACATCAATGGCTTGTGCTCTAAGGTTAAATATTGACAAATGGTACTTAATGAGATTGCAAAGTTTTTGTAAGGCTAAGGATACTGACTAGAAAACACCTTGGCAGCCAACAAATTGGGAAAGATCTTTACCAACTGCACATCCTTGGATCCACAGAAATTAGACACCAGAGAATCAAACAATCCTATTTAAAAAATGGAGTACAGAGCTAAACAAAGAGTTCTCACTTGAGGAAAGTCGAATTGCAAAGAACCATCTAGTGAGGTGCTCAACATCCTTAGCTATCAGGTAAATTCAAATCAAAACAACTTTGTGATTCCACCTCACACCAGTCAGAATGCCTAAGTTCAAAATTCCAGATGACAGCAGATGCTGGGTATGATGTGGAAAAAGAGGAACACTTCTCCACTGTTGTAAACTGGTACAACCAATCTGTAAATCAGTCTGAAGGTTGCTCAGAAAATTGGACACATTACTACCTGAAGTCCCAGTTATTCCACTTCTGGGCATATTCCCCAGAGAAGGTCCAACATACAACAAAGACACATGCACCACAATGTTTATAGTAGCCCTATTTAAAATAGCCAGAAGCTGGACAGAACCCAGATGTCCTTCAGTACATGAATGGATACAAAACTTGTGGTATATTTATATAATGGAGTACTACTCAGTTATCAGAAACAATGACTTTATGAAATTCTTAAGAAATTGGATGCATCTAGAGAATATCGTGCTGAGTGAAGTAACCCAGTCACCAAAGAACAGACATAATATTGAGTCACTGATAATTGGATACTAACCTCGGAAATCTCTAAACACCCAAGAAACAACTCAAAGACTATATGAAGTTCAAGAAAAAACAAAGGCCAAAAAAAAAAAAAAGATAATGAAAAACCATTATGCTTCATCTTTACACACCTCAAAAACTTTGACTATATTCAGGTTACATCTCATTTTACATGTACTTTATGCTCATTGTTAACTAGTTAATGCATACTATCAAACCTTTAAAGAATCATGTACAGACAAAAATATATTCTTATACTTTTATAGAAAAATGCTTAAAATCTGTACATTTATCTTTATTTTTTAAATAAAGTTGTTCAATGAAAAATAGATAAATAAAAATCAATTTTCTATAGATATGTGGATTTATTTTTTTGCTATTTTTCTTGTTTTGTGGTTATTATTTTGTTTTGTTCTTTTAGATTTAATTGATTAACATGTTTGTTTTTACGCCAGTACTGTGCATTCTTTACTATATTGTTTTATAATAACTTGAAATCAGGATGACAAGACTACCAGAAATTCTTTTATTATACACAATTTTTTGCAATCTTGGGTGTTTATTTATATTTTGTTTTGTTTTTCCATATGAAGCTGAATATTATTATTTCAACATTTTTTTAAGCATGTGTTGTAATTTGATGGGAATTTTGTTGAATCTGTCTGAAAATTGTTTTTGATATGATGGCTGTTTTCCTGTCTTCATCCCACCAGTTCATAATGATTTGTGATCTTTTTTTATACTGATATCTCCCTAATTTTCTTTCTTCAATGTTTTGAAGTTCTTCCTATAGAGATCGTTTTCTTCCTTTCTTTCAGCTACTAAGTGTATTTTATATTATTTGTGTCTATTTTGAATGATGTTCTTAATTTTATTTTTCATCCTTATTATCATTTGGATGTAGAATTCCTAGTGTTTTCTTGTTACTGTTTAGGTTTTTTGTCCTTTTATTTTGTTTCATTAATTTTGAATCCAACTGTTGTAAAATGCATCCCCTTTACTTTTTTTCCTGTTTTTAATATAACTTTTATTTGATTGCCTTTCTTTGTAAATACAAAATAGTGCTGCGATTTTCCATATTCAAGACTTGATGTACCTGTGTTAGATTAGGTGAATGTGTTTGTTTAGCCTTAGTAGCTATTCGCTGTTGTTACAGATCATTTAGAAAAAAAAAAATGTTTCTTTGATTTACAGCCTTGAAGATGTTCTTGGTATCTCTCTCTAATTTCTAGATATGTACCAATTACTCAGTGAAGAACATACTCCTGAAATTTGAATCACTGAGATTTGTTTCCAGGTTCCTTAAGACTCACATTTTGTCAGTATTAGTGGTTGACCCATAGACATTCTTAATCAATGGGTAACAATAGTTGAGAAAATCATAGTGTTCGGTTTTTTTAGTTTTGATTTGATTTATACCGTTTTTCATGTATTTTCATTTATACTTTTATATTAACTTTACTTCTTGCTCACTACCCATTTCTGAGTTACTCGCTTCCACAATACTTCCTCATCCCCATCTTCAATTTTATATCAAGTAGTTCTTTCCATTGATTATTTAGTAAGAAACATTAAAATAACCAAAAACAATTATAGATACATTTATTTTTCATTAGTAATAGTTTTGCTTCAGATTTTTTAAATTTCTAAATGCATTTATATAAGCACATGAATGCATTTGATATATACATTGTACTAATTGGAATTTTGAACATTTACTTAGTTTGATATCATGCTTATCATATTTGTTCTTCAGATGCTGCTTTGATACTAGCATCTGCTAATTGTCATGCATAAAGATTTTATAGTATGAAAATTCTCATCCTTGAGTTTTCATACTAACTATATCCCTTTTATAATAATTTATAAATTAGAATAGAAAGACATTAATATAAGGCATTTAATATAATTATCCATATATCATAAGAAGATATTGAAAATCCTGGAACTGGTTTCCCTGATGATTGTGAGCTAACATGTGAGTGCTGATGCCTGGACCCAGTTTCTCTATAAGGGCAATAGAACTCTTAATCCTTTTTGTTGTTGTACTATTCATGCTACAAACACTAAACATATTCTTAAAACTTGTTGTTTTATTGTTCTTTCTATGATGATGTCATCATGCTGCAAGGTGGGTCCAGAATAAGGCAAAGCCTATCATTTAAAAGCCTAGGAAGAAGGGAGAAAAAGGAAAGAGAGAATCAAGGGAAATAGAGGAAAAGGTAGAAGGGGAAGAAGCTGGGATCCAACATGGCAGTGGATGTAAATATGCTTCTCTGCACATAAATACATGTTGTTATGAGTATTTTGGTGTGTTATTTGGTGTAGTGACTTAATTGAGTTCAAAAGAACGTGTAGCGGGGAGATGCAAAAGCCTGTCACTAAATTGGGATGTGCATGTGCCAGGTGTGCTAAGGACACACTTAGGGGACTGTGTGTGAAAGCAACTCACTGGGAGACAGCCAGGAGAGGGCGGGTCTTGGACCATGTGGTAGATAAGCCGCCAGTGATAGCTGATCAGGTTGGGCTCCATGTGGATATGCATGGAGTGAGAACACACGGGAACTGGTAATCCGCAGTGTCTTCATTTTGTTTATCTTTTACCTTGAATAAATGATTTACTTAAATCATTTGTTACCTCGTTTAAGTATTTTGAGAAATAATTAAAACTTACTGTGAAGAACTGAGAAATATTTAAAAAATACTGTGAAGAACTGTGTTGATATTCGTGGCACAGGGCACTATTCTGAGGGGCAGTGTCAAGTGCTGATGCCTGATAATGCCTGACTGTCTTTGGTCTGTCCTATTATTGTAACCATTTTTAAATCTATGACTGATGTTCCTACTGACTGGAAAGTGCAAACAAGCTTCATTTCCCATAGTATTGATGATTGAAAACTCACAATTGAGAGGAACATAGAAGTCTTCTGAGACATCCCTTATCCCCAACTTGCAACCCACCAAATGTAATAATCTAAACAGGAAACAATAGGAAAGAACACTTACAAACTGTGCTAAGAATGCTCAAGTGTAGCTCTTTATATCTGATGACTTCAGGTAGGGTTGAAGATGGGAAATGACCTAGCTTTATTTATAAGGCTGACCACCAGGACTTTGAACATGCTCTACTGAATGCATGAAGCACACACATTGGGATTTTATTTATTTTTCTTCTTCTTTCTTTTTTTGTGGGGTTGGGAGAGTTCTCAAAGTTTGGGTGGCCAGATTTGGGAGGCTTGAGAAAAGATTGTAATTGGAGTTTATGATGTGAAAATCTCAAAAAAATATAAACAAAATAAATATGAAAAACAAAGTGTGCTTATAACTCTTTAAGTATCTGCTTTATTTTCTCTTGTTATTCCTATATGTGTAGTAGGTTATAAAACAGCTTGCTTTCAGCCAGATGAGAGTATTAAGGAATAAACCATAGATATGATGTTGTCATAGGAAATGACAGAATGAAGCTAGTGATGATGGAGGAAAATAGTTGTGTTAATTCGTACTTGTCCGAAGGTTAAGGGAGAGGGGGAACCTCTACTTTGACATTATTATTAACTTGATAGAATCCTAATTCTGCAAGGGCTGCATAAACTGAACTTGGAATGGGCCACCCAAGGGACTAAGCAAACTTTGAAGTTGCCCCATGCTTGAAAGTATCTCACTCTCTATGTGCTTGTTGAGTGTCAAATATCAATGAAAGAGGATTTCGCCCACAAAGAGTGTCATTCTCCAGAGTATTCTAAAATGATATAATTATCTTAATATGCAGAGTGTTTCCTGAAATGCGACTTCTGCTGCCCTGATCACCTCCACTCGTCCAGGCAGTGTGCTAGCTGGCATCTGTTTCTGCAACAGGACTATAAGCAAGACAAGCACATTAATAATATTCCTGCCTCTGAGACATGGTCTAATGCAGCGTTACACTTCTCTGATCATCTTTTTCTCAAAACAATAATAATTTAAAAGCTTTATTCACGCTCACTCTGTTCTATGCCTATGGAAATTAACTAGGACTGAAGTATAATGTATTATTCATACTGCTCCTGGAACATAAGCCCTCTGGTTTACTTGAGCACTGTAATTTATAAAATTATCTTTTCCCAATATTATATGACAAATAGGTCACCACTACCCTTCTCCTAAATTCATTAATGTGAGAAATGAAACAAGAGAGTACGAAAAAATATAACACATATGAAAAGCTCACTGTGAGGAAAAGGTGAAGGGCTTTACTCTGAAAGCAGCTGTGTTTCAGGCACTAGATTGATTTTTTTGTATTGTTACTGCAATTTATCAGCTAAAAAACTGTGACACACACATGAGAAATAATGAGTGCAGCGACAGCAATTAACAACAGCAGATTCCTTACGAAAGGGCGAGAGTCTGTGACATATGGCAGTATTTGCACGTTATTAAGGCTGTTCATACTTACAATAGGCACATGCAATATTTATTACAAATATTCATTTTCCTGGAAATAAAAACAATTTGGAAATCATGGTAAGTGTAGATTTTATTGATGAATAAGTAGGAACATTGAAAAGCATTATAAATCAAAACTATCCTTTGAACTAAAGTATGATCGGTATCTATTCAATACCTCTAAGGACAACATTATCAAGGTGTACAATGTTTTCAGATATTAGTTTATTATAAAAACAAATCTGTTCTATTCCCCCTTTACAGGTATATTCATACTCCCATATTTGAGACATTCCTGTTGCTTAGATTCTCTGGGTTTGTGGAATAAATCATGATTAGTCTTTGCAACTAATATACATTTTTTCATCATTTTTTTTATTTACTTTTCTGTGACTAAGTAACTTGTATGTCTGTGAACCATGTGTGTGCAGAGCGGAGAGGCCACAAAAGGGTGTTGGATTCCCTGAGACTTGAGTTATAGCTGTTGTGAACTCCCATGTGGGTGCTGGGCATCAATCCTTGGTCCACTGGAAGAGCAGCCAGTGCTTTTAAATGCTAAACTATCTCTCCAGCCACAAAAATTTAGTTTTATATGAAAAAAATTTCCTCAATACTAATTTCTCCAGTTCCAAAACCCAGAATTTTGAATGAATGGAACATTAGTTCTTTTGAGTGCTCTATCTGTGTGTTTGCCTGTAGGACTGAACAGGGCATCAGATACCATTACAGATGGTTGTGAGCCATCATGTGGTTACTGACAATTAAACTCAGGACCTTTGGCACTGCAGCCAGAACTCTTGACCATGAAGCCATCTGTCCAGACTACATTAGCTCTTCTAACTAAGGGGAATCATGGGTAAGAAATATTAACTTTACTGTGTTTAAGTGGTACAAGGCAGCTGGACATTGTTGCCATGGCCACTGGTTGTGCTTATAAACACTAGTGTCTGCAGCTGTTCTACTTCTAAGTGAGTCCATACCATGTTTGTTTTTCTGGGTTGAGATTACGTCAGTCAGGAGAATTTGTTCTAGTTCTACCCATTTGCCTACAAACTTAAGGATGTTGTTCTTAGCAGCTGAGTAATACTCTACTGTGGAAGTGTACCACATGTTCGCTATTTTTTGGCTGTGAGACATCTAGAGTATTTCTATGTCCTGGTTCTTCTCTCTAAAGCTGCTGTGAACATAGTTGAACAAGTGTCCTTGTGCTAGTATGGAGTGTCTTTTGGGTATGAGGAGTACTACAGCTGGGCCTTGAGGTACATAAATTTTCATTTTCCAAGAAACCAACAAACTGATTGTTTTTCTTCTCTTTTATTGGATATTTTCTTTATTTACATTTCAAATGTTATCCCCTTTCCAAGTTTCCCCTTTAGAATCTTCTTATCCTTTTCTCTTCCTTTGGCCTCCATGAGAGTGCTTCCACAACAACCCACCTACCCACTCTCTCCTCCTCCTGCCCTGGCATTCCCCTACACTGGGGCATCAAGACTGCAGAGCACAAAAGGGCTTTTCTCTCACCATGGCTGTACAAATGTACAGTCCCTGCAGCACTGAAGGAATGTTCCCCTTTCTCAGTATGTTCAGTAGTATGAGCTGTCTCTTGTATTTTTGATCTTGGACATTTTGTGTGGTGTAAGATGGAATCTCAAGGTCATTTGATTTGCTTTTAATCAATGGCTAAGGATGTGAACGTAGGAGAGGTGCCTATCTTACTGCATTTTTATGTTCCATGTTTGTTTGATATCCCTGGGATATTCTTCTTCAGAAGAAATATAGAACAGGAGTGCACAGGGAGGGACAAGTGGGAGAGATGGAATGGGTCAATGTAAAAGGAGGGAGGAAAACCTGTGATCAGGATTTAATGTATGAGAGAACAATTTAAAAAATGTTTAAGGTCAGAAGTAACTTTTTAAAAATGAAAGACAAAGGGACAAAGAAATAAAAAGAAAGAAACACAAAGGAAGAAAATAAGGAAGAAAGGAAAAAAGGAAGAATTGAGGAAAGGAAGGAAGGAAGGAAGGAAGGAAGTCATTCTTCTTAAGTTTTGAGAAACCTACAACTTTAAAGTAAACAGCAGACACAACAAAGTCCATCCAGAAGCAACTAAAATAACATGATCCAGATTGCTGTTCCTATAGATTGATATTCCCTTTAATTTATGTATATAAGCCTTATTCACATCATAATATTATGTAAATGAGCCTATGATGGTTAGTTGTAAACTCTACAATTTAGAATCACCTGAAAAGATTTGTTTTTCATTTTCATTGGATATTCTCTGCATTTACATTTCAGATATTATCATCTTCACCCAATTCCATCCCCACTCCACCTCCCATTTCCAATATGAGGAGCCTCTGTCTCCCAGACACCTTCTCCTACATCACCACATTAGTATTTCCCTACACTGTGAAAACTAGCCTTCACTGAACCAAGGCCTCTCCTCTCACTGATGCCAGAGAATGCTATCCTCTGCTTCATATGTACCTGAAGCCATGGGTCTCTCCATGCAATCTCATTGGTTGATGTTTTAGTCCCAGGAATTGTGGAAGGTTTAGTTAGTTGATAATTTTGTTTTTCCTGTGGGGTTACATACACTGTCAGCTCCTTCAGTTTTTTTCTCTAGATCCTTCATTGGGATCCTTGTTTTCAGTTTGTTAGTCAGCAGGAAGCATCTTCATCTGTATCAATATAGTTCTGGATGAGCCTCTGAGGAGGAATCCATATCAGGTTCCTGCCAGTAAGAACTACTTGGCATCATCAATAGTGATTCGGTTTAGTGGCTGCATATGGGGTGGATCTCCAGGTGAGGTAGTCTCTGGATGATTGTTTTTCCAGACCCTGTTCCTATATTTGTCCCATTGGTGTTTTGTTCTCCCTTCTAAAAATGGCTGCAACATCCACAATCTGCCCTTCCTTCTTTTGGGGCTTGACAATTCCTGTGAATTGTTTCTTGGGTACTCTGAGTTTTTTGGGCTAGTATCTGCTTATCAGTGAGTTCATGCCATCTGTGTTCTTTTGTGACTAGGTTACCTCACTCAGGATGATAGCTTCAAGTTCCATTCATTTGCCCAGGAATTTCATGAAATCATTGTTTTTAATAGCTGAGTAGTACTCCATTTTGTAAATGTATCACAGTTTCTGTATCCATTCCTCTGTTGAAGGGCATCTGGGTTCATTCCAGCTTCTGGCTATATAAATAAGGCTGCTATGAACATGGTGGACCATTTCTCCTTGTTAGATCTTGGAGCTTCTTCTGGTATATGCCCAGGAGTGGTATAGCTGGGTCCATGGGTAGTACTATATTCAATTTTCTGAGCAACCCTCAGACTGATTTCCAGAGTTGTTGTACCAGCTTGCAATCCTATGAAGAGTGGAGAAGTGTTCCTATTTCTCCACATCCTTGCCCGAATCTGCTGTCACCAGAGTTATTCATCTTAGCCATTCTGACTGTTGGAATCTTAGAATGGTTTTGATTTGCATTTCTCCAATGACTAGGGGTGTTGAATATTTATTTAGGTGCTTCTCAGCCATTTGATATTCCTCAGTTGAGAATTTTTTGTTTAGCTCTGTATCACATATTTTAATAGGATTATTTGTTTCTCTAGAGCTTAACATCTTGAGTTTTTGTATACATTGAATACTACCCCTCTATTAGATATAGGATTGGTAAAGATCTTTTCCCAGTCTGTTGGTTGCCAGTTTGTCTTTTTGACATTGTCCTTAGCCTTATAGAAGTTTTGCAATTTCATGAGGTCACACTTGTCCATTCTTGATCTTAGAGCATATGCCAATGTTTTTTTGTTCAGAAAATTTTCTTCTGTGCCTATTTGTTTTTAGCTATTTCCCACTTTGTATTCTATTTGTTTCTGTGTACCTAGTTTTATGTGGAGATCTTTGATCCAAGTGGACTTCATCTTTGTACAGGACATAAGAAAGGATCAATTTGCATTCTTCTACATGCTGACTGTCAGTTGAACCAGCACCATTTGTTGAATAGGCTATCATTTTCCCATTGAATATCTTAAGATCCTTTATCTAAGATCAAGTGACTGTAGGTGTGGGGGTTCATTTATAGGTCTTTGATTCTATTCTATATATCTACCTGCCTCTCTCTGTACCAATACCACGCAATTTGTTTTTTATCACAATTGATCTATAATACAGCTTGAGGTCAGGGATGGTGACTTTTCTGGATGTTGTTTTATTATTGAGAATAGTTTTTTGCTATCCTGGGTTTATTATTATTTCATATAAACTTGTAACTTGCTCTTTAAAACTCTGTGAAGAAATGAGTAGAATCTGTAGATTGGCTTAGGCAAGTTGGCCAATTTTACTATATTGATCCTTCTAATTCTAATCCCTGAATGTGGGAGATCTTTACAACTTCTGAGGTCTTCTTCAATTTCCTTCTCCAGAGACTTGAACTTCTTGTCATATGTATCCTTCACTTGCTTGGCTAGTGTCACACCAATATTTTATATATTCTTTGTGACTATTGTGAAGGGTGTCAATTTTCTAATTTCTTTCTCAGCATGTTTATCCTTTGAGTAGAGGAAGGTAACTGATTTGTTTGAATTAATTTTATATACAGACTCTTTTCTGAAGGTGTTTATCAGCTGTAAGAGCTCTGGTGGAATTTTTGGGACCTCTTAAGTATACTATCATATCATCTTCAAATATTAATATTTTGACTTCATTTCTAATTTGTTTCCCTTTGACCTCTTTTTATTGTCAAATATCTCTCGCTAGTACTATATTGAATAGGTAGGGGGAGTGTTGGCAACCTTTTCTATTTTCTAATTTTAGTGCGATTGCTTCAAGTTTCTCACCATTTAGTTTGATGTTGGCTACTGGTTTCATGTATATCTGACTATGTTTAAGTATGAGCCTTGAATTCCTTATCTTTCCAATATGTTTAACATGAAGGGGTGTTGAATTTTGTGAAATACTTTCTCAGCATCTAAAGAAATAAACAAGTTCTCCTCCCTCCGGGAGTGGATTCCATTGATGAATTTCTGTAGAGTGAACCATCCTTGCATTCCTATAATGAAGCCTACTTGATCATAGTGAATGACCATTTTGATGTGTTCTGGATTCAGTTTGCAAGAATTTTATTGAGTATTTTGCATCAATATTCATGATGGAAATTGGTCTAAAGATCTTTTTTGTTATAGGGTCTTTGATGTTCTGTATATATAAGGTATCTGGTTGGTCTTTCTATGGGGAATATCGTGATTACATTAATAGAGGTTGAAAGAACCATCCACAGTGGATAGAATCATTATCTAAGGAAGAAATCCTGAGTTTTGCAAAGGTAGAAAGACATTAGCATACAGTCATATGCATTGATTTGTTCCTCTCTATTTCTGGACTGTGCATATAATATTTCCAACTTTCTAAACTCTTGTCCTTGTTACTTCCCAGTTATGAACATGACTTGAAAACGTGAGCTAAGCCAATGCTTTTCTTCTTAAGTGGTTACAATCAAGGTATTTTATCACAGTAAAAAAGGAAACATTTGATGATTGATAAATATCATATAATGTGAAAATGGGACATGCATGACTGGATTAGATTCCTTATATAGAGAGATGAATTTGACTTTACACACACTTACAAGGAAGAAATTTGAACATATATAAAGAAGGTCCCTGGAAAAAGTATTAAGAGAGACTTGAGCATCAATTGTAGTTTTTCCTTCTCTTTGGTCTTGAACTCCCAGCTTTTAGAACTGCAAGAAATAAATTCCTTTATTAAGATTCTGAATTTGTAGTACTTTGCTATGAAGTCTGAATAGATTAATATATGGGTGTTTTAATTCATCATGTGCTAACGGAAGACAAATGATGTAGTTAGAAAACCTATTTTCTAAGGACAATGACACAGTTAAACTGTTCTTTATTCTGTCTCTCTCAGTTACCAGGTGTTTGCAAAGATTCTGGCAAGAACCCCATGGCATATGACTCAAAGTTCAATTTTCTATTTCTATATAAAAAAATCTATGTTGTGAAGAAGTAGTTGAAAGAGACTAATTAAAGATTTAGCTGGAGCAATAGAACATATTAAATGAGATAAAGAGGATACAAATTGGAAAGAAAGAAGTCAATGTATATCTAGTCACAGTTTATTTGATAATATATGAAAACTCCCCAAAAACCTCATTCAGGGGACTCCTACAGCTACTAACCACCCTCAGCAAATTTCTGGATCCAAAACTACTTAAAAACAAAAATCTATAATCCTACAATATACAAATAATAAGTGGGCTAGAAAATATTTAGGAAAACCACACCCTTAACAATAAAGACAAATAATATACAATATCATGATGTAACTGTAACTAAGTAGTTAAAAGACCTCTGTGATAAGAACTTCAAATCTTCTGGAAAAGTGAAAAAGATATCAGACAAGAAAAATATCACCTGTTATCATTATTCAATAAGATTACCAAGATTATCATAATAACAATGGTCACTGAACTAAAAGTAATCAAAGACACAATGGAATTCCTATCAAAATTTCAACATAATTATTCAAAGATTTGAAATAACAATAACCAACTTCTTATGCAAAAATGAATACAAAATTCATACCATTTGGACCCTTGATTTTTGACAAAGAATCCAAAACTCTACATTGGGGAGGGGGAGCATCTTCAGTGAAATATAATGGTCTAACTAGATGTCTAAACAAAACAAAACTTAAGTCGATCATGATTTAAACATAAAACCAGATACAGTAAATATGAAAGAAGAGAAAAAGGGGAATTTTCTTAAACATATTGGCATATTCAACTTTCTGAACACAACACCAACAGCTTAAATACTAAAAACCATAATTAGTAAATGGTACCTTTGAAATCAAGGAGCTTTGAGAAAAAGAAAACCATTAATGTGATGAAATTTTTTGTTACAGAATGGGAAAGAGTTTTCAAAAATACTTTCTGACAGAGGACTGCCATCCCAAATATACAAAGAAGTCAAAAAACTAGACACCAGCAATCCAAATATCTCAATTAAAATGGGTATATAGCTAAACAGAGAATTCTCCAAGAGTAATCTCTAATGGCCAAGAAATACCTAAAGCAATATTCAATATTCTTAATTGTTGGAGAAATAAAAATCTAAACAACTGTGAGATTCTATCTTACACCCACCAGAATATCTGAGATAAAAATTCACACAATATCTCATCCTGTCAAGAATGTTGTTCAAGTGAACATTCCTCCATTGCTGTTGGAAGTACAAACTTGGATAACTATTTTGGATATCAACTTGGCAGTTACTCAGAAACTGTAAATAAATATAACTCAAGACTCAGCTATCTTACTTTTAGTATATACACAAAACAATTTCCTCCATACCAGAAGGATGCTTTCTCAACTGTGTTCTCCACAGTTATATTTGTACTAGCTAGAAACTAGATACAACATAGATGTGCCTCAACTGAAGAATAAATAAAGATAAAAAAGTAGACTTGTATAATGAAAAACTCAGCAACTAAAAACAATGACATCATAAAAGTTTCAGGAAAATGGGTTGAACTAGAAAAAAATCATCATAAGTGGCATAACCCAGACCCACAAAGATAGCCATGTCTTATGTAATCACTCCCTCATAAGTGGATATTAGGCATAAAGCATTGGAGAGCCATGTTATAATTCCTAGAACCAAAGAAGCTAAGTAACAAGGAGGCTCAAAGGGAGAGATGTTCAAATATTACTGTGATGAGAAAAAATAAAAAAATTCATCATAAGAAGCAGATGAATGGAGGGAACTAGGTGGGAGAAGGACAGGAGAGATCCATAGGGGAAGGATAGAGAGAACTGGAAAAGAGAACTGGAATCAGCAGAGGGGCATCTCTGGCAAGGCCAGAAACCTCAAACAATAGAATTTTCCAGCATCTATAAGAGTGACCCCAGCTAAAACTTCTAGAAATTGGGTGAAACCTTTATTCACATCTCAATTAACAAGAAGACTTTTAATGGAGAAAACACCAACCACAAAGCTGTTTAACCATACTTTATTCCGCCTATAGGGAGTGCAGAGTTAAATATGGAGAAGACATTGAGGTAATAGGGCTCTTGAAGCCTAAGCAGTGAGAAATTCCATAAATGACACAATTACTGATGATATTCTGCTATATTTGCAGATAGGTGCTTAGCATAACTGTTATGTAGAGACTTCACCCAACAACTAATGGAAATAGATGTAGATACCCACAGACAAACATTATGTGAAGTTTGGGAAATCTTGTGGAAAAGGAAGGCAAAGATTTAGAACTGAGAGAGGTCAAGGACAACGCAAGAAACCTATCAAATCAACTAACCTGGGTGCACAGGTGCCCACAGAGACTAAACTATCAAAGAGAGAGCATGAGTGGTATGGAACAAGACCTTCTGGACACATGTAGTTTTTGTGCATCTTCATTTTTATGTACATCTCTTAATATCAGGAGAAGTGGCTGTCCCTAACTCTGTTACTTAATGTTAAATTCCTTCCTTCTAACTTCGCTGACTTGTCTGGCTACAAGATAAGATAGATATTCCTAGTCTTACTGCAACTTGATATACTTGTCATCTGGAAGGCTTACTACTGAATAAGTTCACCCTGTCTAGTTCTTTTTGAACTGTGGCTTACTGATATAACTCAGGTATTCTGGCTCAACATTCCTCTCTAAACTGACTGATTCAATCTTATTTCTCTCAATTTCTCACTGAATTGTTCTGCTTGGCCTTAAACTAACTCTGATTATCTGTTCTAATAATATGAGTCCTTCTTAATTTCTGGATCATTATGTCTTCACCTGCGTTTAGCTTGTTCACTGTATAACTTCTCTCTATAAAACTGTCCTGGTCATATTGCTCCCTCTCTTCTTTCTTTTCTCCCAAGAGTTGGACGTATCCTATCTCTGACTCATTTTGTTAAATCTTTATCTGAATCCTTACTTTTTTCCCTGCAAAGATAGACATCATTTTCTAACATTGCTGCTTCCTTCTACAAACTATCTTAATCTACATTGTTAGGAATTAAATGTATGCAATAAAGCCATTTCTGTATTTCATCCAGATTATTCTGTAATCCAGACTGTGTCTACATTCAAGACATACCACATAGACACAGAAGGTCTTTGGATTATATCCCTGTCAGAGAATCCATGTTGCTGAATTAAAATTCTTTTACAAACCTAAAGGATAGGGTCAAGGGGACAGGGGAAGAGAGGAAGATAAGATTAGAATGTAAAGTTATTTATTTAATTTTTTATATTATAATTAATTATAATACAATATATGATAGAATATATAAAACTTATATAAGAAATTGATTATATATATACATATATATTTTAAAACATCCTATCCTCTGTAATCTAATAGATATATAGGACAGTGTTTCTCTTTCTTTTTACTGTATTTTTTATTATCTGAAAGTATAATTCCATTCTACCTTCTTGTTGGTTCTAAGGAGTCAACTCAGATTACTCTTGGAAGGTTTTAACTGCTAAGCTAACTCATCAACCTTGTATAACTTGGAAAGCATCAGCCTCATTTAACTATTCTTCATTTAATATATTAATTTTCAAAATGAATCCCATTTCATTTATATGCATCAACTCTGAAATTGCTTATTGTTTAAAGTTATGTGAGCATGTTGTCCAGGTTGGCCAGGTGATTCTAGTCTATTAAAGTTTTTAGTTCAATATCAGTAAATATTTAACAAGAACAAAATGTACTATTTGGATATAGAGAGGAGAAAGTGAAATAGGATAAATGGTACAGTCATAACACTATATAGTCAGCCATTTAACCCCAGAACCTTAGTGCCTCCTGGCTAGGTTTCTCTGAAGGACAACATCTGGGGGAAATTTTTTATTTCCCTGGAACTCTCGAAAAGCTTCAATTAAACTGTGTACATACACAGTTGCTAAGACAAAAGTCACCTACCCAAACAAACAGTGAGAAAGAAAACATCTCATTGTAAAACATTCAATAAATGCATTTATACAACTGCAGAATATACCAGGGTAACTTCCAAATTAAGTAGTAAAGTGTTCCCACAGATAGTAACTCGGATTTGTGTTCCCTCCTTTAGTCTTTCCCTAACACAGTCTATAATGTTTCTTGACTATTAAGAATTTTCCACTGTTGTTTATTTCTTTATGTCTCAATGAATTATATCTATTAGCCCCATCTACATAAGCATATTGATGAATATATCATGATTTTAATTGGCTTTAAATTCCTGAAGCAAAATTAATAAACTGATTAAATGAATCCTTAAGTACTTAGTGTTTTTATGTTGCATTCAGTTCAATGAAGTATAACACAGTTTAACAATCAAACAAAACTGCATTTCAACAACTTCAAAGAGGAAGACTAAATGGATAGATAGGATTAAAAACAAAACGAAGCTTCAACCACATCTTTGGGGCAATTGTTTCCACAATAGTTAGAAGAATAGTGAACGGTTTCTATTTCTAAATTTATTTGCCATATTTTCTATAGCCCATCCTATTTTGTCTACTTTATTTACTGGAGAAGTATTTGCTTCTGCAAGGCCACAGCAATAAAAGGCAAATAAAATGTAACTACAATGCATCACAGGGCAGGCTCACGGCTGCAGCATCTCACAAGTGAGACATTGGAAATAGAGCTCAGTTTAGGAAGCTGGATTGTTGGGGTGTCAAGCAAATATAATTTTATAAGCAACTATTGTATCTTTCTCACTGAACATTGACAAGAAGCTATGTAAGAGGAAAAGGTTTGTAGAACAGTGAAATTGAGCATTTTGAAATAACATAAAATTCAGAGCTTAAATTTATACAAATACAGGGTTACAATATTTTTGCCATCTTCAATTTTGAGTGTGTTTCTTGAAAAATTTTAAAATTTTGCATATTGTTTTTTAGTAAAAAATAGAAGATGGTGCAAGATAGTTATGGGGTGAACTGCTTCTTTTATGAATGAACTTAGAAAAGTTAAAGAAACACGTATTTAAAATATATCCTTATATTGAATTTATAGAAAAAGAGGGCAGTTAAGTCTAGGCAAATGAGGATAGTCACTAATGAAAGGAACAGCTATAAATACCATAACATTTTATTCTTGCCTTTCTACAAAACAGGTCCACAAGAATTTATGGGGGGTCAGTTCCCCAGAGAAATATGTAGCTGCAATGGTCTAGGTATCAATAAAGTTCAGGAAGAAAATAATGAAAGAATTGAGCAGAAAGCCAGCAGAAATTCATTCCTTAAACTGAAAATACTGGTTACCAAAAGATTTGTATTTCCAAGGCTTTATAATGGCAATTTGACTGAAGGCATTTCTTAGCATTTTTTTGTCTAGGAAAAGTGACAAGCTTGGCACTTACTATATAGTTCACTTCTTCCTAATCTACTAGAGGCCAACATACCCTTGTCTGAGTCCCTTCCTTCATACAATTGAGAAAGAATAAGCAATATTCTCTTGTAGAGAAGTATGTGTAAAAGTAATTATGCATATGAGGCACTTAGCACCAAATAAGTTAAAAACCAATTGTTCAAAGCAGAATTCCAGAGACATATTCAGACATTTTAAAATAATGATCCAGGTTCCAGGACTGGAGGTCCAAAAACCAGTAATCCCAGCATTTGATAAACAAAGAGAAGAGGAAATGCTTAAGTTCCATTCAAGACTAACCTAAATCTATCTAATAAGACTCTGACTCTTTAAAAAAAAAAGTACTCTGTTATAGTTCATACTGTTACACATGCTTACCTGTGCAAGGTCCTGAGTTCAGTTCCCTAAGCAAGCATAAAAAATTCTTTTTATCCTAGAACATAAAATGTTTTGAAGAAATGAAATCCCAGAAATGAGATGACACATGCCCAGTCCTTGCTTTTGTGGTGATATGGAAATCTGTCACTGTAAAAATTAGTGAGTTACATTAGAGACACATACTGCCCCCAAGTTAACAGAAGGTGAGAGGAGAACATATGAAGAAAACATCTCCAGACCATGGAAGAAGTTCTCAAGAGGTGAAAAATTAAAAATGAAACTTCTCAACTTTTACAATTGATGCAGAAGATGAATAAGGTCAGCTTTCAAATATGAGACAGAAGAAAAATGTAAACATACAGAGAGGAGAGGTGCAGATACAAATGTTCAAACTTCAAATAGCACCAAATGCCATTACATATAGAAACAGGAGCATCATGAAGTGTTGAAGAAAACAGTGTTAGTTCTAAATTTAAGTACCTATTTTAGCAACAATTTAATCAGATGACATAATAAGAATAGCAAAATCATAGACACCAAAAAGATGCTGTTGAGGTACAGATTTATAAATCATTTTGGACAGAGTCTAAGGATAAGCCTTGGTTCACAAGGCACTTGCTGCACAAGAACAATCATCTGTATTTAAATCCGAAACACCTTCATGGAAATGTAGGTGAGGTGGCAACCTCTTGTATATTTAATCTCAGAGCAAGGATGGTAGAGACAGAAACAGCCCACTGGCTTTCTTTTTTTTTAACATCTTTATTTTACAAAACAAAGATAAATGTACAGATTTCAAGCATTTTTTGCGTAAAATTATACAATACATTTTTGTCAGTACTTTTTTCAGATTTTAAAATAATTTTTACATAAATCTATATGAATAGTCAGTACTTGATCTTTTTAAAGCTTTGACTGTATGCATCGAAAACCCAATAGTTACAATGAGCACAAAGTACATGCAAAACAAAATGTAACATGAAAATAGTCAAAGTTTTTTTGTTGTGTAATGATTTTTTTGTTTTGTTTTGTTTTCTTCATTTCTTGGACTTCCTACAGTCTGTGAGTTGTTTCTGGGGCAGTGCGAGCCTCTGGGGGTTAGCATCCCACTATCAGTGACTGCATATTATGTCTGTTCTTTTGTGACTGGGTTATCTCACTCAGAATGATATTCTCTAGATGCAGCCATTTTCTTAAGAATTTGGTCAAGTCATTGTTTCTGGTGGCTGAGTAGTATTCCATTGTGTAAATGTACCACAATTTTTGTATCCATTCATCTTCTGAAGGGCATTTGGGTTCTTTCCAGCTTCTGGCTATTATAAATAGAGCTGCTATGAACATTGTGGTGCATATAGCTTTGTTGTGTACTAAGGTGTCTCTGGGGTATATGCCCAGAAGTGGAATAGCTGGGTCTTCAGGTAGTATTATGTCCAATTTTCTGAGGTATCGGCACACTGATTTCCACCACTCTGGAAATCAGCCCACTGGCTTTCTATCCAGTTAGTCTAGCTAAATCGTCAAACTAAAGATTTAAGGAGAGAACCTTTCTTTCAAAATTAACCTGGGGTGCCACAAAAGGAAATATGTAATATTAACCTGTGTATACACACAGACACACACACACACACACACACACACACAAACACATTTGTGTGTCCCTGAACCTGCATACTACACATGAATATAAGAAATACGTTTAGGATAAATATGAGAATAAAAATATCACAACTGAAACTTAATTTGCAATTTCATGAAGTCTTACACTTTTCCACTTCAAAATATTTTGCCTAAAATTACCATAAATATATAGTTTGTATAGTTTGATGGATTGTGAATTCTTCATAAAACTGAAGCAGAAGCTCTGTAATGCTTTAAAATTCTTATGAAGCCCTTGTATGCATATAACACTGTAGGCACATGGCATAAATGAGGACAACTTAGTATTATAGCATAGCGATATTAAGAAAGATATATTCAGAATTCACTTTTCAAGTCTTTTTCATTTCTCTGCCCTTAATGTTTTGTTTATTCACAATCAAACCTGTGCTGAAGCACCGTCTCTTCGCATACCCCGTTGGCATCATCTTTTCCCATTTAGAGGCTTCTCACACTTTCCTCACAATTTTTTTCTGCTCTGCCCCTTCTTTGTATCTTTCCATTATGAGTGAAAATCATCACGTTAACACTGCAATTCAAATTTAGTAGTCTCTTACTCTGTCTTCTACCATGGCTTCGATAAACTGAAATACGGATATTCTAGGATCATAGGACTCTTCTGAGTTCTCACCAGAACTAACTCTCTCGTTCAAGAAGCATTAGTTAAGGGGGAGGAAGGGGATAACATTTAAAATGTAAATACAGAGAAAATCCAATAGAAATTATGGACATGACAAGAAAATATGTATACATATGGAAAATTTTAATACAGTAAAAAAAAAAAAAAAAAATCAAACTATGTGTCCAGTAGGTGGCAGTCGACTTTGGAGTCTATCTGCTTCGACACTGTTCAAACCCTGAGGGAGAAATGGATGCTCCTTCAACCTCCAAAAGATCCATTTTCTTCTGCCTGTTTCATATTATGCTCATACCCTCAGCTGAGAACGTGGATGCACAGCCACCGTGGGACTGACCTCAGCTATGTACCTAATTTATAGACAAAATATGTAAAAAATGGTGCTTGTGGAAATGAAGGAGAGATTCCTTACCAGATTCAGAGACATTCCTCCTGCATCTCCTTTTTCACTTCCCTCTCCTTCCCACTCAACAAGATGGACAAATGAAATCAGATATTTGAGCAGACTTCTCAAATATGTGTGTGACTGGTGAGCAGATGTTGGTGACAATGTATACCTTAAGGAGAACAAAAACAGGGACCTGACCCTCCACACTAACCTTGGATATCTGACCTCTAGACTAGTCTAGTTTAACAGGGACCTGACCCTCCACACTAACCTTGGATATCTGACCTCTAGAGTAGTCTAGTTTAACAGGGACCTGACCCTCCACACTAAACCTTGGATATCTGACCTCTAGACTAGTCTAGTTTAACAGGGACCTGACCCTCCACACTAAACCTTGGATATCTGACCTCTAGACTAGTCTAGTTTAACAGGGACCTGACCCTCCACACTAACCTTGGATAGCTGACCTCGAGACTAGTCTAGCTTAAGGATTTTTGCTGCTGCTGTTCTCATTTATATCACTTTGAGGGGTTGATCACAAATGGCCAAACTAACCCTAACTGAAAAATTTTTCAGTAGACGTACTGTTTTTCCAGTGTAAGATTTAATAATTAATTCTACTGATTTAAAGGTGTGAGCTAAACATAGAAATGAAAGAAGTAAATGTCACTTTTCTGATACATTTCAGAGGCCTGGAATGGATAAATAGAAATACACATTTTGACATCCCATTTCTTTGGTAAACCATGCCATAAACTATTGGGTGCATAAGATACAAGGAGAAGAAAATGAATGCATCACATTCCCAGGATCTGTGTTGAATATAATGATAATTACTAAAAAATACATTTACAGTGCATACTATGCTGTTAAACATCACTCAAAAACAGACTGATGTGAGAATATTAGCATCACCATAACAATTTAATTGTTTTTTCTCTGTGGGATAGTTAGGAAATGGGAGGTCAGAGGGATAAATAAGCAAAGAAGATCAAAACACAGCGTGAGCCTTAGAAACTGAAGTCTTATCCTAGGTGGGTCAGCCTAGAAACTCATCATGATATAGTTGGACATAGTCTCCATATTTCTATGTTATTAGGTTGTTTTAGCATTATATTTTTATATTCTTTAAGGCAGCAAATAAATCGTATGCCTCTATATCTCTATATCCAGTGAAACCCCTCAAATTCAGTAATCTTTGGGTATATTATTGCTTGAAATAAATCCCAATTTACATCTTTAAATAGCATATAACATTCTTATGTTCAACACACTTAAGTCTTTCATTTCCAATATTAACATTATATTTTAAAGTTCAGGTCAATCTGTTTTTTTTTTTTTTAAATGACTTTATTTTGCAAAACAAAGATAAATGTAAAGATTTTAAGAATTTTTTGCTTAAAATTATACATTTTTGTCAGTACTGTTTTTTCAGACATTAAAATAAATTTTACATAAAACCATGTGAATATGTTTTTTAGTCAGTACTTGATTTTTTTCAAGGGCTTGACAGTATGCATTGAAAACCTACTAGTTGCAATAAGCGTAAAGTACATGCAAAACAAAACACAACATGGGAATAGTCAAAGTCTTCTTGTTTTGTGAATATATGTATATTTTTTGTTTTCTTTATTTCTTGGACTTCATACAGTCTGTGAGTTGTTTCTGGGGGAGTGCAAGCCTCTGGGGTTAGCATCCCACTATCAGTGACTGCATATTATGTCTGTTCTTTTGTGACTGGGTTATCTCACTCAAAATGATCTTCTCTAGATGCAGCCATTTTCTTAAGAATTTGGTTAAGTCATTGTTTCTGGTGGCTGAGTAGTATTCCATTGTGTATATGTACCACAATTTTTGTATCCATTCGTCTTCTGAAGGACATCTGGGTTCCTTCCAGCTTCTGGCTATTATAAATAGAGCCGCTATGAACATTGTGGTGCATATATCTTTGTTGTGTATTAAAGTGTCTCTGGGGTATATGCCCAGAAGTGCAATAGCTGGGTCTTCAGGTAGTACTATATTCAATTTTCTGAGGTATCGCCAGACAGATTTCCAGAGTGGTTGTATTAGCTTGCAACCCCACCAACAGTGGAGAAGTGTTCCTATTTCTCCGCAGCCTCGCCAGCATCTGCTGTCATCTGAGTTTTGGATCTTGGCCAATCTGACTGGTGTGAGGTGGAATCTTAGGGTTGTTTTGATTTGCATTTCCCTGATGGCTAAAGATGTCGAGCACTTCCTCAGATGTTTTTCGGCCATTCGGAGTTCCTCAACTGAAAATGATTTGTTTAGCTCTGTACCCCATTTTTTAATAGGGTTATTTGATTCTCTGGTGTCTAGCTTTTTTGAGTTCCTTGTACACCTTGGATATTAGGCCTCTATCTGATGTGGTGTTGGTAAAGATGTTTTCCCATTCTGTTGGTTGCCATTTTGTTTTCTTGACGATGTCCTTAGCCTTACAGAAACTTTGCAATCTCATTAAGTCCCATTTGTTAATCTTTGACCTTAGAGCTTGAGCCATTGGTGTTTTGTTCAGGAAATTTTCTCCTGTTCCTATGTGTTCTAAGGTTTTCCCTACTTTCTCATCTAATAGTTCCAGTGTATCTGGTTTAATGTGGAGATCTTTAATCCACTTACACTTGAGCTTTGTACGAGGAGATAAGAACGGGTCTATTTTCATTCTTTTGCATGTTGAGTGCCAGTTGGACCAGCACCATTTGTTGAATAGGCTGTCCTTTTTCCATTGAATGTTTACTGCTCCTTTGTCAAAAATCAGGTGACCATATACATGAGGGCTCATTTCTGGATCTTCTATTTTATTCCATTGATCCACTTGCCTATTTCTGTACCAGTACCACGCAGTTTTCAGCACAATTGCCTTGTAATATAGCTTGAGGTCAGGGATAGTGATTCCCGCAGATGTTTTTTTGTTGTTGAGGATGGATTTCGCTATTCTAGGTCTTTTGTTATTCCATATGAAATTGCACATTGATCTTTCCAATTCCATTAAGAACTGGGTTGTAATTTTGATGGGGATTGCATTGAATCTGTAGATTGCTTTTGGTAGGATGGCCATTTTTAAGATGTTGATCTTTCCAATCCATGAGCATGGGAGATCTTTCCATTTTCTGAGATCCTCCTCAATTTCTTTCTTTAGAGGTTTGAAGTTCTTGTCATACAGGTCCTTCACTTCCTTAGTTAGAGTCACATCAAGGTATTTCATAGTTTTTGTAACTATTGTGAAGGGTACCTTTTCTCTAATTTCTTTCTCCACATGTTTGTCCTTTGAGTATAGGAAGGCTACTGATTTGTTTGAGTTAATTTTGTATCCGGCCACTTTGCTGAACTTGTTTATCAGCTGTAGGAGTTCTCTGGTGGAATTTTTGGGGTCACTCAAGTACACTATCATGTCATCGGCAAAGAGTGACAATCTGTTCTTTGTAACAACAAAACTTACATAGTTCCCTACCACAATACATGTACACATACACACACGTATACATATGTGTGTGTATGTGTGTATGTATAAGTACATGTATAAGTACTCAATTAAAACAGGCAACTTGATTGCACAAATGTAATGGAAAGGTTTCTTTGGGATAACGTTGTCAGTAATGTTTCTCTGATATGTGCTGCTTTATAAAATATTGTAGCCGTGTGGTAGAATCTTCATTGAGCCCTTTGGTTTGTAACATTACATGGCACTTGATTTATTTCTCTCCTGAATTCGTTTTTGTTCTGCTTCATAATGAGTCCCCTTCATGTAATTCAGCCAATGCCAAGAGGTTCTTGGATATTTTTTTGCTCATTGTTGCCCATTTCTCAGCTTTATAACTACCTCCATGCCTGCAAACATAGAGTCACACAGCTAGATTTTTGGAGATGCCAGTAAATGACACAGTCCCTTTCTGGTAAATAAGAAGCCACTTTCTGCTCACATTCTCCTCACTGGTTTTGTCCATGCAGATTTCTATGTGGAAGCAGAGACAAGCATTCTTTGTCAAAAAGTCAATTGCTTTCCAGCAGTTGTCCTGGCTAAATGCCTGCCTTTCAGCAGATGTATGAACATTTTCCCAAACCTAAATTCAAATCAGAACTTGTATCCTGGCAAACAGAGCCAACAAATCCCAGACCCAAATTCCTAAAATTGAAGAAAGGAAGACTAATGCACTGAATTAAATCAAGGTAGGATTCCTGCTGAAAAGATCTAACCCTGTCCAAGGTTCACCTGATTCAATCCAGGTACCAACGTCACTGACACGTATCAGGAGCTGAACAAAAGAGCCACAGACATAGAAAGAGAAGCCTTCCCACAACCTTCACAGAAACCACTAACAGAATCCTCATGACTTCCATTTGGCAAGACATGAGCATGATGAATGAATGTGAGGGGTTTTCTTCTGTTAGACTAAAATAATCCCCAGATATGAACACTAAAGGCCATAGAGAAGCAGTGTCCACATAGCAAGAGTTCTATGTACTCAGTTGTTTAAAAGTTGGGATTCTCCTTAGATACAAAGAGAAAAGATGTTTTGTTTCATTTAGTATTGCCTGTTTTCAATTTTTACTTGGGATATACATTGGCAAGCCTAGAGTTGAACATTGCATACACCCAATGAGATGCCTTTTGAAAGTTTTACTAGACAGAAGAACACTTGTTCTGTAACAGCAGCCTTGCTCATAACAGGAGCTCTTTCCTGCTTCCATTATTCAGATGCATTACTCACCACAGATGTGCATTTCTTGCCAACATCAGAAAGATCAAAGCCTTGAAGTACAGATGAAGTGATTCTAAGCCACTGCAAGTGATTACATGTGACCTCTTCCAAATTCAAGAACAATGGAGGGAATGCCTTACTAACCATATATAACAAAGACATCCATTTCTTCCTCCTCTTCTTCTTCTTGTTATTATTGTATTATTATTATTGTTGTTATTATTATTATTATTATTATTATTATTATTATTATTATTATTATTATTATTCGTCTCCTACTCTCCCTCCCTTCCTTCCTCCTTCTCTCTCTCTCTCTCTCTCTCTCTCTCTCTCTCTCTCTCCCCTCCCCAGGGTGGAGGGGTGTCTCTCTTAGTTTTTCAATGACAGGTCGTCATTGGCTTGTTAATCAGGGAGTAGGCTAGGCTGGCTGGCCAGGAATTTTCAACGTTCACCTAGTCTTCCTTTATCCACCTGTACAACATTAAACTTAAAAGTGTGTGCAATCTTACCTCACATTTTAAAGATGGGTGCTGGAGATTCTGTTCATGTTTAAATGTTAACCACTTTAACTATTCAGTTATCCCCACAGACCAAGTCAGCTTATTTCTAAGCTATTTATATGCATAAGTAACTTGCCTATGGTTGTAATGTTATAGATATAAACTTCTTGTTACATTGTTTTGTTTTTATGTATAGGTATTTTGTTCCAATAAGTCTCTGTGCACCACATGCATTCCTGGTGCCCACAGAACCTTGATGAAGGTAGAAAATTGTCTCAGACTATAATTGGAGATGGTATGTGCCAGCAAGTGGGGACTAGAAATTGAACTCTTAGTCCTTCTCAAGAACAGCAAAACACCTTCTCTTCAGGCGTGGTTTTGAAAATGTCCAGATCCAGAGAAATGAAGATCTCTAAAACATAGACAATTTCTTGATTTCACACAAGCATGCAACTGTGCTAGTTTTCATGTCCAGGCAATCCAACACAGAACCTTTGGTGCTGCCCTCTGCTTCTTTCATGAGAATGGTAACACAATTATTAAAACATGTTTGAGGTACTTCCTTAGTGCTTTGGAGAAAAACGTAGTCCTTGAAAAGCAACTCATTCTAAGGTGTTCATGAGACTAGAGTAGAATCCTAGCGTCCTAGGTGCTGTGAAATATATTACATGCAGACTATAAGACTACACCAAATGAATAGAAGCAGTACGATTGAGTTTATATGCAATTCTTGATGAGCAATGGGTAAAACGAGATGGAAAAAAATGAAAGGTGCTTTGCAGGGTGAGATTAGAGACTATTTTGGGCAACAGTCTTGCTTGTTTCCATCTCTATTCCCAACAGAACCCAATGGACTCATTTTCAGTCATCTCCAGCATCCACAGTGCCAGAGGAAGATGCTAAACTAGCAATACGATAGGCTCAAATAAACTCGGAAAATTAAAACCCATGTTTTTAGTTTTGTTATTCCACTCCTCATGAAAAAATTTAGCATAGATATTTCTAGTAGCCATTTTAATCATGCAACAGGAAACAGCTTTTAAAAATCTGAGCCATATTAGCATAAAAAAACAGAATTAGAAGTTAGTGTACAACTCTTAACCTCAGTTTCACTCTAGAAATCCCCCCCTTTGTACTTATTATAGCTAATTTTGCATCGTAAGTAACAGCACAGAGAGTTAGAACCCTGCTGCCAGCAGCCAATGGTGTGCTCACTTCTCTGCTTGAGATTCTTGGTCTGATTTCTCACAGAAATATTTTAGCCATGTTGTTTTGAAGTTTCATACTGCCCTTCACAGGATTTCCTTAAGTTCAAGGGCCTCTTCACACCCAAAGGCTTTAGAGTATGGCCTGTCTCAACCATGTCTAGACAGGAGTGGCAGGAAGTTAATGTCCTAAGATCTAATCTAGGGTCTCTTGTCTTTTTTCCTGTCCATGGAGAGAGCATCGCCACACACCCAGGTGTGTCTGCCAAAATCTGTAGAATCTTCTTTGATATTTTTTTTTTCTGAGAACTCACAACCTTCAGTCAGGAAATCCTGTCAGTTCTGATATCAAAATATTTTCAACATTATTTTTACAAAGAGTCTTTTTCATATCCTTGAGAGCTATATAATGAATCATGGAAGAATAACAAGTTATGATTTTATTTTTGCAAACTACTTGTGAATGAGATGAGAAAATATTAAATGTGTGCTGTGCATATATATATATATATATATATATATATATATATATATATATATATATATATATATATATATATATATATATATATATATATATACCCAGAGAAAGATTTATGTACACACTCAGACAATAATTGTTGAATCTAAGTAAAGGGGATGAATATGGTTATTTGTTTCTGTTTTCTACTATTCTGATACTCAATATATTTAATATATAAGGAGTTTTGGAAAAATACAAATTCTAACACATGTACTTTATTTCTCAGAATGTAGTCACTCCTTGAGAAGTACACACAGGACTACTGCTTCCAATAGTGCTTCTCAGCTATGCTCTTCTGTGGCCTGAGTGCTTGGGAAGGATTCCGAACTTTGCTTCAGATTCTGCTTCTGCTTCTGCACCTCTATAATCAACCCTTGATAGCAAGGGTTCTTGAAAACCTCATCTCTCTATGCCCACACTTTAAAGCTTTCTTTTGACTTCTGGACTCACTTACACAAAAAGCCAAAATTCTTACCATTGTTAATTGTGTCATAGGGTCAACCCAGGTCACCTCAGATGTTTTTGCCTTTACATTTTCATTTGCCTGTTACTTTTTTGGACAATGCCTTTTATATTGACAGAAAAAAAAACTCTATCTCAAGAGAATTGTCATTTTATATCCCAAAGATTTCTTGGGTGTTCTGTAGCATGATATATCTGATAAATATATTCTAAGTAATAAATGATGTTGATTCTACTCAATTGGTAGTGAATTCATGCAGAAACATGTTCTAAAGGATTGTGAGCATTCTTTGAGGTGAACATTAACAGTTCTGTGATAGATACATGAATTCTATTATAACTGTGAGAAGAAGAATGTGAAATGGCACTGGCTAAATAATTAACTTCTCAGTTCTACAAAGAGCTCTGATGAATAGGCATTAAGAGCCTAAAAGGATATGATGGAGCAGCTATGAATTCTTACTGGTGTTTCACAAGAAGCTTCATCCATTTGTTCATTTAATCTCTGAAGGCATTTTATAATTCAATCATTCTTTCAGCAAATGATGACTGAGATATTATTCTACCTAATGGAATTACAGAGGTCAGCCAAAGAAATTGAAAGACTTCGGAGAATTCTAGTGAGATAGATAAAAATTTTAGGTGAATGAGGGAATGAGTCAGTAAATGAATACAAGGTAGTAATACTTAACTAGATTCTAGGTAAGATTTGGTTTCTACCATGCTACCTAAATTTTCATTGTGAAGCATCTCGTCTCCAAAAACTTCCCTTTCCATAGTTTCGTGGTAAGGTTTTACTGCCCACCTCATTGAAAACATCCACATTCAGGCACGATGTTTTACTTTTACTTTCTATCATGTATTAAAAAACAAACAAACAAACAAAAAAGAACAAATGAAATTCCTGGCTTCTATAGTGCCCTATTTATATTGCCTTATTGTTCTATGTCTTCATTACAAACTCCTTCCTTGCGTTTACCTTCTTACCTACATTTTAAGGTATCCATGTTCAGGCTCAGAATTCAGAGTTTTTTTTTTTTTTCTTCTCCTTACATTATTCTTAGTGATCTCATCTGCTACTGTGCTATAAAAATGATTTATTTCCTGATGATTTCCAAATCCATAGCTACAGTCTTGTCTCTCAAAATTCAGATCTATCCATCTTGATGTCTATGCCCATATATCTAATAGCATTGCAAACATAACAATTTCAAACTTTAGCTTCTGCCATTCTCCACCAATATCCATCAAAATAAGCAATGTGATGCTGCAGTAATAAATAGTCAGTAAATCACTGTGGCCCTGCAATAGGAAAGGTCATCTCTGGTTTCCCACAATGATTGGAACAGATGCTTAACAATCATAGTCACTCACATACATGAAATAAATCCCAAAATCCCTTTACACAGAGATGCAATGTTAATATCAATGACCAACTCTTAAAGTTATTGCATATTTTTTGAGAATCTACTTGAGATTATAGTATAATTACAACATTTCCAACCTTCACCCTTCTCTCTCCAAACCATCCCAGGTATCCCTCCACACTCTCCTTCAAATAGATTGTGTTTTGCAACAACTGTTATTGCATGCACAAATTCAAATAAATACATGATCCCAAATATTAGGTCTGTATAATGATGTATATCATAACAATCTGAATTTCACCCATACGATTTTAGCTAAACAGAATCACAGAAACATATAATATTCTAAGAAAATAGATAAGTCCAATTCACTTCATTTTAAAAAAATATATATATAAAGCATTGGGTATTTACAATTATCATGCAAACATACCACTTTACACACACACACACACACACACACACACACACACACACACACACACACATACACACACACACACCATTTTTACACCACATGCTTAGTAAGTGGCAGTTTGCTTTTATTGCATAAAACCATTTTTTTTTACATTGCCCTTATATCTTCACCACAACTCCCTCCCCTCCTGTCTTCCCTGTCTCAACCTTAAGAATCCTTTCCCAATTGCTTCCTACCTCAGAGAAGGAGAGCACCTTTGGGTACCATCCTACCCGGAGGCATCTTGTCCCAGCAGGTCTAAGCATATCCTTTCTCATATAGGATCAACCAGACTGTTAGATAGAGGGAAAGGGGTTCAATGTTAGGGAACAGAGACTGAAACAGCTCCCATTTCAGTTTTTAGAAGATCCACATCAAGACCAAGGTGTATATTTGCTAAAAATGTGTAGGGTATCTGATTCTACCTCCTTCATGCTCCCCGATTTGTGTCCCAGCCTTTGTGAGCTACCATGGTCCCAAGTTAGCTGACTCTGTAGGTCTTCTTGTGCTATGCTTGACCCCTCTGACTTGTTCACCTTTTTTTTTTTTTGAGTTGTTCACTTTTATCTTTCACTCTTTCACAAGACCCCCAGGGCTCTGCATGAGACATTTGTAGAGCATGAAGCAGCAATCCATTGAGAGCAGACCATCTAGAGATGAAAACTCTATTTAAGCTAAGAAAAAACAAAACGACAAGAAAGTGATATTTGCTATCAGGCAAACATGATAATTACTTTTTCAGGGAGAACAGGGTATCATAGTAGAAAAAGTCCCAGCTTTAGCCAGTGCAAAACAATATTATGCCTATAAACCCTGAAAGAAAATGCAGATTTCAATGCTACTAAATGCCAGACAAGTTGTATTGAGAAAAGCACAAAATATTTCAGTTTTAAATGATTTAATTTGGAAAATATGATACTGCAAATAAGTTATATCACCATCCTATGCAGACTTCATATTCTGTAATGATTATTTCTGCAAAATGTTTTTCAACAGTGCAGTGATAGGAAGGTCTATGCTAGCCTTCTAGTTGACTGACCCTTTGGCATGAAAGGATTTGATTGACCTCTTATCTTTCTCCTTCTCCCTCCCTGCCTCCCTCCCTCCTCCCTCCCTCCCTCCCTCCCTACCCCCCCCCCCTCTCTCTCTCTCTTTCTTTCTTTCTCTAGACTTTGAAAATACATTTAGAGTATTCAATATGAAATAAAATAAAGCATCTATATCTACAAATCTAAAAAAGGAACACCTCAGAAATAATGGTTTCAAGAGTAAAATAATCTGACTGCTTGCTTCCTTTTCATTTACCTGAATTCCTCTTTCATCAGCTCCTTCTATCCCAAGGGTAATAATAACTTCCTCTTTTATCCTTACAGATTCAACTATTTCAAATAGTCTCTTTCTCTCTCCCCCCCCCCTCTCTCTCTGTGTGTGTGTGTGTGTGTGGTGAGTAGGTGTTTGTGTGTGTGTATGGTGAGTGGGTGTTTTTTGGGGGGTATTAGAGTGGGTATATATGTATTCGGAGGCTAGAGGTTGCTGTCAGATATCTCCCTTTATGAATGCTTAAGACATAGTATCTAACTATTGATGGAGCCAACCCATTATGTTTGATTAGCTAGCCAACAAAAGCTCTGGATCTTTCTATCTCTCCAGTGTTGGGACTTTGGTGACACATTTAACTTTTAATAAGGCAGCTGCAGATCTGAACTCAGGTTGTCATGCATGAATATCATGTATTTAAACTGCTGAGCCGTCTCTCTGATCTCATAATCCAAATATTTCAGGACAAGTTACTTTTTGTTTCCAAACATTTTCATGCTTAAAACACAGGTCTCTAAATTTTGCAGCAGAAAAGTCAATTTTTTATTTAAAAACAGTTAAATATTCTGATATAAACAGTAACAATATGTAACTTCCGTGAATATTTAATGAAAATAATAGTATATATAAATAAAATTAGTTATGATTCTATGGAGCAAGCAATTAATCATAAGCTACATCTGCTAGTTGCATGTTCAGCTAAACAATAAAATATTGTCTCTACCACTGTGGTTAATGACACAATGTTCAAGTAGTTTTTATTTTCATTTTTCTACCATTTGAAATTTTCTCCAAGTATGATGAAGCTTATCATCTGTTGCTACCTTTAATCTGATAACTTACATTTAAGAGAAAGCTAATATTCAGTACCACCCACAGCACCACAGTCTGATTACCCTTAATTATCACTGCATGTAATTTATTGTAAATTATAATACCACATCTACACTTATTACATTAAACCAAAAAGCTATTCATAATTATTTTTATTTTATAAAAATGATAATTTACAAATGAAGAAACCCGGATTCCAAGTATTTAATAAAGATAAAATTAAGTAGAGATGACAGGAAAGTTTGTTTCTGTTTGGTTGACTTTTCTATCTTCAGTCTTGAATGAAGTTCCCGGTACGCACATTTTCCAGGTATGTACTAAATCACTAAAGGTTTTTTAATGAATCTTTATGCTGAAATCTAAAGGCAGGCTTATAGATAACAATATTTCACTATCTCTTCTAATCTACAATAATGTATTTAAATTAAAATAACAAAACAAGTTCGTGCATATAATGAGGTTGAAGAAAGCATCAACTGTGCGCCCTTTTAGGAATCTAAGAACTAAACACTACCATTTATGTTTATGGTTTAAAGTAAACCAGGGTACAAGACTGGCAAACAGAGTTGAAATTGCCCATCTATAACAAGTTCCATGGAAGTGACTCCAGTAGCTGCTTTGTGGTTTAGACAATATGCAGGTGTGATGTAGGAATGGATGTGGCTGGGAACATCCTATAGGAACCCTCGTTGATAATTTTTATATCACAGTAGTCTGGATCTGCATTTGGTTCCTTTTGCAAATATGGAAATATAACCAGCCAAATATTACCAGAGTGTAATGTTTGAAATATTTGATATAAATATACCTATCTAATTCCAGAAAGTCATACCTAAACATTGCATAATTTTTATTACCATCATTGCCAAGTATTAACTGCCAAATATTTACCAACCGTTTTCATACCACAAAAAAGTGAAAAAGTCATTTTTTCCAAAAATGTGAGAACTTAGTGTCTCAACTCTTGATTGTGTTTTATTTTCAGACCAAAATGTACATGTCCATTCTGTGTGTTTGAAATGTCTGGAATCATCTCACATGATTGCAGAAAATGAGCCATCAATGTTGGTTTTTCTTGTGGGAAACAGTCCAAAAGTATCTTGTCAGACTACTTAAATTCAGTCATGTATAATTTACTAGATAATCACTAGTGTCCTAATCAATATCTCTATCTACCTGCTCACTGCTCACTAATCCAGTCTGGGAACTATGTGCCTTCCTGAAGACTCAAGAAAACTGTCCTCCCCCAAGCAAAATGGAATTCTCTCGTTGTCAACATGTTTCTAAATATACTACCTTCTTCTAACATAATCTCAAACTACTGTCTCCCGAAAAAATAAGGTATTTTTAATTTTACTTCATATTTTTTCTTCAATGAAAATTAAAATTTTAAAAAAGTGTGTGATCTACAGTCTCTAAATTAACTAATTAATGAAAATCTCCAAACTAACATCTTCTGGTTTTGTAACATCAACTCCCTATCTCGGCGATTTGACTCATTCCCTTTCTAAATAATTCCCTCAAACTAATTGCGACCAAAGAACTAAATGATGGTGACCGCTAAACTTTTGTATCTGAAGGTTACATCTCTAATATCCATGTGAAATTTCATGAGCTGTGTTCTTTGGGAAAGAACTGTGTCAGACAGTGGATCTCAAATTCAATGCAATCCCCATCAAAATTCCAACTCAATTCTTTATAGAGTTAGAAAGAGCAATTTGCAAATTCATTTAGAATAATAATAAAAAAAAAACACAGGGTAGAGGAACCATTCTCAACAACTTCTTTAGATATCATTGTCCCTGACCTCAAGCTGTATTACAGAAAAATTGGAGACAAACAAACAAAAAACAAAAACAAAACAAAACAAAACAAAAAAAAAAAAAAACTGCCTGGTATTGGTACAGAGACAGGCAGGTAGACCAATAGAATAGAATCGAAGACACAGAAATAAACCCACACACCTTTGGTCACTTGATCTTTGACAAAGGAGCTAAAACCATTCAATGGAAAAAGGACAGCCTCTTCAAGAAATGGTGCTGGTTTAACTAGGAGTCAGCAAGCAGAATAATGCAAACTGATTCTTTTCTTATCTCCTTGTACAAAGCTCAAGTCCACATAAAAACAGGTACACTGAAAATAATAGAACAGAAAGTCAGGAAGAGCTTAGAACACATAGGAACAGGGGAAATTTCCTCAACATAACACCAGTGGCTTATGCTCTAAGATCAAGAATTGACAAATGGAACCTGATGAAATTGCAAAGCTCTGCAAGGCCAAGGACACTGTCAAAAGAACAAAATGGCAACTAACAGATTGGGAAAAGATCTTTACCAGTCCTACAACAGATACAATAGTAACGAACTTATGCAAGGAACTCAAGAAGCTATACTGTAGAGGATAAAATAATCCTATTAACAAATGGGGTACAGAGCTACACAGAGACTTCTCAATCAAGAAATATCAAATGGCTGAAAAGCAACTAAAGAAATGCTCAACATCTCTAGTCATGAGGGAAATGCAAATCATACAACCCTAAGATTTCACCTCACACCAGTCAGAATGTTTAAGATAAAAAACTCAGGTTATAGCAGCTGCTATCAAGGATGTAGAGAAAGACAAACACTTCACCACTGTTAGTGAGGTTATAAAATGGAAATCAGTCTGTCAGCTCCTCAGAAAACTGGACATTGTGCTACCTGAGGACCCAGCTATATCACTCCTGGGCATATACCCAAAAGTAGCTCCAATATCTAATAAGAACGCATGCTCAACAATGTTCATAGCAGCCTTATTTATAATATCCAGAAGCTGGAAAGGGCCCCGATGTCCTTCAACAGAGAAATGAATTCAGAAATTGTGTAACATATACACAATGAAGCACTACTGAGTTATTAAAAACAATGAGTTCATGAAATTCCTATGCAAATGAATGGAACTTGAAGCTATCATCTTGAATGAGGTAACCTTCTTACAAAAGTAAACTCATGGTATATACTCACTTATAAGCAGATACTAGCCCCCACCCCCACCCCAAAAAGAGCTCAGAATACTCAAGAAACCGTCCACAGAACTTATTAAGCTCAAAAAGTAAGAAGATGAGAATGTGGATGCCTCAGTTTTTCTTAGAAGGGAGGAAATACAGGTCCAAATAGAGGAGCAGGAATTCAAGAAAAGGTCTACAGGACTGCTTCACCCCCAGAATCACCCCATATGCAGCCATGAAAGCCAAGCACTGATGTCAAGAAGTGTTTACTGGCAGGAACCTGTTATGGATGTCTCCTCAGAGGCTCTCCCAGAGTCATACAGATACAGAGGACGATGTCTGCAGGTAAACATCAGACTGAACACTGGAACTCCAATGAAAAAACTAGAGAAAGGACTGAAATAGCTGAAAGATTTGCACCCTCATGGGAAGAACAACACCATCAACAGCCAAGGCACTGAGGTGGACAGAGTGGGAGAGGGAGCACCTTCATGAAAATAAGTTGTGCGGGAGTAGAGGAGTGGGGGAAAGGGTATAACAATTAAAATGTAAACACAGAGAGTATCCAATAAAATTTTTAAAAAAAGGAGTATGGCCTACAGAACAAAAAACAAATGAACTAAAATCCTCATTCTTGACTTCATATGCAGTAAAAATTTCATTATTCTAAAAGCATCATTAAACAAAGAAAAGAAAAGAAATAGTGTCTGCATTAAATCTATCCTAGGTAGAACCTTTTGAAGCTCTTTCTATTATAGGAAGGTTCACAAAAGTACTTGCAGTTTATAACAAGAGTCAGAGATGGATGAGAACCTGACCATACTGAACCTTCATTTAAGATTCTCACTTTCAAAATCATTTCTAACTGGGAAACACATAATCTTACATGACTGAGGTCAATATATTTCTCTATCATGCAGTGTACATGAATGATAGTTTATCCAGTTGAAAGACCAGAGAGTGATTTCCTATTAGACCATGCCAGGCATGTTGTGTTTGTGGCAAGAACTTGGTGTCTGGCAAGAGTTTTTAATTCACCCTTTGCTGTTCATTCTCTTTCTAAATTGTTCACAATCTTAGTTTCCATGTATATCCTCATCTAAAAGCCTTCTGTGGCAGTAGCTTCTACTCACTGAGTAGATGAAGGTGTGACAACTGATCATTGAAGAAATTTCAGATTCCTTATTGCTAAATGGAACAGCAGGATCACCACTTCTCTTCAGAAGGCTCATGTATCACTGTGGAAGAAAGGAGAAAGAATGGAAGACTCAGAAGTGAAATACTACAAGGACATGTGTTTGTCAAACACAAGACTGTGGTTGGGAGGAGGATTATACAGCGGCAGACATAGTATGTACAGGACCTTTGCAAGCAAGATTGAGAAAACCGAGCATGTAGAAAAATCCCACTGTCTGCTAAATAGCCATTGCAATGGATAACTTCTGGCAGTAGTTGAGACAGTGCCTTCTAATGATGAGGCCCCTGGTGGATGAGAACACTTCATGCAGGTACATATCCCAGAGTATATATGTAGCACAAAATGGATGTGTTGTTTGCTTTGTACTTAGAAGCACACACACACACACACAGAGAGAGAGAGAGAGAGAGAGAGAGAGAGAGAGAGAGATTGAGAGCCACAATTAATGAAAAAAGGCCATGAATTTAAGAGAGAGAAAGAGATGAATATATGAGAGAATACAAAAGGAAAAGTGGAAAGGGGTGGCATTTAAAATAATTACAATATTTTAAATAAGAGGAATAATTTAAACCAGTGGAATCCAGCTTTAAAAAGGGAAACAAATATTTGATGATAGAAAAAGTGGCAAAGTCAGAGAAGGTTGAATATGTAGAAATTATATTCTAATTATAATTTTAAAGAACAATTATTGAGAAAAATGAGATTGAGAAAAAAAACCGGAGGGGTTGGGGGGCTAATGTTATAAATGCTTTTAAATGCAAATGAATAAATTTGGAGCAAAAAATTCAGATTTTACCCTGTCATTTACCTCTTTAGAAATATTAGATATCATTATTCATAAACCAAGTATACAAGGTAGATCATGTAAGTTTATCTCTTAGATCTTCACTGACTTACAAGAAGGCACAACAATCTGACAAAATATGTTATTTTTTTTCTCTCAGTTTCCACCTCAGACATCTTCTCCTCACTGACCTTGGTAGCCAGCTCCTGTGTTTTTTATACATCTTTCCAAATTCAACTTGAGTACCATATTCCCCAGCAGCGCTGAGTTTGTCTTCCTATGTCTGCCCACATGAACTGAGTTAGAAAAGTCCAGTCTAGATCTTCCTAGTGTGTCTTTAAAATGTAATTTTGTTTATTAGCTTTGTTACCAGCTACATTTGGTTTCCCACAAGACTAGATTTTACATCTTTAAGAGTAGCATTGTGAGAGATCCCAGTTTTTGGCTTATTCAAATTAATTCAGACCGAATCAAGAGCAAAACCCATAGCATAAGTAATAAATCCATATTATTCGGGAGTTTTCATTACAGGGAAGAACACAGGATGGCAATTTTATGCAATAAAAATAATGGTGAATAAACAGAGTGTGTGAGGAGATTGCTATTCTGCCTATTGTTAGTTGAATTAGTTTCATTCCTTTACTGTTTAGGAGGCAGCCTGCAACCTACTTTCACAATCTCCAAGGAACTGAGCTTCTTTAAATAAGAATTAAATTAGATACCACAGCTGATTCCAGTGTTGAAGAAAATTTACTTCTATGTTTTTCTAAATTTCCAAATAATATTCAGTTTAGAGGGTTGCTTCTCAGATACTGTTCATTTTATAATTTACATATGTAACTGAATGAGCCATACCTAAAAATTAATTAAATCTCCAGAATGATATCACCTAGTCCCCTTCTTGCCTGAATGAGTTGAGGAGAAGCATTATCTCAAGGAAGACAATTAGTGGGAAGAAGTGTTAGTCATTTTTCACATGAACCTGTCGTCCAGGTTGGACTCTATGAACTTGGGTTGGCCTGCAGCCCAATGCTTGATACTGTTAACAGAGAAACATCTGTTCATGTTAATGTATTAGATTCCTGTGTTTGGAGACCAGCAACCTGTACTGCTATGCACAGGTACTGAGGAAGGAGTAAATAGTATTTTGATTTTGAAGTCCAAGTCACATAAGAGTCTTGCTCTATGATGCCTATAATAGGCTGTTCTCAGCATTTGAAGATGAAACAGGCCAAGAACTGGCAATTGTTCATTAATTCTGAATAAGTACTTCCTCTAGTCTTGAGTGAAATCAGAAGATTTTACACTCTTATGAAATTGCCTGAAAAAGCAATTAATAAGAAAAACATACACACTATGAGCAGTTAATCAGCAAATTTCACAAAAATCACCTATTATGCAATTGTATCCCTTCTGAAATTATCTCATCAAATCCATCTGGAATATTTTTTGCATCTCAATGAGATACTTGACTTATGTATTTTATGGAGGCCATGTTAAATTCAAGGATGGGACTAATAGAGCCATCACTGGAAACAGATGAAGATTTTCAAATTACACAAATATATGAGAAAATGACATGTTCTCAAGAAAGGGCAAGGAAATATCTTCAAAAATAAAGAGCTACATGTTCTTATGAAGGACACAGCATGACCAAGTTCCTGCATGACCTTGGGTAATTACACAAAGCTTCATAAATAAGTGCTAGTTATTGAAATAAAAAGAAAAGCAGTTTGACTTTCTATAGAGATGATCATTACTCAAATGTAGAGAGTCTCTTCATTTTGGGACACAGGCTAATAAAAAGTGTACTTGCTCACCACAGAAAGAATCAGGGCATGAACTGAAGCCATAAAGATTTTATGGATATTCTCCACAGATACCACATTTCTCTTTCCAGTAAGCTTGATAACAGGAAGCTAAGTGTGATGCAAAGACCCAAAAGTATTGCGCAATTTTACATTAGTTTACCTGCCTGATCACAGAATACTTTGCCAGCTGTGCTATCTTCAGGTTCGATGGGAGAGAAGCGTTGCTTCACGCAGTGTTAGAAGTATGCTACATAAATCAGGCTTCATAAGTATGTCTATTTGGTGTACTCAATTGACTGTAGAATAATTGTGCTCTGCTGTGCAATTATTTTTCTGTGGAACAAAGCAGGACTTCCAAATATTCAATAGAAGAATTATTTTCCCTGATGTAAGGTACATTTTCTCCTTTAATCTTCAACTGGGCAGCAAAACTTTTGCAAAAATTTTATGTTAAACCTGTAATGTGAATACTGCCTATAAGAAGTTTTTTTTCTTACTTTTCACATTTATTTTATGACTAATTATCTTCTTTCCCCAATATTTTGGACCTCAGTTGTATAGGTAGCAAACATCAGTGAAAATGCCATCAATTTCTTATGCCATGCTTACTTTTTACTGAGAGAAGAATATGAAAGGTTAGAGGTTTGGGGAGAAAAAAATACATCAAGTAAGAGCTTTTAGTATTTATTTTCTTAATGAAAACTGTAGTACCATATATTACAAAGACTATCCTTCAGAAAACTCTAATTTTATTAGCATGACACTTCAAGAATATAGCAATATCTGATTCAATATCATGATAGAATATCAAAGAAATACTCAAAATCTGTGAATATTGTGAGCTTTTTCAGATATTTATGCCAAGCCAAACACAAAATCAAATACCTCATCAAAAGGAAAGCTTTTATTTATAGCATTTTCAGTTCTACAGACAATCCTGTTTGTGAAATTAATAAATGTTGATTGTCTAAAGTTTGAAAAATTTTAGCAAGCATCAGGACAAGTAACGATCCTCACTTTGAAATTCTACTTCTTAAATATGCATTTTATATAAAAATGTCTTTCCTGTACATATCAACAGGATTCTAAATATTTGCCATCTAACATGTAAACCGGTTTCTAAATACAGCAAGGGATGGCCTGGGTTTCTCACCTCATAAATTAAAATTTCTTCCATGGTAATATATTTTCATTCCCTAATGTTATAATTTTAAATTAATTCTTTATTTTTAAGTTTTGGTCATGAGCTTTGATTCACCTTGATTAGGATTCACTTTAGATAAAATTCTTTCCAGCTTGAGTTATTCAGCTCTATTCGGTGGTCCTCACTACAATTGTGTAAAATTATATACAAGTATCTGGCCTTCTATATTCAGTTCCTCATATGTGCAAAACGTGACTAGCCCTCTTTTTCTGATCTTCCTCAAATTCTGTAAGAGAAGTAGGAATGTGAACTGTCTGAGTGATTCCATTGTTCGATGTCTGGGTTTCTTCAAAGAATACCACAGACTGTGCAGTGATACTTTGAGGTTTATCCATTTCTAGTTGCCTTTTTAATCCCCAGGGATGAACCATTTAAACCTATATGTCTTTAATTCAGAGCTAAAATTACTTTCTGCTGTTTTGCTGGCCTCATTTGTGGTGCTAGAAAATTATCTTCTCTTAATTAAGGAAATCACACTGTTACCTTAAAAGTTGGGAAAAAAACCACCTAAAATTCAGGTAAGTCAGAGGTATCTTTTGTCTTTATTCTGGCCAATTATTTTTTAACACTATTTAAAGATTATTTAAACCTTTTTATAAAACAGGGAGTGGAGAGAGTCAGAAGTAGATAGAAAGAAAGTAAGCTAATTTTGATAGCAATAGTTGACATATAAAACTGAATATACTACTTATCTGGAAAAAGAAGGTAACACTAGATTAACTGTGAAGAAAATGGAAACAATTGTGAGCCTATAAAATTGTTCACTTAGTTACCAAACATCTATTTATCCCCAAAATTCATATAATGTTCAATTGTTCATGTCACTTTCTTTTTTTTAATTTTTGATTTTTTAAAAAATTTTTACACTCCAGATTTTTTTGTCAATTTTATTGGATATCCTTTGTATTTACATTTCAAATGTTATGCCCTCATTTTCTTCAGGTAAAGGTATTAGTTATACTAAATACTTAATTAGTTTATTTCTTATTCTTGTACACAACTTTTTGGTGATCTTTATTATATTCTCTTCACAATCCCAGATCTCTAGTGAAGGACTCTGAAGTATCTATTAACCGATAAGTACTACTCTGCTGTAGGAGTCATTTCCAATGAATCTTATGATCTGGATAGAAATATTCCAGGAGTTGCAGTATTGACTCTCGTAACCAGTAACCATTGTGGCTAAGGACCACTTGAAATATAGCCAGTCCACCCAAATATTGCATTTTACATTTGTTTAAACTTAATTGTCCTAATTTAAAATAGACAAATATGCATAGGAACTGTGAGATCAGTCAGTGAGGAGTTAAAAGCTCACCCAACAATCTGTGGTAAGTCAATCACACATGATTATTTTAAAACACTTAAATATATTTTATTTTGCATGATAATATTTTCAAATTTAATATGCACAAGTATGTACTGTTCAAAGTTGCATTTACTTATATCTTTCAGAATGTACTATCAGCAACACAAGATATTTTGTCAGTTTAAAATTCTTATCTATGCCTCGTCGAACTGACATCCTCTTAGGAACAGAGCACTTTAGTGAAATTACTAGGTCAGCACACTTGTGAATAACATTTTAAATCAGAAATCAAGATACTTCATTAAGCTTGGGCAGATTTTAATAGCATAAAGATAGATTGGCTTGTGCCAAGATTTAAAATAAACATTTTATAGATGAATTATGCCTCAGAGTGTTTAAACATAGATGATCTACATACAGAGTCAATTCTTAATTATCCTTCTCAATCTTCCTTGAATAGAAAATTTTACCTCAGGCTCTTTGCTCTGGCTACCTGCTTGTTCTTTTGTGCCTCCAAAGACCCACAGGCCTGACTATATCACTTCCTCAAATGCTGCATTATTGAAAACCTGTTAGCGAAATTAACACAATCTACTTTCATTCTGTTCTGGAAGCATACCACCTACCTTTTAAAACTCCCTATATCTGCCTCTATTTCCCACATATTATTTATTAATATCTGTCATTCTACATAATGTATATTTGATTTATTTAGTTCTTGTCTCTAGATATTAAATTATTAGGATTTCATTTTTTTCTGTCATTGATCATCACCAGCTATACCATTGATCCAGATTGTTAAAATCCAATATTAAACCCAAGGTATAGTCCAGATGACTTAGTTGATGTCTAATTCATGGACTGAAAGTAGTAAACTCTTTTATGTTAGAAGTCAGATAATGTTTATTTTGTGATTTACAGAAAACATACGTTCTCTGTCATGAATTTTTTACAAACTCTAACAACTTTCTTAGCTGTAAGAGAATATTAAAAACAAACTATGGACCAGCTTTAACACACAGGCTATAATTTGCCAACTCCTAGTTCAACATAACAGAGATATATAGCAATAGAATACCCAAAACTCATGAATCCTAGAGGTGCATATATTTGACACTGTTGTGCTCATACTGTGCCAATCTGACTTCTATGCAAAATGGAGCAAACAGGGATGGTCTGCTCAGCCACTTGAGAAAGCCACATCCCTTACCCAGTCTATGAAAACTGATTTTTTTCAGTTTCTCATAAAACATTAATGCAAAATGATGCTTGTTCCATACTTTTGGTAATAGATCATGAACTCCATTTAAGAAATCAAATAAAGAGTTATTGACTTTCAAGTCCCCAAAATATCCACAGAACTGATTTTTGCACACACTCCAAGAGCTCAGGAAATCACTGAAACTTTTTTATGAAGGTTCTGCTCCTTTAGATGTGTGGTCACTACTGTGTACATTTGTAGTTCTAATAGTATCAAAATATTTGCCCCAAATAGTGTTTCCGTTTAGCTGATTGTTATCTGTCACCAATAACTAGAATGAAGAACTGCAGCTAGCAATGTTAGAGAAGAAGTAAAAGTGTGTGTTGTGCCCGAACTTCAGGCATACTATTTCCACGGCAACTGACATTTCACTATACAGAGAAAAAATTACTGCTTTAGTAAACAAGCATTTAGTAATCAATTTTATAATATTGTCAGATTCTTCTAAATCAGGGTAGTCTGTATTCTTCCATTTTATCCTTTAAAATCCTTAATGCAGCCTGAACCAAAACACCATTTGTACTGGGTGTCATTAAAAAGTTTTCATTAAAAAGAACTCACCAACCTTTTTCTATATCCTCTTAATATGAATTAGTACCAACTTCATAAATATATGTCCTATTTTAGAGGACTTCCGGTAGCCATTTTATTAATATTTAAGGGTATGTGAAAACTCCTTGGAAGACATGACTCTCCTCAGAGAAGCCACTTACGTTATGTGACGCAAATAGTTTTTCCAAAGTGTAAAACAGAAACAATGAGGATACTTAGGTCATAACAAGCATATGGAAGGAAGGTTTTTTAATAGGAACATGAAAAATATCACAGGGATAGTGGTCCCAACCTGGGTGGTAACTCATGAAATCTGTAACTCTGGAATACGAAGCTGGAGTTGTCAGAGGCTCTCTAGGTGCCTGATGTTCCTCTAGGAAGTTAGGTAACATCTATGTTCTTCAGAAATTGCTTATTGCTTCCGCAACTCTAGCGAATAGCTCTAGACATCTTGTAAGCTTCAGCTTTTCCAGATATGTGAGTTTGGGGGACTTCAGTCTCAGAAGACTTCCTACTCCCTGTAGATTGGAAAGGGTCACACAACAGTGTTAGCTCCACCAGCATAGATGCTACACTGGGAAGTTCTTCACTTCTCATCTATGAGGTCTAGAGCAGCAACATTCACATACTGCTATGAAGGGGGTGATACTTAATGTGTTAGTGAAAACATTTCTAATCACTGTCTTTCTAAAACACTTTATTATGTAAAAATGAAAAATTGTAAGAACTGTGTTTATTCTTCTAGTACATTTCTGCACACTAGCATTGAGGTAGGCATTTGTGAATGTACATGGAATAGGAAACTCACAGAGGAAATTAAACATCCTCTTTCCTGAGGATGTCAGAGAGCATGTTGCTCATAGAAGGATCATTTCTCAAATGTGTGTCTCGGCAGAGCACAATAAATGCTGACAACCGTTGATCTAGAGAAATTATCTCTCATGTATGAAAAACATATTCCATATCCATAATAAGTGCCGGGGCTGCACATATTCAGTGCTGTTAGTGGACACTCTGTACATCAATTCCCAGGGACTCATGAGGTAAATCAACTGCTTTAGCTCAAGTATATCTAAGCTTAAAATGGTCATTTTGTCTAGTTAATCACAATCTACTTGACCTGCTAAGAAGGAAATGAAGATAAAGTTTGGGTAAACATTGTCCAGATTAGCAATGTCAAGGTCAAACTCCCATGCTCTGTTAGGAATGGCTGGATGGCAAATTAAGAAGAAAAGGCATGACAGAAATGGGGAAGAGTGACAGCCTTTTGTATAGATATGGATTGTTCCCAAAATAAAATAAGACAGAACAAATCCTCATCTATCTGTCTGATGATTCATGAATCATGCTGCCCTTCAGGAGACATTTTTATTCTGTTTTGTCACAGTGTTAGATAAAGAATAAAAAACAATGTATATTTAATTATTCAAACACTAGATAATATTAATAGATCTGAATTTAAGATGCGTAGCAGTCATGCAAGGCCCAATAAATTATAGAAAAATGGAGTTTTTGCAAGTTGTATCTTTTTTCTTCCAATTATAATGCATTTTTAAGATTAGGGTACATATCACATGAAGGTAATAAAGCAGAAAATAACACTATTTACCTTCATCACATAATGTGTCAAAAAATTTATAGCTCACCTCATTGAAAATATCTGTCATATTTTGCTTGATTTCTGTAATATTCTTGATCCAGAGCAAATGGGGGAATGTAAAGAAGGTGAGATATTTCTTCCACTATTATAATTTATTTACTTATCTCTTTATGTTTTTGATATCAATGGTTTCAGAATTTATAAATAGTGTACCCATTAAGAATACAGTGGATGCTTCAGTCCTTCTTAGAAGGGGAAACCAAATACTCACTGGAAGAAATTCGGAGACAAAGTATGGAAAAGAGACTAAAAAAAAGATCATTCAGAAACTGCCCCATCAGAGGATACATCCTATATACAGTCACCAAATCCAGACCATGTTGTGGATGCTAAGTAGTGCATGCAGACAGGAGCCTAATATAACTGTCTCCTGAGAGGCTCTGCTAGAGCCTGACTAATACAGAAGCAGATGCTCACAGCCAATCGTTGGACTGAAAATGGATCTCCAATGGAGGAGTTAGAGAAAGGACTGAAAGAGCTGAAGAGGTTTGCAATTCCATAGGATAAAAACACAACAGTATGAACCAACAGACCCTCCAGAGCTCCATGGGACTGAGCCACCAACCACAGAGTACACATGGAGTGATCCATGGCTCTAGCTGCATATGTTGCAGAGGGCATTCTTGTTGTATATCATTGGGAGGAGAAGCTCTTGATCCTCTGAAGGCTAGATGTCCTAGTGTAGAGGAATGCCAGAGTGGGGAGGCAGGAGAGAGTTAGTCAGGGAAAGCACCCTTCTAGAAGCCGGGGGAGAGAGGATAGGATAGGGAGATTCTGGAGAGGAAACCAGGAAATGGAATAACATTTGAAATTTAAATTGAAAAAATTATCCATTAAAATAAAAGAGAAAGTGGAAAAAACCTAACCATCACAATTATACTGTTCAATATTTTAAAAAAATGAACACAGTATAACTTGTTAGACAAAAACATGTAATTTCTGAGCCTATTTCATCCTGCCTCTCTTTCATAGTTTCATATGTCAGAGTGTGTGATAATCTTCCCTCCTTTTCTTGTCTCCTTACTTACATCACTTTTTTCTATATAATTGCCTTCAAGACAAAAAAATAAGGTGCTCTGCTTGCATTTCTATAGCCTTCCTCCTTGTCATTGACAATTCACAATGGAATAAGAGACAATAATGAAGAAAAGATTATTGGCCATTTCACATTATTTTGTTCTTACCCATTTTCTCATATCAAAGTAAAACACAAGAGGCAGCTTCCCAGAGACATCCTTTAGAGTTTTTTTTTTTTTTTTTTTTTTTTTTTTTTTTTTTTTTTTTAATCCCTGGAACTTTTAAGACCATGTGCTTGCATCCATAAAGTCTAGTAATACAGTAAATCAAAAGAGAAATTTTAAATAATGTAAAAAAAAATTCTGCTGATTTTCTTACAAATGCAACTAGTTACTTCTTCTATAATAACACTATAAAAAGATATGTTTTAGTTTCAAATTTTGTAAGACTACCTTTATATTTATTGGCTTTTTCCCTTGATTTAAGTGGTTTATCGTATCTTGATATCTCTGTAAACTTTATAATGGAATCTGAATGTTAAAAATCTTTCCAGTTGGAACTTTATTAGCTACAGCAACTAATTTAAGGAGTGTAAATCAGTAATGTTCCCAAATTTGGGAGATAATTAGAGAACACAACTAGCTAATTTCTTCATGTAAGTAGCCATAAATAAACATCACTGGGAAATATTTAAGTAAACCAACTTTGAATGATTGCTGATATTTAGGCATCTGACCCCAGAGCAAGGGCTAACTAAAGTGCCTATTTAATGTATTAAAACAGATGTGGCCAACAGCCCCCCCCCCCCGGCAACCCTCAGATGTTTGGCATATCTTGCCCACTGTGATAAGTTTCTACAGCACAGATACTGTGCTGCCCTCCCCTGAGCTGTTCTTTCCTGACCTGCTCATCTCTATTCAATCCAATCATTTGGGTTACCAAACCCGTTTTGGACTACTTCTTACTTCTTTGGCCTCTTGTTTTCTAGTCTCCTGGTTTTCTCCTTTTCCCTCTTAATCTCCTCAAATGACCAGGCTCAGGGTCATGTTCAGTCTGGACTCTCTGAGATGTTTCTCTCTGACTATAATCTCTCTCATATCTACAACAGACCTTATCATCAATAATACCAAGGAGCAGCGATGTCCTTCCTTTTAATTTACTTTTATCACAAAAACAACATACACGCTTGTAAGCAAAAGGATAGTGGAGACTTTTGGCAAAACTCTAGACATGTTTATGGCACTGAGAGATTAATCAATTTTGAAACATTGACTTACAAACCCAACCAAGTTGCATTCAGTGATAGAATTTCTTTCTTAGAAAAATTTTAACACTATAAAAATTCCTAGAGAATTTGATCACTATACATTCTTAAAATGTTTATCTCCTCCATTTGCCTCAATTTTTACCAAATTTTCTTTCCTTTTAAGTGAAAATGGCCAAAAAAATCCCAAAAAACAACATATTTGAATTTCAGTTTTCTGTGTCCCAGATCTTCCCTAATTTCCCACAAACCAAACCCAGAAATTAGAGAAAATTAAAGCAAGCAATCCAGAATAGAATAAAACAATTAAACAGAAGAAAGATATCCAACGTAAAAGCTCAAATAACACATAGAGATGCAATTATGTAGGATAAAACAAAGAAACAAACCTGTAAGGGAGAACCACGACAGAGCATTATATATTATCAGACAAAGAACTTCCAAAACATTATTGAATTCATTTGATGTTGGGCCTTTACTGCTGGGCACAGGGTATGGTACCTGCCCCTAATAGTGGCTTGTAAGGCCAGTGAGAGTTACCTGGAGAAAATATACCTTGACTTTGCTAGTGATTTTCAGATGGACATAGCTTCTGGGTTACTTCTACTTCCCTGTCAATGCTAGGAAACAATGAGGTCAAGACCAGTCCAGTCTCTGAGTGGATGTTGCTACAGTCTTCATGAGTTCAAATGTGAATCTGTCCTGTTGTGTTTAGGTTTTGTGTCTTGGAATCTCCATCCCCTTGACTCTTACACTCTCTCTGCCACCCCTTCCATAGGATCCCATGACCTGCAAATGGAGGGAACTGATGGAGACAAGCCATTTAAGATTGTGAGTCCCACAGTCTCTCACTCTCTGTACTATTATCTGGCTGTGGGTCTGCTTTTATTCCTATCTACTGCAGAATGAAGTTCAATGTATGTGGTGAAAGCAAGGCACTGATGTATCAGTTCAACAGAATATCCTGCAGAGTCATTTTATTACTAAGTTTCTTAAGCAAAACAGCACTACTGAACTAATTTTTGTCCCTTTCATTCTGACTTTAACTCCAATATGATAACTTTCATTTGACAAATGAAGTATTTTACTGCTGTTCCATATTCTTGTTTTGTCAATTTTTTTTCTTTTTTAACTTTATTTTTAAAATCAAAGATAAAAGTACAGATTTTTAAGCATAGACCAGGTCCATATTCTTTAAAATTTCTGCTCCATCTAGCAATTTTGTCTGCTCCTCTTTTATTAACATTCTTTCATATCTGTCCATGACATCTATTTTGCTTATAATTCTTTTTAATTCTTTTGGTTCCTGGGTATCCCTTCCACTGACCTCTTTTACTTCCCATGTCCTGTTTTTTATTAGATAGTCTCAGTATTAACATTTCAATGTTATGCCCTTTCTGCCAATCCCATCCCCCCTCCACCTCCCACTGCCTCCATGAAGGTCCTCCCTCTCCCAACAACCCTCTCCTACCTTAGGGCCTTGGCATTTCCATACACTGGGAAAATGAGCCTTCACTGGAACAAAGGCCTCTCCTTCCACTGATGCCAGGAAATGCTATTGTCTGCTGCTTATGCACCTGGAGCCATGGGTCTCTCCATATGTGCTCATTGGTTGGTGTGTAGTCTTTGGGAGCAGTGGTGGGTATGGTTAGTTGATAATTTTCTTCTTCCCATGGGGTTGGAGACCCTTTCAGCTCCTTCACTTCCTTCTCTAGCTCCTTCATTGTGGTCCCTGTCTTCAATCTGATGGTTAGCTGCAAGCATCCTTTTTTGTATTGCTCTGGGGGAGCCTCTGAGGAGGCATCCATATCAGGTTCCTGACAGTAATCACTTCTTGGCATCAGCAATAGTGCTTGGGTTTAGTGGTTGCATTCGGGATGGATCCCCAGGTGAGGTAGTCTCTGGACAATCTTTCTGCCTATTGGACTTTGAGGCTATTTTTCTAATTCCCTCAGTTTTTTGGAAGCTTTCTTATCAAATGCTTCCTCATCTTGTGCTAAACATTTCTTGATGTTCATCACTGCTTCCTTTCACATATTTCCAAAAATTATTTGAAAATTTTCTAATTAGGTTGTCTGCCTTCATTCTATTTGCCATTTCTAGATCTTTCAAAACCAGTGTCTATTAATTGCATTTTTAAATAGACCCAAACGTCCTTGCATATGAAGATCATAGTCTTTCTAGTCAGACCCATTAAGTCCTAATACTGTACCCAATACTGCTTACCTAATTCTGTAAATTGTTTATGTTTAAACAATTTGCCTAAAGTTTCTCAACTACCTGAATGATTCCTATTCATTCTCTAGGTAGTATTTCGAAGACGACTCTTCTCTGGCTTCTCTCTCTGGGAAAAGCTGCTAGCTTACATGTACTTCTCACACTATTATAGGCTTTTCAGAGTCTAAAGCCATTCCTTCTATATCAATTGCAACTTTAGGTTGGAGACTTCTTAAAGCAAAGAAGCTATACCTTTGCTGTGTGTTTTCATTAATAGGAAATTACACAGCATCATATTTACTAAAGATAAAGCAAGGGAAGTTATATTTCCTTATGAAGAATATTCATGTATGTGGAGAGACTTTGTTATACATAGTCACTTAAGGACTTGGACTAATATGGTTGCTGCCATTCAAATCAGTATTGTATAGGTTGGTCAAAGAAATGTCATTCAACCAATTAAAAGGAAGAGAGGGGAAAGCTATGAATTAACTCTTTTGCTAGAATAGGATATCACATTTGTTCATACAGTAATTTATCTATTGATAGAAGAACCTGAAAAATAATTAATAAATTGGATAGGGGATTTATGGATGAGAAACCAGGAAAAGGGATAAGACTTGAAATGTAAATAAATAAAATAACCAGTAAAAAAAGAAGAAAGAAAGTAAGAAAAGTACAGTAGTTCTTTAGTCTTTACTATACAGGACAAATTTTCATCACCCAGAATCAAATGCATGGAATAGAAATCAAACTCTTGAAATTATTATCTTCTATTTTTTCTGTAACATACGTTTTAAAAGATTTGATAAATATAATTTACTTGCTATTATTATTATTAAAGAACTTAAAATTTGGTATATTTTTAAACATATGCATATTTATAATTTAAAGACTTTTTTCACATAAAATACTTTGACCATTATTTTCCCATTCTGAAACTCATCCCAGAACCTTTACACTTTCCTTAACATTCATCTTTATTCTCTCTCTGTCTTCTGTCCTCTGTCTCTCTCTCTATCTCTCTGTCTCTCTCTGTCTCTCTCTCTCTCTCTCTCTCTCCCTCTCTCTCTCTCTCTCTCTCAAAACTTAATAAAAACCATAAAACAAACATTTAAAAGGCCAGTAAAACACAAAAGAAAGGGAAAGCTAACATAAAACTAAACAAAAATTTGACAAGACAAAAATCAAACAAACAAACAAAACCACAAAACCAAACTAACATGCAGTTTGTTTTGTATAGAACCATTACTCTTAGAAATGGATCTCTGCCATGAAGTGTGCCTGATATACCCAGTGACACTCTACTTAAGAAAAGTAATTTTCCATTTTCCAGCATGTTTCAACATCAAGAAGCTATTGATTAGGTCTGAAATGCTGTACATAATTTTTCCCTCACTTTTGGGACCAGTTCTGACTTGAATTTCCACAGCTCTTATGTTTGCTGCCATTATATTTGTGGGTTCATATGAGACTGAGCATCAGTCCTATTGTGTAATGAAAGACCGTTTCCTTTGATTCATCCAAACTCTCTGGCTAGTACAATCTTTTTAGCTCCTCTTCCACATTTATTCTTGAACCTTGAAGAGAGGAGTTTGATAAAAACATCCTATTTTGGACTCAGTGTGTCATTCATGTACATTTTCCAGTTCTGTAAATCTGTTTTAGTTAACAATTGTTACAGAAAGACTTATCTGATGTGTGTTGAATGAGGCACTGTTATACACGTATAACAATATATCATTAAGGATCTCTTTATTGCTTTGCTCCTTTAATAAAATAGTAGCATTAGTTTTTCCTAGACCAATTACATACATAGTCTTAAGTTCTTGGCCAATTTAGAAATGTCAAGCATAGAGTGGGTCAAGATGTATAATAGATAAATCTTTTAGGAATGGGTTTCATAACTGCATTTTTGTTGTGCTTTTCTATGTTCTCTATTCATTGCAGAGAGACATTTCCTGGATGAGGACTATATGGTTACAAAAACATCAGATGAACAACCTCAACAAGAGACATGATACCATGGACAGGAATAAAACCTATGAGGCTTCAATCCTCCAAAAGAAATACATATAATTGTGGAATCCTAAAAAAGAGAGAGATTGTCTTATCCAGGAAAGAGCACAGCAATTGGTTAGCTAATACTACATGGTCATCCTTGAAGACATACGTCCTAGTCACAGTTTCTATTCCTGCACTAAACATCATGAGCAAGCAGCAAGTTGGTGATAAAATAAATTAGTCAGCTGATATTTCCCCATTGCTGTTCAACACCAAAGGAAGTCAGGACTGGAACACAAGCAAGTCAGGAAGTAGGAGCTGATGCAGAGAATATGGAGAGGTGTTACCTAATGGTTTGTATCCTCTGGGTTGCTCAGCTTGCTTTCTTATAGAATTCAAAACGACAAGCCCAGGATGGCACCATTCACAATAGGATAGGCCCTCACCCCTTGATCACTAATTGATAGCAAAATGACTTATAGCTGGATCTCATAGAGGCATTTCCTCAAAAGGGGCTTCTTTCTTTTTTGAGAACTCCAGTTTGTATCAACTTAACACACAAAACCAGCCAATACAACATGCATATATATGTAGCAATATAAATGCTCAGTAAATTTTGACTATGCATTTTATATGTATGTGTATATATGTATATTTCTAATGTACTCCAAAAATATATTCACATGTATGTATTACTTTTCTAAACACTTTCACACAACCATAAAATTTTATTCCTGTTTGAATGATGATACTCTCTGCAATCAAGGCAAGAATTCATCATTATAAAATAAATAGGAGACTTAATAGTTAATATAAGACGTAAAAGTAAGAGTAGAGCTAAATCATAAAATAAACTATAAGATGTTAAAAATACAGGTTTAATTCTAAATAGGTCAGAGCAGTTGATTTAATACTTAATAAAAATTTGGTATGGTAGAGGCAAAACACAATTCCTCAAAAATACTTCTCATGTTAATTTCTTTTTTTATACAGTCACCTTCAAAAATAACTAATACCAATTGGCATAAATGCATTTCAAAGGATCAGTTTCTACTATTTGCCCCTTGGTTTTGCAATTGATTGAACAGAACATGAACCATAAATCAGAAAAGGGTAAGTGGATTTTTTTAAACTACTAATAGTATATCTTTAGTTACACTACAGAGTCATAAATCAGACTTGCAATTGTTTCAGCTTTACTATTATGCCCCACAGTGAACTCAGAGAAGTTTAATTGGTTTATTACCTGTAATCAATTTAGCTATTCACTAGTCAACATAGAAATATTTATTCACAAGGAGCAGTAATTAGTAAAATCACACAGGCCAGTACAATTGCCTATTTGGTGTTCATGGACAGTGTTCTTTCAATTAAGAGAAATAAACATAAAACCAAGAGCAACATGAACACACAAAAATTTAACCAAGTTTAAATAATAGATGTGTAGAAGATATGTTTCAGTGTATTACCTTTGTCACTAAACTAAGAGTATTAATGTGCCACATGCTTCTTGCACTAGGCTAAGTGAGTTGGTAAAATATTCAAGACCTATTTCTTGTTGCTGTAAATTCCAAAGATTCACTGCTATTTCTTGACCTTGGGACCTGTTGTTCAGGTCTATACATATACTGGTTTGTCTTAAACTTACATAAAGATAGCGTTGCTTAGGATCTTTGAGAAATACTGATAAGGTATACTTGTTTAATAGAGATGTGGTATTGATTTGTCAGTGGAGCTTAAAGACTTACATGGCAACAGATTTTTACTTTTGTCTGGTTGTGACCATGAAGGCACTCCTTTTTGAGAGAATAAATGTTAACAATAATGAAAAGGCTAAGAGAAATTGTTAAAAGATTACTGTAATAAAAAGAAATAGAACCACACTTTTGTACATCTGTGTACCTGCCTTAGAAGAGTGTTTTATTTTTCTATAACTGGTACTTTTTTTTTGCACAAACTATTACAATTGTAGTGAAAGCCAAAAGAAGTTATTCCACTTCTGGCATGTACCCCAGAGATTTTCCAACACACAATAAGGACACATGCACCACATTGTTCATAGCAACCCTATTTATAATATCCAGAAGCTGGAAAGAACCCAGATATTCTTAGATGAATGGTTACAAAAATGTGGTATATTTACACAATGGAGTACGACTAAGCTATCAGAAACAATGACTTTATGAAATTCCTAAGAAAATGGTTGCATCTACAGAATATCATTCTGAGTGAGGTAACCCAGTCACAAAAGAACAGACATAATATGCAGTGACTGATAATTGGATACTAACCCCAGAAAGCTCTGAACACCCCAGAAACAACCCACAGGCCATATAAAGCTAAAAAAGAAAGGCCCAAAAGTGCAAGTCTCAGTCCCTCTGTAAAAAAATAAATGAATAAGTGTATAGCACCCTCTCAGAGTGTTGTACATTTGGACATTAAACCATCAATAATTAAAGAGCTAAGAATATAGCCTTGTGGCAATTTTTGGTATTCAAAAATCATTATGTTCAATCTATACACACCAAGAAAACTCTTGATTCTTTCCATGTTACGATTTGTTCTACATGTACTTTATGCTTATGGTAACTAGTAAGATTTCAATGCATGCTATCAGACCTCTAAAAGAATTAAGTACTGACAAAAATATATTCATATATTTTATGCCAAAATGCTTTTAAAAATATGTACATGTATCTTTCGTTTTAAAATAAAGTTGTAAGGAAAAAAAGAAGTATCAAGGGAAACACAAGGCATCATAGAAATATCATAAAATAGGAAAAAATGTTGATTAGTTTGGTCATTTAAAAAACTAGTTTCAGAATTGCTTTTCAGAAACTTCAGTAGTTAGGTGAAGTATTTAGTAAGTCCACAGAAATTACTCATGTAAAATGAATGTAAATGACATTTCCAGTAATAGCAAAATTGCACCAATTTTCTGGTGACTACAAGAGTAGAAATGCTTTAGGGTAACAATAATATAAGATAATAAAGAGTAACCTCTTTATTATAAAAATATATATTTTATGCTTGTATACACTATTACTTTTAATGTTGATGCAACCATTTGTGTCAAATGGTAACTACTAATGAGCTTAATCCTACACGTACTTCATCTCCAAGAATCTTCATCTTTATTTATGTGTGCAAAATAACAGTAGACACACAATTAAAACCAAATGAACAAACACCATATGTCTATTTGGAGCAGCAATATAGAGTCAATTCAGTTGTAAAAAGGGGTGTAAATTAATTATGATAAATTCCTACAGTAAGATATCAAATGGCAAAACGATTAAAAAACTACTTAATATAACAAATGCTATAGATGGATGCATATGTGACATGGATATAAGAAGAAAAGATGGGTATGGAGACATGTGAGATTCCATTATGGAAATTTAACCACATCCCAAAATATTTAAGATTTTAATTGTGTGTGGAGGCATTTTATTTTATGTCACTTAAGACAGATTTAGAATAAATCTTTAATATAATGCTGACTATACAATTATAACACTTTTTGAAAATTTTCTGAACAAAACACCAATGGCTCAAGCACTAAGGTCAAAGATTAACAAATGGGACTTAATGAGATTGCAAAGTTTCTGTAATGCTAAGGACATTGTCAAGAAAACAAAACGGCAGCCAACAGAATGGGAAAAGATTTTTACCAACTCCACATCAGATAGAGGCCTAATATCTAAGGTATAAAAGAACTCAAAAAGCTAGACACCAGAGAATCAAATAACCCTATTAAAAATGGGGTACAGAGCTAAACAGAATATTCTCAGTTGAGGAATATCGAATGGCTGAGAAATATCTGAGGAAGTGCTGGACATCCTTAGCCATCAGGGAAATGCAAATCAAAACAACCCTGAGATTCCACCTCACACCAGTCACATTGGCACAAAACTCAGATGACAACAGATGCTGGCGAGGTTGCAGAGAAAGAGGAACACTTCTCCACTATTGGTGGGTTTGCAAACTAATACAACCACTCTGGAAATCTGTCTGGCTACACCTCAGAAAATTGGACATAATACTACCTGAAGACCCAGCTATTCCACTTCTGGGCATATACCCCAGAGACACCTTAGTACACAACAAAGATATATGCACCACAGTGTTCATAGCAGCTCTATTTATAATAGCCAGAAGCTGGAAAGAACCCAAATGTCCTTCAGAAGATGAGTAGATACAAAAATTGTGGTACATTTACACAATGGAATACTACTCAGCCACCATAAACAATGACTTGACCAAATTCTTAAGAAAATGGCTGCATCTAGAGAATATCATCCTGAGTGAGATAACCCAGTCACAAAAGAACAGACATAATATGCAGTCACTGATAATGGGATGCTAACCCCAGAGGCTCGCACTGCCCCAGAAACAACTCACAGACTGTATGAAGTCCAAGAAATAAAGAAAACAAAACAAAACAAAACAAAAAAATCTCTATACAAAAGAAAACTTTGACTATTTCGATGTTACATTTTGTTTTACATGTACTTCATGCTCATTGTAACTATTAAGTTTTCAATGCATACTATCAAACCTTTAAAAAAATCAAGTACTGACTAAAAATATATTCATACAGTTTTATGTAAAAATTATTTTAAAATCCGAAAAAAAGTACTGACAAAAATGTATTGTATAATTTTATGCAAACAATGGTTAAAATCTGTACATTTATCTTTGTTTTGTAAAATAAAGTTGTTAAAAAAAGAACAAAACAGAACAATGATTGAAGGGAAAGATGATGGAATTTTCATGCAACAAGAACAAGTAACAGTTTCCTTACTGAAGAAATGGGTTAGGATACATGGTACTACAAATGTTCTAGCACTGCTGTTTAGGACTAATTTTCTCTGGAGCAGAGAGCAAGATACTAATTATGAAATTCCCATTACAGTGATTAATGTAATCACTGTATAGCTTGGGTGATCCAGTGATAGTGGAGGTGAGATGCCTGCAGAGTCGTCTACTCTGGGAAATGTCACCATGTGTGGGACAGCCATCCTTGCCTAGCTTGTACCTAAAAAAGACAAAGAAACAAAACAAAAAAAACTACTATTTCTTTAAAAAAAAAAGAAAATATACTTAGTGACAATACATAATTTCTTAAGTCTTCTCTGTGTGTGTGAGTCATATCCACACAATGTGTAAACTTCAATGGTAACTTGGAAACATGTAGAAATATTCTGGTTCACAGGTGAAACAAGATTTGTCAACGTTTGATAAAGTTTAAGGGGAATAAAACACATGATAGTTGATCATACAAGGTGTTAGTTAACCTTTTGATGTTTTCAAATTTGTAAGTAAAAAGTAAACTCTCAAGTTTTATTCATAATATAAAAACATATGAACCAATATACTTGTGAACTTTTGTGAGGCTATATTTAACATCAAAGAAAAACTTAATCAAAACAACACAAAAACTGAGTGAATTATGAGTCAAAATTGAGAGCTGTAGCAAATATTTAAGAGATTAGCCTATATACTAATGCAAAATATTTACCACATTCATTCTAGCAAAGATAACTGTGCTATGTTGGTTGATGACAGGTAAATATATTTTCAATTTCTTTAATCATGTTCCAAACATGTTACAATGTTAATATACGTACCAATGTCTTAACAAAGCCTTTCTGCTTCCAGGAATTTAAAATGACAATTAATATCTATTGATATGCAAAAATTTGAATGTTAATCTTTATGGTAGCTTTTCAAGTAGTATCTTAAAGTATTGAAAACAAACAAACATAAATCATTAAACAAGTAGATAAATGCATTGTGATTGAAAAGCATCATAAACATAAAATGAATCTTGAGCTTCCATTTCCTCTGGCCCCTAAGCTCCATCCAGTGTTTGACTGTGTCTCTGAATTGCTCTGAGTCAGCTGCTGAGAGAAGCTTCTCAGAGGATAGCCTTGCTAGACTTCTGTCTTTAAGAGCACCAGAGTATCATTAAACACGTCAGGGATTAGTGTTAAGTATGGGCAGATATTCATGGAGGATTCTTTTAGTGTTTGCTCCATCCTTCATCCCGACATATCTTGTAGGTAGGATAAATTTTGAGTCAACAATTTTGTGGGTGAGTTGAAGTTCTTATCACTTCACTGGGGTTCTTACCTGGCTACAGGTAGCAGCCTACTCAGGTTTCATATTCAAATTTCACTGAATCTCAGCTAAGGACACCTCCCATTAATTCTTGGGTTCCTCCCCTATCTAGATGCTCCCAAACTTCCCACCCCCAATCAGTTGCATATTGTGATTCATTCTCAATACAATCTCGCCATCTCTTTTTCCTCTTTCCGCACCTGATCTTGAAACTCCTCATTTTTCTCCCTACCCTCTTTTACTTAGTTCCCTCCCTCCATCTGCCTCCTGTAACTATTTTATTTCTCCTTGTGAATGATATTCAATCATCTTTGCTTAGACTTTACTTCTTGTTTATCTTCTTTGGTTCTGTAGAGTATATCTGGAGTATCCTGTATTTTATGACAAATAGCCACTTATAAGTGACTATACCATGCATAATTTTTGGGTCTGGATTGCTGCACTCAGGATGATATCCACAGGAAGACCAAATGAGTCAACTAATTTGGAACCTTGAGGCTCTAAAAAACTGAACAACTAACCAAAGAACATACACAGACTGAACCTAGGCCACCTCTACAGATGTTGCAGATGTACAGCTTGGTCTTCATGAGTATCCAGAAAACCTGGAGTGGGGGCTATTCCAAAATCGGTTGCCTCTCTCTGGAATATGTTCTTCTACATGGACTGAATTAGCTGAACTCAGGGGAGACAATGTGACTAGCTCCACAGAGATTTGATGTGCCAAGGTAGATGTCCCACCCTTTCAGAGGACAAGGAAGGAAGGATTGTTAGAGGAGGTGACTGAGAGAAGGGACAGTGAGTGGGATGTAAACTGAATATATAAAAAATTAAAAAATGAAGTGTGAACAAGAAAAACAAACAAAAACAAAACCTATGAATATTTAAAAATTATTACTGTTTTTAAAACAGTTAAACTATGGATCTGATTCTGTTCATGTAAAATTATAAGTGTTGTGGTAAATATTAAAGAAGAGGTATGACCAGATCCCTCTCAGTGTCCCTTCTGACCTCGGCAATTGCTTCCATGCTAGTTCTGACATGTCAAATTATCTCTACATCTCCATGATTGCCCCAAGGTTACTCTCTGACACAGCCAGTCCACCAGCACTTCTGGTGTGACACCTTGACATGCCTGTTTCTCTCACATTTTCCTTTGTAAGTTGTTACACCAGCCCACACATCCCAATTCCCTAGTGCATCCTGCCACTGTACCTTCTCTTGAACTCAATTAAGTCAGCATATGAAAGGACACACCACACAATAACCTCTGATTCAAACGATAAGATATAATTTTCCCATCTAGACAGCACAACATCTAGTACATACCCATCCCTTAAAATATTTATAACAACCTGTATTTATGTGTAGAAAAGAATCTTAGCATCTGCCTCCATGTTGCTCCCAGCTGCCTCCCCTCATTCTGGCTTCTCTTCCTTCTAAAACTTTATTCCCACCTATCTTTTTTTTTTTTTCTCATCCGATTATAAGTCTCATGTTATCTAGCACCTGCCTTGCTGCATAAAGACATCATCTTACAGGGTATATCAACACATTTGTAGGGAAAATAAAGCATAAATATGTTTGTGCATTGAGAAATGTAATAAGTCAGGGAGAGGAGAGAGATAATGAGCATATAGGAAACTTTGGAACTTAGGTTTGTGTAATACCACAGTGTCTAGATTATTTCATGAGTAAATACACTAAACTTTTTAGATAGTAAACTTTAACATTTACTATAATAATTATGTCTCCCTAAAAGCATTTACAAAAATATCTAAGTGAAATTTTCTAAACTTCAACTACGAAATTACCTAAAATTCATGTTTTTTACATTTTAAATATACTTAATTGAAACATAAAATATATCAAGTTCAGGTTTAAGAAGTATCATAAAATATTTATTATTTGTTTATTGTATTAACAACATCAGGCCAAATATACTTATTAATTTAAATATTTTCCATTTCATTTTGATTTTCATATTATTGCTTTTCATAAACCTGGCACTGTGAATTTGAAGATAACAGTTATTTATTCTTCTCAATGTTCATTTGTTTTCTCGGGAAAACTAGAATGAAGTGGCTAGAAAGGTTAGATTTATTTAATCCAGATGATATGAATAAGCAAGATAAGTTCTCTATCTCATATCAGTAAGATGTTCATGATCTTGGAATCTAGAAAAGTCTATCTAATTTCGTGACCTACCTCCAAAACATGTGGCAAATTGTTTACTTTTAACTGCAGAAAATTTCTCTCTGGTAATTTGTTTATATATTTATTTATTTTGTATGTTATCAAGGGTTAAAATGAGAATTTATAAAATTTATTTAGGATTTCAATGTTTCAACAAACCAGTAGCTCACTTACTAATACATGGGGATTTTATTTCCTCTAATAAATCATACTTACCTGTGGATTTTTCCATTACTTCATTCAGAACATCATCTCATCCTCCAGTTTTAGGGAATGGCACATTTGTTCACATGAATTTTAAGAATATCTCCAATTTCAATGTCACACAATTTGAAATAGTTATAACACACCATCTGATGTGAAAGTCAGGTTTAGAAAGTGAAAATAATTTAACTAGCAGGCCACACATGTTTCGCTACTAAAAGCAAAAAAAAAAAAAAAAAAAAAAAAAAAAACACAGATTTTTTTTCCTTTTCACCATTTTCTGAAGGATGACTTAAAGAACCTCTAAGATCTTTAGATATTTCAAACACATTTTCTAAAGTTTATACTTTTATCTCTGGAACAAACTACTCCCAGGATAAAAATTATTTGAAACTATTCTAAAGGTCTGAAGAGACAGATTTTGTTGTTCAAATGCAAAGGAAAAGACTATAGGAACCATGGAAAAGACAATAGTGGGCATTCGCTCAACAATCTTTTCAGCGGCTTCATTCATAATTGTTGGAAACTGTTAACAACCTAGATAAAAATTAGTCACATCCTTAACCATCAGGGAAATGCAAATCAAAACAACCCTGAGATTCCACCTCACACCAGTCAGATTGGCCAAGATCCAAAACTCAGATGACATCAGATGCTGGTGAGGTTGCGGAGAAAGAGGAACACTTCACTGTTGGTGGGGTTGCAAGCTAATACAACCACTCTGGAAATCTGTCTGGCGATACCTCAGAAAATTGGATATAGTACTACCTGAAGACCCAGCTATTCCACTTCTGGGCATATACCCCAGAGACACTTTAATACACAACAAAGATATATGCACCACAATGTTCATAGCAGCTCTATTTATAATAGCCAAAGCTGGAATGAACCCAGATGTCCTTCAGAAGACGAATGGATACAAAAATTGTGGTAAATATACACAATGGAATACTACTCAGCCACCAGAAACAATGACTTAACCAAATTCTTAAGAAAATGGCTGCATCTATTGAATACCATCCTGAGTGAGATAACCCAGTCACAAAAGAACAGACATAATATGCAGTCACTGATAGTGGGATGCTAACCCCAGAGGCTTGCACTCCCCCAGAAACAACTCACAGACTGTATGAAGTCCAAGAAATTAAGAAAACTGAACAAAACAAAAAAATATTTCCAAAACAAAAAAACTTTAACTATTTCCATGTTACATTTTGTTTTACATGTACTTTATGCTCATTGTAACTATTAAGTTTTCAAGGCATAATATCAAACCTTGAAAAAAATCAAGTACTGACTAAAAAATATATTCATATAGTTTTATGTAAAAATTATGTTAAAATCTGAAAAAAGTACTCACAAAAATGTATAATTTTAAGAAAAAAAATGTTTAAAATCCGTACATTTATCTTTGTTTTGTAAAATAAAGTTGTTTAAAAAAATTAGGCATAAAAGGATAAGAAAAATGGGGTTCATTTATACAATGGAGTATTATTCAACTGTTAAAAACCATGATATCATGAAATTTGAACGCAAATGGATGAACAAAAAAAAATAAATAAAAAGAAAACAAACAAACAATCAAACAAAAAAAAACCACGCAAACAAACCAAAACTTGCCAACTGAGGAAACTTTAACCCAGACATGCAAATATGGTATGTATTTACTTAATGAAATGATTCCTAATGATATTCTGTTACACTTATAGTCAGGTGCCTGGCCCAATTTTCACCAGAGAGGCTTCATCCAACAATTGATAGGAGCAGATCCAGGATCCCATAGCCAAATTAAACAGAGGCAGGGAACTTTGTAGAAGGAGAAGAAGGATTATAACAGCCAGAGACGCGAAGATATTAAGAGAATGCAGCCTACAGAATCAGCTACAGGAAGGCTTATAGAGCCTCACAGAAACTGAAGCAGCAATCAGGGACCCTGCATGTTCTGCTATAGGCCCTCTACATATACATTGTGGTGTTGTAGCTTGGTACTCTAGTAGGTCTCCTGACAATGAGTGTGTGTTTGGGGAGGGTTGCCCCTGGCACTTTTGCCTCCCTCTGAGTCCCCCTTTTTTCCTACTGGTTCTCCTTTTCCAGTCTTGATATTAGTTTGTGGCTAGTCACATGGTAACTTGATATACTTCTTTTATTTGATATCTCTTGGAGGACTGCTCTTTTCTGAATAGGAAAGGAACAAATCTGGGAGAGTGGGGAGGTGGGTCCAGAGCTGGGAGAAGTAGAGGGTGGAAAAACTGTAGTCTAAAAGTATTATTTGAGAGAGGAATTTTTAAAATGTGAAAACAAAATGTAGGCATTGACCAATTAAAGACCAATGAAAAGAACTATGCCACATATCAGAATACATTTGGGTTTGTCACCCTCTACCCAAATGTTGAGCAGAAACTTTCAATCCCAATACTTGAAAGAGATATGGCTTTGAAGAAGAGAATCAATTTCAAATTCATCTTCCAGAAATGCAGTTGTAAGCCCAATGCATATAAAAACACACGTACACACGTCACTTTCAATTACATTAAATTCAGAATAGCAACTAAACCTACTAGCTAATTATTGACAGACCAATTCCCTTGCATAGAAAAAAATATAGCCATTGACTAAGTTGACACCAGATAAAAATGATTCATGTATTCATATCATACATTAGTTGAAATTTAAGTTTAGCGGCAAATAATGTGTGCAAGTCTAGGAAAATTTCTTCATCTCTTTTGCTTAGGAAGTGAAATGGCAACATACTACTTACCTTGCTGGCTATTGTTCAGTTGCAAAGCAACACATGGCAGGCTGGCTGACATGGAAGCATTTCTCAATAAGTAGCTGTTCTAAAAACATAGGTAATGGATAAAGGTACTACTTCAAGAGGAAACTTGACATAGCCAAAGGTAATAACAATGGTATATATTGTTTAGAGATTCACTTGGATCCTCCCAATTAACAACTCTTAGAAGAGTCATCTTTGACAACAGAATTACTGGTAAATAGTCTATGGATTTAGTGAGTAGCATTATTACTTCACATGGCATAATTCCATTTTAACATGTATACATATTAAATATTTTTTCTGTTATATAATAATGCAACAATATGAATATTCAAACATTCTTTGCATTATTTATCTCTCCTTCCTTTCTTTGCATTATCTTCCCTAAATCCACTCCATTTAAAGTCTCCCCTACCTGTTTTTCCAATTCTTCTTTTATATCCCCTGTGTACGGTGATCCCACTTGCCAATTCTTTCATTCCTTGTCCCATCTTCCCTTGTCTACTTTTTAGTCTTCTGTGCTTACCTCATGGTATACACTAAAATATAAGAACTCAAAGCTTGGGTCCACAAATAAGAGAAACTCTGTGACATTTGTATTTTAAAATGTGAGTTAATTCACTCAGCATATTTTCATCCTCTGTCATGCAAACTTTATTTTTCTTTATAAATTAATAGAATTTTATTGCTCTTATAAAATATATTTCATTATCCATCCATCATTTGACGTCCATTTATGTGGTTTACATTTCTTAGATATTGTGAGTAGGAAAATAGCAAAGCAATTTAGCTAAAAATAACACCAACTTCCTTTAAAAAGAAGCCTTGGAGTAGTAAGCCTGGAACTAACATATATGTCTCTTTCCTGAATACTGGATTAAAACATGCCTGAAGATGGTGTAAAAAGTGCTAATGGTGACAATCAGTATTCTTACTCAGAAAACTTGACAGCTTATAAACCACAATAACCTGGTTTGGATAATATTCCCAATGGTACATTAGTGATGCTTTTATCTTAAGGGTTACCAAACACCATCTAATTGGACTTGCTATAATTTCAGTAGGAGTAACTTCATACCTGGTTCTGTAACCTCAAGCTACCTGTAATTGATGCTGATATAAATCCTTTAGGTGAACATGGTACTGACATTTTCTGAAAACAATATAGTTTTAAACTATATTCTAAATTTTCTAAATTCTTATCCTGGTTCCAGCCTCCATCTGTGCCCAGGGCTAGAGCCAGCCTACTGCCATCAGGACTAGCAGCATGCCCACAGAGAGCTGAGCATGCAGAGGATACTCAGGAGTGATCTTTTTCCTGAGCCCAAAGGTGAGCCCCCACTTTCTCCCCACTGAATATCTAGGGAGAGACCTTCAGAATCCCCCAAGGCACAGTCTCTTCCAGACTCCATCTGCACCCAGAGGTAGAGCCAGCCCATTGACATCAGAACTCATAGCCTGCCTGTAGAAATCTGAGCACCTAGGACTAATCTTCCTCCAGAGCCCACAGGCCCACAGATACACAAAAGATACAAGCTCCAATCACAGAAAACAAGAACAAAGAACATCAAAAATAACAAGATGGCAAGAGGCAAGTGCAAGAATTTAAGCCACATAAACTAAAATAGCATGGCAACATCATAACACAACTCTACCACAACAGCAAGTACTCTATATCCCAACACACCTGAAAAACAAGATTTAGACTTAAAATCATACCTCATGTTGATGATGGATGGCATAGAGAAGCACATGAATAACTCCCTTAAAGAAATACAGGGGAACACAGGTAAACAAGTAGAAGCTTTTAGAGAAACACAGGAAAACACAAGAAAAGAGGTATAGGAATTGAACAAAACCATCCAGGATTTAAATACAGAAATAGAAACAAAAAAGAAAACAAACAAACAAAAAAAAGGAGATAAAGCTAGAGATAGAAAACCTAGGAATGATATCAGGAGACCTAGACATAAGCATCACCAACAGCATACAAGAGATGGAAGAGAGAATTCCAGGGGCAGAGGATACCATAAAAATCATTGACAAGGGAAAGGGTGGTTGGTTGGGAGAGGGAGCACATTTATGGAGATATTGTGAGAGGTGGGGGGGGATGGGATTGGGGAAAAGGGGATTACATTTGAAATGTAAATACAGAAAATATCAAATAAAGAAGAAATCATTGACACAACAGTGTGAGAAAATATGAAAAATCAAAAAGTTTCTAATCTAAAACATCCAGGAAATCCAGGACACAATGAGAACACCAACCTAAGGATAATAGGTATAGAAGAGAGCAAAGACTCCCAAATAAAAGGCCCAGTGAATATCTTCCTCAAAATTATAGAAGAAAACTTCTCTAACCTAAGAAAGAAATGACCATGAACATAAAGAAGCCTATAGAACTCCAAAGATTGGACCAGAATTGAAACTCCTTCTGACATATAGTAATTAAAACTCCATATGTTCAAAACAAAGAAAGAATACTACAAGCAGTAAGGGAGGGGGACAAGTAACATATTAACGCAGACTGATCAGATTTACACAAGACTTAATCTCAGAGACTATAAAAGCTAGATGATCCTGGACAGATGTCGTATAGATCCTAAGAGAACACAAATACCAGCCCAAATACTATATCCACCAAAACTCTCAGTTACTATATATGGAAAAACCAAGATATTTCTGGACAAATCCAAACTTATACAATATCTGTACACAAACCCAACCCTACAAAGAGTCATAGATGGAAAACTCCAAGACAAGGAGGAAAACTAAATCCTAAAAAAAGCAAAAAATAATTTTCTTGCAACAAAACCAAAAGAAGAAAAGCACACAAACGTTATTCTACCTCTAACAACAAAAATAACATAAAACAACAATCACTGTTGCTTAATATCTCTTAACAAAATGGAATCAATTCACCAATAAAAAGGCATAGGCTATCACAATGAATACTTAAACAGGATACAGCATTTTGCTGTATACAGGAAACTCATCTCAGCAACAAAGACAGATACTACCTCAGAGTAAAAGACTGGGGGAAAAAAACTTTCCAAGCAAACGGTGCCAAGAAAAAAAGCTAGAATAGTCGAACTAATATTGAATAAGATAGATTCTCAACCAGAAGTTAGTTATCAAAAAAACATAAGGAAGGGCACTTTTTATGCATCAAAAGAAAAATATTCCTGCTGGCTTGGATATGGCAATAAAGGAACATACCTCCATTGCTGATGGGATTGTAAATAGAGACAATTACTCTGGAAATTAGTCTGAAAAGACCGATGGCCCGAGGTAGATATGCAGGAGAGGATAACATTTTCTTACATCAATGGGACGAGAGGCCTTTGGTCCACCGAAGGCTCATTTTTTCAGTGCAGGGGAATGCCAAGGAGCTGAGGTGGGAAAGGGTGGTTGGGAGAGGGGGCTACTTCATGGAGGCAATGGAAAGGGGAGGAAGGATGAGATTGTGGGAAAGGGGTAACAGTTGAAATGTAAATGCAAAAAATTACCAATAAATCTTTGGGAAAAACAAAAACCAAAAAAAAAAAAACCCTGTACTAGAGTTCAAAGCATATATTGCACTACACACAATAATAGTGGGAGAACTCAACATGCCACTCATCAATGAGCAGATCATGGAAGCAGAAACAGAACAGAGACACAGTGAAACTAACAGAAGTTATGAACCAAATGGATTTAACAAACATCTACAGAACATTTTATGCTAAAACAAAATATATCTTTTTCTCAGCCCCTCACTGTGCCTTCTCCAAAACTGGCCATATTGTTGGCAAGAAAAGAGACATCAACAGATAGAAAAGGTCACAATGATCCTATGCATCCTATCAGATCTCCATGAATTACAGCTGATCTATAATAACAACAGAAACAACAGAAAGTTCGTATACACATTGAAGCTGAACAATTATCTACTCAATGATAACTTGTCAATGTCAAAATAAAAAATGAAATCAAAGACTTTTTAAAAATTAATAAAAATGAAGGCACACTATAGGGATACAATAAAAGCAGTGTTAAGAGGAAAATTCAAAGCTCTGAGTGCCTCCAAAAGAAGCTGGAGAGAGCATACACTAACAACTCGACAGCACATCTGAAATTTATAGAACAAAAAGAAGCAGATACACACAAGAGGAGTATACCACATAAAATAATCAAACTCAGAGCTGAAATCAACCAAGTAGAAACCAAAATAACAATACAAAGTAATAACAAAACCAAGAGCTTTTTATATGAAAAAAAAATCAACAGGATTGAAAAACCCTCAGCCAGACTAGCTAGAGGGCCAGAGAGAATATCCAAAAGAAATGAAAAGGGAAACATAACTACAAGAAACTGAGGAAATTCAAGAAAACCTAAGATCCTACTAAAAAGCCTATACTCCACAAAACTGAAAATCACAAATAATATAAAATACTTTGGTGTGATCCTAACCAAGAAAGTGAGGGATCTGTATAAAAAGAACTTCAAGTCTCAGAAGAAGGAAATTGAAGATCTCAGAAGACAGAAAGATCCCCCATGCTTATGGATGGGAAGGATCAACATAGTAAAAATGGTCATCTTGCCAAAGTAATGTCCAGATACAATGCAATCTTTATCAGAATTCCAACCCAATTCTTAATACAGTTAGATAAAGCAGTTTTCAAATTCATTTGGAATAACAAAAAAAAAAAAAAAAAAAACAAAAAAATCAGAGAAATCATGATCCCGGACTTCAAGCTATATGATAGATCAATTGTGATAAAAGCAGCATGGTATTAGTACAGAGACAGAAAGGTAGATCAATAAAATAAAATTGAAGATCCAGAAATGAATCCACAAACCTGTGGTCCATTTGCATATTACAAAGGAGATAAAAACATGCAATGGAAAAAAAGACAGCCTCTTCAACAAATGGTGCTGGTTGACCTAGCAGTCAGATGCAGAAGATCTCAAATCAAATTATTCTTATCCCTTGGTACAAAGCTCAAGTTCAAGTGGGTTAAAGACTTCCACATAAAACTAGGTACACTGAAACTTATAGAAGAGAAAGTGGGAACAAGCTTAGGACACATGTACATAGCAGAACATTTCTTAAACAGAAAACCAATAGTTTATGCTCTAAAATCAAGAGTCCACAAATGGGACCTCATAAAATTGCAAAGTTTCTGTAAGGCAAAGAAAACTGTCAAAAGAACAAAATGGTACCCAAAAGATTGGTAAAAGATCTTTACCAACCCTATATCTGACAGAGGGCTAGTATTTAATATATACAACAAACTCAAGAAGTTAAACTCCAGAGGATCAAATAATCATATAGAAATGGGGTACAGAGCTATACAAAAAAAAAAAAAAAAATTCTCAAATGAGGAAAACTGAATGGCTGAGAAGCACCTAAAGAAATGCTTAATATCCCTAGTCATCAGGGTAATGCAAATCAAAACAACTCTGAGATTTCACCTCATACCAATCAGAATTTCTAAAACTCAGGTGACAGCAGATACTGCTGAGAATGTGGTAAAATAGAAACACTCTTCAATTATTGGTCAGATAGAAAGCTGGTAAAACCACTCTGGAAATCAGTCTGGCAGTTCTTCAGAAAATTGTACATTGTACTACCTCAGGACTCACTGCTATAATACTCCTTGATGTATACCTAAAAGACACTCCAACTTATAACAAGGATACTTGCTTCACCATGTGCATGGCAACCATATTTATAATAGCCAGAATCATGTAAGAACCCAGATGTCTTTCAACAGAGGAAAGAATACAGAAAGTGTGGTACATTTACACAATGGAGTACTACTAAGTTATCAAAAACAATGACTTTATGAAATTCCTAGGCAAATGGATAGAACTAGAAGCTATCTTCCTGAGTGAGGTAACCTAGTCACAAAAGAACACTCATGGTATGTTCTCACTGATAAGCAGATACTATGCCAAAATGCTCAGAATGCCCATGAAATTATTCACAGACCTTATGAAGCTCAAAAATAAGAAGGGCCAGAAGGTGGATGCCTTAGTTCTTATAAGGGAGAAGAACACACTCATGGAAGGAAATAAAGGGACAAATAGAGGAGCAGAGATTGAAGGAAAGATCATCCAGAGACTCCCTTACCTGGGCATCCATCCCATATGCAGCCACTAAACTCACACACTATTGCTGATTTCAAGAAGTGCTTATTGGAAGATACCTGATATGGATGCCTCCTCAGAGGCTCTGCCAGAGCCATAGTGATACAGAAAAGGATGCTGACAGATAACCATTGGACTGAACACAGGGACCCCAGTGAAAGAGCCAGAGAAAGGTCTGAAAAAGCTGTTTGTAACACCATGGGAAGAACAACACTATCAGCCAACAAAATTATGCATAGTTCCCAGGTATTAAAACACCAAACAATGAGTAAGCATGGAGAGACCCATGGCTTCAGTAGCACATGTAGCAAAAGACAGCATTCTCTGAGATAAGAAGGAGGAAAGACCTTTAGTACTGTGAAGTCTTGTTTTCCCAGTGTAAGGGAATACTGAGGAATTAAGATGGGAGAGGGCAGTGGGGAAAAGGAGCACCTTCATGAAGATAAGGGTAAGGGGAGTGGCGATGGTAGTGGGAGGAAGAAGGAAGGGGCTATCATTTGAAATGTAAATACAGCAGAATATTCATGTAGTGAAAAATAATAGAATCCTTGTTATTATGCTCTAGCAAAGAAAAATATCAGGTCTCACCAAAGAACCTTATGGCAATAAATCTCAACAATGAATCTCTGTAAGTGGTCAAATGGGAATGATTAATAGACTGTAAAGTGCCCATCCAATTGATACACATACAATGCAACTCTTACACATGAGACTTGTGGAAAATGTTGGTGGAATAGAGCAGAAAAATTGTGAGAGCCAGAGGACCAGGATGCCTGCTATAAGGTAATATGCAGTCACGGATAATGGGATACTAGCCCCAGATAGCTCTGAACACCCCAGAAAGCCTCTTTTCCTATATTATTGTTACATATATACATATGTATATGCATATGTACCCACAAATACTTAATTACAACCTTAAAAATGTATTCAACAAAAATGCTGAAAATTTGTACATTTATTTTTGTTTTTTAAAATAAAGTTTTTCAATAAAAAAAGATAGTGCTTACTATAATAACAGGACAGCAGAACTCGTGTAATCATACCGATATAGTTGCAGAAATAAATAAGACCTGCATAATAATAACATAGATTAGGGAAAGTTCACAAGTCCCCATCCCTATATAATTCCCTACACCCAAATAATGGTAATTTAAAAGTGGGAGAATGAGGAGTTGTCCAGGAATGTGCTACCTTTCAGGATATTATATGATATCCAAAGTGGGGAGGAGAAAGAGAAGAAGGAGAAGAGAAGAAGAAAGAGGAGGAGGAGGAGGAGGAGGATCAGGAGGAGGAGGAGGATGATAAGGAGGAGGATGACAAGGAGGAGGAGGATGATAAGGAGGAGGAGGAGGAGAAGGAGGAGGAGGAGGAGGAGGAGGAGGAGGAGGAGGAGAAGGAGAAGAAGAGGAGAAGAAGAAGAAGAAGAAGAAGAAGAAGAAGAAGAAGAAGAAGAAGAAGAAGAAGAAGAAGAAGAAGAAGAAGAAGAAGAAGAAGAAGAAGAAGAAGAAGAAGAAGAAAGAAGGAAAGAAGAAATATTTCTCTCTCTTAATTCCCCAGTCCTTGTTTGCTTGCTAGGTACTCCTACTCACTTTTTGCATACATCTATATTCCTGTTTCCTCTACAGAAATCTCCACTGATTTTCTAACTGTTCTATGGACATGATCCAGTATTTTTTTCTCTCCATATTTTTCCCAGTTTCTTTTAGTTGTGTCTTTAAATACATTTTCTTACTCTTAGCTTTCAAGTGTATCTGTGCAATCCTAATGTCTCATTTACATACTCGTAAGGAGTGACCACTTTGATATATCTATTTTTTTTCTAAAAGGAGTCCCATACCTAACATTTCTAGAGTAAGAAAATGCCATTTCTCTAATTCACCACTGCATTCCAGCAAAACTGATCACTGAGGTGAGTGTCATGTCATCTATGTGCATCCTATCAAACACATCTTTGATCTAGATTATTGAAAGTAGATTCTAATTGATCTTTCTGCTTCTACATTTTCACTCCTGCAATGCATTTTAATAGAAGAATAATAGAATTTTAAGAATAAAAACCAAATTAGTACTTTACTTCTAATGAAAACTGACTATGAGCTTTCTCATTACACATAGAATAAGTGTACATTAGAAGTCCGCTGACATTGGATATAATCTACCACAGTTCTGCCTTTTGCTTAATTCACTCCAATAGCATTGATTTGTCTCCTTCTCACAATTAACCGAAAGATTCAAATCGTAGGGACTTGCTTTATTGTGTTTAAATGCCTGGATCCTAAAATATTCAGGAATCACATCAAATAGTGCACTAACATCCAAAAAAATACAAAGAATTCAAGAAGTTAGATTTCAGAGAACCAAATAACCCTATTGAAAATGGGATATAGAATAAATAGAGAATTCTTTTTTAATTAAATATTCTTTGTATTTACATTTAAGGTGCTATGTCCTTTCTGCCAATTCAACCCTCCACTCCCATACCCCTGCATTGCATCCATGAAAGTGTTCCTTCTTCCAACTCCCCTTTCTCACCTTAACTGAGAATTTTTAACTGAAGAATCTCAAATGGCTGAGAAGTACTTAAAGAAATGTTAAACATCCTGAGTCACCTGAGAAATGCAAATCAAAACAACCCTGAGATTCCACCTCATACCCTTCAGAATTTCTAAGATGAAAAACAGAGTTGGCAAAGATGTTCAGAAAGAAGGATACTCCTCTGGTGCTTGTGGGATTGCAAGCTGGTACAACCACTCTGGAAATCAGTCTGGTGGTTTCTCAGAAAATTAGAAATATTTCTCCCTTAGGACCCAGCTATACCACTCCTGGGCACATACCCAATAGATGCTCCAACATATAACAAGAACACATGCGCCACTATGTCCATAGCAGCCTTATTTATAATGTTCAGAAGCTGGAAAGAACCCGGATGTTCTTCAACAGAGGAATGGATACAGAAAGTGTGGTACATTTTCATAAGGGCATACTACTCAGTTATTAAAATTAATGAGTTCATGAAATTTTTAGGCAAATAGATGGAACTAGAAAGTATCATCTTCAGTGAGGCAACCCAGTCATAAAAGAAAACACAGGGTATGTCTTCACTGATAAGTGGATATTAGCCAAAACGTAGCTCAGAATACCCAAGATATAACTCATATACTTTTTCTAAGAGAGGCCTTTGCTGTCTACTTACTCCTAAGTTCATCCTTCTGTTTGTAGTCAGTACATTTTAGTAAATATTTTCCATTCACCCATTTGATCATTATCAAACTTCCTTTATTAACTGTTAAGCCTTGTGTATCTAACTCAGCTTTCTGTTTCTAATATTTAAAACATTATTGGCCTCATAAAAGGTCTCTGTGAATTTTGGTTTAAAGAACCAAAATGCAAATATATGCAGATGTACCTATTCATGTTCGAGATGACAACACGATCAGATATTACAGCAGAATGAGGATGGTCCCTTCAGGAAATTAATACAAACATGGATTGTCTGAAAGGGAAATGATATGACATGGTGTTAAACACAAAACAATGTTAAATCCTTTAATCTGAACTAAGGTAACAAATTTTATATCCTTGAAACCTGTACATAATTTCTCTCAGGTTGTGTCTTTGGTATGCCAAATAATCCCAGCAAACATGCATTATTTAAGGCAGTAGACATTAATGGGAAAAGGTGGGTTTTCGTCCATGAAGTATATCATCCTAGCTTTAATTTGCGCAGAAAGGATTTATTACCATAACTTAGTATTTCTTATTCTGTGCAGATAAATCTATAAACTTCAGTTCTTAAAGTTCTAGGTGCAGGTTTCACAGTTGTATTATTTCTATAACGAAACTCAACACAAATCCTAGACAATGAAATTGGAGTGGTTTTCTTAAAACAAGTATCCTGTTTCTATTTGATGGGTCTAGGCATAACTAAAAGCATTTACACCACTGAAATAATATTGCTAGAGATGATTTCTATGGGGAACATTATTTTCTAATAATGACAGCAAACCTTGCAGTTTGCAAAGTATATTAGCTAAAGGTACATGACACTAATAATCACAGACACACAACCCTGCTGTGCCATTTATAACTACTTAGAGTAAAAGCAAACATGGGGAATGAGAAGATTTTTAGTGTCCTTGATCTCCCAGGTACTTAACTGAGTGGCTGTAGGAAGACAAGCCGCCTCCCTAGGGATTGAACATTTATCTGCTTATAAATTCCAATTCCTGAGAATGGCTCACTGCTTGGCCACCATTTCATTAAGTGTATTAGGGCATATATACACATCCACATTTTATTTGGACTGAATTTTTTCCCTCTCCTTGAGTCTGTTCCTAACATTAAAAAAGCAATTGCTGATAATGGAGTAGATTTTTTTTTAACAAGTCTAATTATCATGTATGCTTTCATTTGTTTTTGTTAATCTCCATTTTGCTAATTGTGATCATGTAGAGTCTTACAATTTATCATATTTCTTTGTATCTTAAAAGACTCATTTACTGTTATTCTTTTAGGAATTGTTAATAACATTTTTAATTGCAATTCTTTTGAAGGGTCTTCTATACTTCCCCTCTCTTCCCAAAGTGTGGCAGCATTTATCATTAATAGTCCCAATCAGTTTTTTTTTTTTAACATTTATGCTAGTCTATTCTTTTTCTGCATGTGTATTTCCTTAATTTAATGCTTTCTAAGGAGTAAATTATCATTTGTCATTGATTTTCTATTTAGACAGTAATGCTATGAATGTCACCTTGTTGGAAAATAAAAGCAGATAGCTTGAATGTTTTATTTAATAACTAATAAAATGCAATGGACACAATTCAATGAGTTGAATTTTAATAGGGCCCTTGAGTACATAAATAAACAACAGCTAAGTCCTGCATGGAATATACAGAATTTTGTTCAACCCTATGAATAAAATTTCTCACTTATCTTTTTGGAAAGTCATGCATATCTATGTTCAAAAATATACAATTTATTCATCAGATCCATGCTGCTTTTCTAAGTGATTAAAAATTCCCCCAGTAAGGCCCTCTGTTATAAATGTAGCATTATATGCATGTATATACAGGAAGATTATATACAGGACATATATAAAAATAAGCAGGAATATAGAAAAATGCAATGTGCCTTAACATTTTTCTTAGCAAAAATGAGAAAAAATTTAGGGGAGTTGACATTTGAGTAAGAACTTACCAGTTATTGGATAGATGTAGTGGCTAGAAGTACCACCCCCAGGAAATTCCAGGGATAGAATAACCTCATGTATATTCTGGTTAATAATACTGGTAGGATGGAAGAAATCCCATTAACAGAAAGGTGTAACACCAAGCTTAAGTAAGAGCTTACTGTGAAATAAGACTTTCATCTTAATATGCTATAAAAAGCATGTGTCAATTTAAAGTTACAGGAATGTGACTGCATGTGTAAAGGAAAATTTTTTAATTGTTTTATTCATTTATATTTTATTTATTGCCACCTCCAATGTTCCTATTTCTACAGTTCATCATTCCATTGCTCCTTCTCCTTGCCTCTGAGAAGGTGTTCCCCTCCCCCATCAGGCCTCTCCCTTTTCTGGGCCTCAAGTCTCTCAAAGATTAAGCACATTCCCTCCCACTGAGGCCAGACCAGGCATTCCTCTACTACATATGTGCCAAGGGCCTCAAACCAATCCATGTACCCTCCTGACTGGTGGCTCAGTCTCTGAGAGCTCTCTAAAGTCTTTGTTAGTTGAGACTGTTGGTCTTCTGACAGGATCACTTCTTCAATCCTTCCCCTAATTTAACCATAAGGGTTCTCAACTTCCGTTTAATGGTTGGGTGTAATTTTCTGCATCTATTTCATTTAGCTGCTTATTGGACCTCTCAAAGAACAGCTAGGCTAGACTTCTGACTTTAAACACACCATAACACCAGTAATAGAGTCAGGTGTTAGAGCTACCACTTGAAATAGATTCCAAGTTGGGCTCCTCACATGACTGACTTTAATCCTGCCTCTTCTCACTTTTTGTACCTACAGTTCTTTTAGACAGGAACAATTCTGGTTAAGGAATTTTGACTGTGGGTTAGTAACCTAATTCCTCCACTTGAGGCCCATCTATCTACTGGAGGTGGACTCTCTAAGTTCTTTTTCCCCAGTGCTGAGCATTTTGGCTACGGCCACTTGCTTTCGAATACATCCTGAGATCCTCTTACTTCCCAAGTCACTGGTACATTCTAGAGGATTCTCTCAACTCCCACTCCATTCATTCTGCTGACCCTTTATTACACTTTGTACTGTCACTGACTGATGTGTCGATTTTTCTGTGGTATCTTCTATGCCAGAGATTCTCTCTTCTGTTTCTTATATTCTGTTGGTGATGCTTGCATCTCTGGTTCCTAATCTCTTTTCTAAGTTGTCCATTTCCAGGGTTGTCTACTTTTGTGTTTCCTTTATTCTTTCTATTTCCATTGTTAGTTCTTGAAGCATTTTGTCCAATTCCTTTACCTGCTTGATTGTATTTTCTTGTATTTCTTTGTTTCTTCTTTAAGATATTCAACATGTTTGCCTGTGTTTTCCTGCATTTCTTTAAGGGAGTTATTTATATATTCCTTAAAGGCCTCTATCATCTACATCAGATATTATTTTAGGTTATTATCTTGCTCTTCCTGCATGCTAGGGTGACAAAGGCTTGATGTTGTGGGTGAGCTGAGTTCTAATGGTGCCTAATTGTACTGGGTTTGTTCACTGCAATTTTAGAGGCATGTAGAGATATTTGACCTGAGTTAGAGCTTGCAATGTTGTATCTGGTTAATGTGGGTTCTTCTTGTGTCTATGGTTACAGCCTTCCTGTGTCCCTGGTTACTGTGGATATTCCAAACCCCTGATTACTGCAGACCTCCTGTGTTCTTGGACATCTTGGGAAACATGTAGGCTGCAGAGTTTGGGTGGGTATTGTCCAGGTTGCTGATCAGGCCACAGGGGAAGGGGGATATATAGAATTATTTAGAGTGAAAGATATTTTAATTATGAAATATTGGTGGTAGACTATGTGGAGCTTGAACTCAGATTTATAAAAGTAGAGATGAGCTTTATTTAATGATGAACTTATGAGATACAATTACCAAATTCATAGGCAATAAAACTAAATAAAAAAACCTAAACCAAAAAGCTGACAATTTTGAACACTAGTAACTAATAAGAGCAAACATAATCTCTGACACTAATTCAAATGGTGGTAAATTTGAAGGTCCAAAACTATGTAGTCATTCAATCTTGAGACTACTCTTCTGTAGAATAGAAACAACTTGACATCGATCAAAGGTAGAAAATAGATGGCAGCAGAGATTTAGGAAGAAAAATAATGTATCATCTTTGAAATCTGAGGCTTTTGAGTTTTGAAGTAAATATTTTAATTAATCAATGCTAATCAAATTAAAATTGTAGAGGAAGTTTCCAACTAAAAGCCATTGAAATTTATATAAGAATACATTGGATAATGGATGCTGCTGTATGTATGAGCATGTGTATGTGCACGTGCATGTGTGCATATGTGCATGTGTGTGTGTATGCATATGTGTGTGTGTGTGTGTGTGTGTGTGTGTGTGTGTGTGTGTGTATGTGTTTGTGAATATTTGCCTAAAAGAACTGCAAAAGTTGTATGGAGTTCATTTGTAGTCTTTCAGGCCAAACAACATCTGTACTGTTCTCTCTCTGTTTTGAGGTAAAAGAAGCTAAGCACATGGCCACTGACAAGATAAAGGGCCACCAAGAAATAATCAAGTTTAAGTCCTGAGTTTGGAACTCTTGTGTTTCTTGCTAAGATGCGGGTTCTTGCCAAATTGTTTTACTGCTCCCGTGTTTGGGTTGGTGTGTCTTCGAAGGCAGAGGGAGATGAAATCTATTTTGGCTCAAAAGTCCAAGATCCTTTGGCATAATTTTTACCATGAAACTGAATTCCAGATGCACAGTGTGACAGTTTTTACAAAATGAAATGGCTGGTAATGTTGGAACTGAATCTATACCAAAATCTTTTATACAATGCTCACACTTTTCATATATATATATATATGAAAGGCATTTTCACCAGAAATATAAATAAATAAATAAATAAATAAATAAATAAATAAATAAATAAATAAATAAATAAATCTTCACATCCTTTGCCTTCTACACATCTGATATGGGTGAAATCACAATTTATGTAGCTGATTGTAGGGCAAATGCTTAAAAGTTGAACTATTATGCACCCCTTTGACATTCATATTGAGTGTGTCCCACAATAAATGAAAATGTCTTCTCTTTTTTCTTTGAGTTTCTGCAGGTATAGTGTAGAAGGAAGATGGAGAACAGTGATGGTTTTTCTTTGTATTCTGTTTTGGATACATGAATAAAGGTCTTAGTTTCTTTTACAAAAATATTGGCCTAACCAATGTTCTCTCCTTTCTTTAATTAAAATCCTTTCCTATGCAAAGTGTCCAGCTGTGGCCTTGGAATTATAAGCAAATATCATTAAATGCTCTAAAAATAAAGTAAAATATAATAAAATTCTAAAGGGAAAATAATCTCACATGGAAAGAAATAAAACGGTAGATTGCAGCTGCTTGTAAAACCAAAGAAGGTGTGTGAGCAGGGTGACTGCATAAGGAGTTAGGCAGGAATAAAATCCTGCAATTGGAGGTTTGTTTTAGATTTCCATAGAGTTTGTCTTGTTGCTATTCCAAGCCCACATGAGCTCTGGCTTAAGGATGGAAGTCACTTGGGGAGACCCTTGAAGATTACACATTTGTTCATCATGATTGACTTTAAATATAAATTAACATTTGAGAAGCATCATTCTTCTGCTACCAACAGATTTCCATGTATTTAATGCAAAAAATTCTCTTGTTAGTCTAAACACTAGCTTCTATCACTACCATTGATACCTTTCTGGCTTGCAGATGTAGCTCAGGTCAGAGTGCTTGTAAAACATTCACCAAAACCGAGGTTTGATGTCAAGCTCCAATAAAATCCTGGCTGTGGTGGCTCAAGTCTGGAATCACAGTAGTTGTGCAGAAAATTAGGGAGATCGGAGATTATTTCTTCCCTTTCCTCTTCCCCTTTTCCTGTTGGGAATAAAAATACACAATCTTACTGGAAATGCTTATAGCAATTTTCAAAATTTTAGTACTGTACAATGACAAACATAAATCAAAATTCATTTTTCTATAATATGCCTAGTTCAAGTTATATGTGACTATTCCTCCATATTATCCTTTTACTGTAAAAATACTTATTTTCCAGTTCTCTAATATGTAATGTCAACCTCCCAGTGGCATTGTTCTGGTTTTCTTCAAAAGGTGGTGGCAGACACAGTGCAAGCATCCCTCCCATTAACTATTTGATACTGTGCTGGGCTAAGAGGCAGGGCACATGAGGAAGAGGAAAGGAACTGGTGCCTACTCTTGGCCAGGGTAGATCCCATTACAGGGGATTAGGTTGACACTAATGGGTTGATTCTGAAGCCTGTTCATTTTTGTCTGCCAATAGTCAGAGTGAGCAGCCAGAGAAAGGCATATCTGTGTGTACTGGAGCCAAGTCAGCTGTGGGGTGTGACGCTTGCCATTTTCAGGGTCTGCTGAAAGTAGGGGAAGAAAGAAATGCAGACGACAAGGGCAGCAACAGCAGTGACCACCACAGCAGCTACAGCAGCAGCAGCAACAACAACATCAGCACCAGCACCAACACCAGCAACAGCAGCACCAGTAACACCAGCAAAAACTTTCTGATTATCTGGCAGGAAAAGAGACACAATTTAAAATGTTTTGGCTCTCACCCAACTGTATGCCTGAAACTGTAAGAAGTGGTTTGCAGGCCCAGCTCAGAATTATCAATACTTTAAAAAATCTATTTTCCTGGGAGACATAGAAGAAATTTACCCCACATTTAGTGCATTGTTGATAAGCATTTCATTCATGACATTCTGTCTCAGAAAAAGGGAGGTTAAAATTGGTTTTCAAAGATGAAAGTATCTAGATATTTCCAGAAGAAACTTTTGCACTAGGTGGAATAATCAGAGCTGATTTCCTCTGCAGACACTACCACCTGATGCTCAGAAACAGGCAGGAAGCAAAACATATGTTCAAGAGCAACTTCAAAGGAATTTGAGGGTCTGGAGAGATGCCACGATAGTTCGGAGCATTGGCTGCTCTTGAAAAGGACACTTGTTCAACTCCCAGCATTCACATGGAGGGCCACAGCTGTCTGTACCTCCAGTCTTGAGGATCAAATGGCATCTTCTGGCACTTGCCAGCACCAGGTACTCAGTAAGTACACATGTATACATAAGAGCAGAACATACATATTTATTTGTATTAATTAAGTTATTTCTTTCTATCCTGATGACAGCTTCCCTTCCTGACTCTCCACCAAGTCCTTCTCCCTCAGCATGCCCCTCTGCATCTACCACTCTTCCCTCTCTCCTCAGAAAAGAGGAGAGTTCTCATGAATATCAACGAGCCTTAGCATATCAAGCTGCCATAAGATTAGACACATCTTCTATTGAGGCTAGATATGACAGTCTAGCTTAAAGGAAGAGAACCAAAGGAAGGTAAGTATCACTTGACATTCTAGTGTTCTTGCTGTATTTCTAAGGTTGAAACAAGGAGGCATTTTCCTCAAAACTGGAGATGCAAGGTACCTGTGTTATGAAAAATAAGAGTTTTAAGGATTTAAAAAAAGTTTCTTGGCCAGTTTTGCCAATCATAATAGTAAAATAATAACTAATATACTTTAATGAAGATATCAGCAAATAAATTTAAATGATTTTAATTAGTGTTTCTAAAGTGCATTGTGTCCTTTACAAAGTCTTGCCAGTTTATTATTCTTGTTAAAATTCTGGTTCAAATATTTGTGTTCTTCTGAAGTCGTTGCCTGCAAACTATTTGTAAATTTGTGAACACCATGGGTATTTTTATGTGGACAATGTTATGCCAATAACCTTATTTGATGCTACACACATAATTATGCATGGGTAACTGAAAAAGAAACCGTAGACCCTGATCTTCAGAAACTAGGCTTCCATAGATATCCTTGATACAAAAAGAGTAATAAAATATATGTCTATTATTGTTTTAATGACAATAACTGTTAAATGATAGTATACATCTTACAATTATGGTAAAGAGAATATATACAATAAAACATTTTTATAATGTGTCTTTATCCTCCCTTATACAATTTGTTCTTTCCAACACACTTGCACATACAAACAACTTTGTGAATGAGGGAACTAATACTTGAAATAATTATGGTTTGATAATTTTCTGTGTAAATTAATAGAATATATAACCTAGGCAAGAATATCCACTGTTTTAGAAGAAGAAATGGTCAAACAGAAATTCAGCATTTGCACACTGATATTTTAGAAGTCCTGTGATTTTTGGCATTGCTTCTGTCACTAGTGACTTCATTATGAAGATGACTGCTCATGTCTCGGGCTCCTGTGAGATGAACAGCAAGTCAATTCAAGTCTGAGAGAATGGGAGTTAAGGGTGAGATCACTACGAAGAAAAAGGCTTTACCAAAGAGTTGAAATTTGTGCCTCTGGGACTGACATCAGAAAACCACTTAACTTATTCTTCCCATCGCTCTAAAGACTCCTTTAGAAGTTGAAATATAGCTCTGTCTGTTTTGGAGGCACTTTAATTAACCAATGATGAAGTTTTATCCTTGTAAGTTGGAATCCAGTAAAGAAATAGAAGCCACATAAGTTAGAGTCACAAAGAATCTTTCATGTGAATAATTGTTAACATTTTATTAGAAAGCTAAAAAGGCAAAATAGAAATGCTGAGGTCTCATAAATTATTAAATGGCAGGAAGCAGATGATATCCTAGGGCTGGGAGAGTAAAAGCCCAAGGTTAGAATTATCATCGTCTAGATTCTTGGAGAATGTGTCTAATAGAACCAGGATCCTGGTTCTCATAAAACATAATCAGGGTGTCACTGAGTAGAGACTCTGTAGACCTCACATTCAACTTTGAAAAGGATATTTCTAATAAGGCTGAGTTTAGGATAACTGGAAAGATAGCTCCAATGTCTGTTTTCTTTTGCTATGGCAGCTCCACAGGCGACCTGGAAAGGAACAGAAACTCCTTGACAGCCTCCAAGCCTCTGTTCTTCCTTCTGCATCCTCACTGCCAGAATCAATACAAACAGAAACAAGCTGTCAAAGAAAAAATTTCCTTTTTCTATCTCCCTTGCTCATCACAAAAAAAGGAAAGAATTTGCGACCAGTTCCTAAGTGCCACTTGTAGAAGCTATTGTAATATGTACTGGGTCTTATATCTGCACAGGATGCATTCCACTTCCAAGGGGGGCTGAAACAGAATAATGCAAAACCACACACAGCCTGCTTTTGTCCTTTCTGTGGGGAAAATGATGAGATAATCTATAAATTATTTATGTTCAATGAGAGACTAACAATAGCCTTTCTCCCCCTTCTCTCTTTATGTGTGTAATACTTAGCTGTGATGGTACACACATGTAATCCTGGCATTTGATTTAAGAACCAGAGGTAGAAAAGGGTTAGACATGTAGGAGGTAAGTTAACAATCTAAGAAAATCATGAGACACTGAATACAACAATTCTAAGAATAGCCTTGCTGAGGGCTAAGAATGATATAAGACTTTCCCAACTCAAATTACCCCACCATTCAAAAAGGAACACCTCGATATCTATTTGGGACAACTAAAATAATCAGATTATCAGCTTCCGCCTCTAAGAATGTTACCCCAGTTTCTGCTATATGTCATTTCAGAGTACCCAGACTACAAGTGATTGGTACAATGTGCTTTGGAACTCTCCTGTTATATAGAAACTCTCTCTCTCTCACTCTCTCTCTCTCTCTCTCTCTCTCTCTCTCTCTCTCTCTCTGTCTCTCTCTCTCTCTCTCTCTCTCTCTCTCTCTCTCTCTCTCTCTCTCTCTCTCTCTCTCTCCCTCTCCCTCTCCCTCTCCCTCTCCCTCTCTCCTTTTCCCTCTCCCTCTCTCCCTCTCCCTCTATCTCTCCCTCTCCCTCTCCCTTTCTCCCTCTCTCTGTGTCTCTGTCTCTCTCTGTCTCTCTTTCTCTCTCTGTCTCTCTGTGTGTCTACCTCACCCTTTACCTTTCTTTTTCACTCCCTCCCTGCCTCCTTCCCTTTAAAATTCCCTCTCCCTTTCCCTTGCCCTCTCTTTCTCTTCTTCCTTTCTCTTTATGGTTCCCCCTTTGAATCAGGAACTTATAATAAAATTCTTCCTAATTCTCATCTTCTGCAGTCTGTGAATTTCCTGCTTAACCTACAGAAGACAAGAATACCAAAATATTGACTCAGAGCAACACTGGTGGCACTTGAGTTTTCCATGTCCTTTTCTTCCAAGACAAGAAATGTTCAGTTATTTTCAAAAACACCTTAGTAGCATCTTCCACTCCCTTTCTTTAAGCAACAGAGGTAGTAGAATCATAAATCCAGAACCAGTTATGGGTGTATAATAAAGAAAAGCCAATAATGAACTGTGTAAGATTCAGTCTCAAAACAAATAAAAATTATATTAAAAGTTATTTAAAATTTGAGCTTTGTACTTCTACAGATTTTCATTGAATGCTTGTATACCAAGATTTGCAAGCAACTGAAACCAAAAAAATTTTAAACTTAGGCTAAAATTCTGGGGAGACTCTTATGGCTACAATCTGACCACACACACACACACACACACACACACACACACACACACACACACACACACACACAGTGGAAGATACAAAGTCAAATTTTCTTTGACTATTTAATGTTACAATAAAACCTTGTAGTAAGTATCTCTGCCTTTAAACTACAGTTTAAATTCAAAATAAAATATTACCTAGAATACTGGGATGGAAAGAAGACTATGGAAAGAACTATGAACTTAGATGTTTCAGTGGAACATAACATTAGAGATATTTGTTTGTCAAAGTAAAAATAAGGGTATAATATTAGACACAAACCATTATTTGCATTAAGGTTTTAATAATAAATGGGCTAAAGGAAATTATCCATATGGCTAAAATAAATCATGTAGTGACAATTACTATTTACTAAGATATTAAGATATGCAAAGAGATTCTTCTTGAAAAAGAATCACAAAATATTTACTATAGTCTGCATGTTTTAAAGCACATGACAGTTTGATTGCTGTATTAGAAAAACTGTCAATAGTCAGATAGGGGAGGAAAAATTATATGTGTGAGAGTTGTTATCAGAAAAATGGTAATTAGAAAGTTTGACAGCAGTGGTATAAGAACATCCATTGCATCAGCAAATTTGTAGGGAAAAACAGTGATATTGATATAAGGATTAAGAATGGAATTGAAGGCAGGATGAATCAAACTGATGACTCTTTAGAGTCATAATATCATTTCCAATAATTAGACAATACATCAAAGTTATGATAATAACCACTATGTATGCCTGCAGTTTCTTTCCTGAGACTGACTTAAAATATTCTTAAAACTATTAAAAATTAAACATTTCCTTCATGTTTGTAGCTTAAGAATTGTTCAATGACTCTGAAGTTAATCCTGCTTTCACATTAAAATTAGAGATGGCAATGAATCATACAAAGGGATTTTATAAATCAAAACATAATACTATGCACTAAGATTGTTTTTTTATTATTTTTGCTATATCTTAGCCAAAGTTATGATCACACATAATGTAACACTGAAAATAATAATAAGAGGAAGTGAAAAAGAAGGTGGAAGGAGAAGAGGATGAGAAGGAGATAAAGGAAGAGGAGGAGGAGGAGGAGGAAGAGGAAGTGAAAACAAATAATAAGGTACTTCTACCTTTCCATATTTGGGTCTAGTTATTCCATAATAAACTCACCCGTCTCTTTTTTTCTTTCTATCTTTCTTTCTTTCTTAGAACATTTATGTTGAAATAAGCAACAGAAATTTAGATGACACATGTAGTTAGGTTATGTAATTAATGCATACCATTAGCTTTAGTTACATCAACTCATGTTAATGACATGTAGCATGAGATTGTGCACTTCTCACAAATGCCATTTTACTAGCAGCGTAATTAACCTACTATTTCACTTTAAAGTTTACTCTTGATCTCTAATTATTAAAATATTTGTAATAATTCTAATTGAAATAAAGTCAATTTCACAATTGCATTTATTAATAGTTTTTTCTAGTAGATATGCACAGATGTCTAATATTTACATTCATACTGATACATCTATTTTCTTAAACTATATAGTCATTATTTTTAAAGTCATTTTAACATAGATATGCCAACATAACAACATTTTAAATTGAAGACTCCTACACTGCCTTAGCCCATGTTGATATGTCATCTATACTTATTTATTGATCCTATAATCTGCAGAACTTGATAATTAATTTGCCATCCCTTGGTTACTACAAATATGTAGCCAATAAGCATGGTTTGTAAAGGCCCAATAAATATTGAAGTGATAAAATAAATTATTAAGCTAATATAATTTGCATAAATTCTCTTGCATTAATCCATGAATATAGGCAATAGGGCTCCTTAAGGAATGTTTTTAGGAACCTAGTGATTATTCACACATTTTTGTCAGGTTGATGGTACCTTCTCTCAATTGTATTCTTTCCTGTCCAAGTCGCTATTTGCCATACAAAAATCACTGGAAGGATGTACTTTAACTATAGCACCATGGGAGACTAAAGAAATGGGATGAATGAGCAGGACCCTGTGAATGATTATAGACAATAGAATAGCAAACTCTTCAGAGAAGAGTTTTATTGTCAGCTAGAAAGCAGTGCCATTTTATAAAAGGACAAAGGATGGTGAAGAAATTTACTTTGGAATGTTAACAGATAGATTTGTTTCAGGACATACACACAAGCACACATCCACACAAACCACCACCAAAACTATCACCATAATACACATCAAATTTTGCATTCTCAGATAGCATACTTAAATGAAATGATAAATGTATGTTGCTGTGTATTCACTACATTTTTAATGTATAGGTTCTAAGAACATGTAAAGGTTATATAAATATTTGTTGTAGTATATTTTAGGGTATAATAATAAAATAATGTTTTCTATATTCTTTTATTTTGCTACAGATACAATCATATTTTGTTCCCATTTTGGCTTAATCAATGGTGCCTTCCCTGTTTGTATAGAAGTATCATTTCTTATGTGAGTGGTTGTTCACCACCAAGTACAGATAATCAAAAATGCTGATGAAAATATATAAAGTTAAGAAGAGATGCTTAGTCCAAAAGCTACAGTACAAAGTTGGAATTGTCAGTTTTATATTTGCTAAGTCAACTCATAGTGAGAAGATGATTGAGAATGTAATCACTGAGCAGTCTGTTAAATCATGGTGAAAATGAAGCAAAAAAGAGCTGAACTGTAGCTCCCTACCATGACAAAATAGGAAACATAATATAGGGTGGAAATCCAAGGAAGCAATGAATTGCCAGAAGAGAGGCATCAACTAAGTCAAATGTAGCAAAGAGATGAAATATGGTCACTAGAGTAGGAAGTGTGATGATGAGCAATGAAATCATTGTTGACTTAAAGAGAGCATCTGTTGAAGTAGAAAAGAGTAGAATAAAGGAGATCTAAAGAATAAAAACAGAGTCTAGGACAATAAAATGAGACAGGAAAGCAAGGAAAATGTGAACATTCATTTCCCACTCTGTCAAACATATTCCAGCAGTAATTTACAGACTCAGAATACAAAACAGGCCTTGTTGACAAACATCCACTAATGCTATCATGGGCATATGCATTAACTGGTTCTTAGTCTGGATAGATGCCATCCCTGAAAGATTTGCGTAAATCCCTTTCCTGAATTTGTAATATTGGAAAGACTTCTCTGTCTTTGTTCTTTGTAAGAACAGTCATTTATTAAGATATTTAACTATGACACTTCTTTATCAATTTGTCTATGAAATTATTTCAGGCATCACTGGGGAGTGATTAATCCATATACCAGAGCTTCATTGAGATAAATAGAGACATATCTCAGAGCAGCAGGGGAGGATATCTCAGAATATCTCTAACATTACTTAAGGAAACAATTCTCTGTTACAATGTTCATCAACCCACATACTCAAAGGGAAAAAATGTTCATGAAACTAGTATAATGGTCACATTTCTTGTCTGCTTTTATTAGCATGTATTGCTTTTATGGTTCTAAATCAAAGATGCTATAGCAACTTCTGAGGATGAGTGTACAAGTTACCAGAGTATAAACAAGAAGTATAGGGTAAAGTGTTAGCAGAATGCTTACTCTTATTGAGTTTTCCTTGAGAAAATAGTGTACCTTCTTCCATGTACATGATGCAGAATGATTAGATAATATTTGTTATTACTTGAAAGCTCTGCCATCTGCAGGTTCCTCTCAACTTCTCCCCTTACTTCCCCTCACCCCCAGATCCACCCCATTCTGTTTCTCCCTCAGAAAATAGAATGTATCCCAGGAATAGCAACTAAAAAATGAATCACAGTCTACAATAGGACCAGGCACACGACACCACAATAAGGCTGGACCAGGCAACTCAGTAGGAGAAAAAGTGTCCCACATTTAGACAAAAGAGTCAGGGACAGCCCATGCCTGCTCTCTGCTAGAATTCCCACAAAGACACCAAGCTATTAAACCACTGTTTTATATATATATATATAATATATATATTATATATATGTATATATATATAATATATATATATATATATATATATATATATGTTTGTGTGTGTGTATGTTATATAATATATTATATATTAAGTCAGACCCCTTCAGGATTCCTGATCTCTAGAAGTCCATGAGTCTCAGTCAGTTGATTCGGTGGATTATGTTCTCTTGCTATGTGCTTGATGTCTCTGGTTCCAATCAACCATATTTTTTCCTCTTCTGCAGGACTCCTGAAGTTCCATGAAATGTTTCCTGTGGTATTTTACATCTGCCCCCAACAATTGCTGCTCTCTTTGATGATGATACTGCTAGGCTCTGTTCCCAAAACAATATGTTGGCAGAACAAATGGTATGTCTAAAGTTTTGTAGCCTGGATTGGTGTCCCAATCCTTCCACTTAAGGCCTTGCTTGAAAAATGAAGATGTCTGGTTCAGGCTCTGTGTCCCCTATTACTTTAAGTCTTTTCTAGGGTTACTCTTAAATATTCCATGGAATTTCCATTGCAGTAGTTTTTTTCTGATCCCCCAAATGCTCCTAAATCCAGTTATTTCTCTCAATATTTTTTCTGTCACCAGCCTCAACATTATTCCTCCTTTTCATAACCCCACCTGCCTCAATTATATCCACAAAATGTCTTCTAACATTACTAACTCATGAGCTCTTTATATCCTTCATAAACCCTCCTTGTTAGGTAGCCTCTCCAAGTCAGTGAGCCATAGCATGACTGACTTTTCCTTATCTCTTCATGATGTCAAGGTTTTACTTCCACCCAAATTGAACAGAATTTTACTTTCTTAATGGATGCATTTATATTTCTTTTTAAAAAGTGATGTGCATGCCAAAAAAAAGAACATCTTTAAAACTCCATTCTAGCTTTTTCTCTCAAAACACACCAGTATGGCAGAAACTGTAGTTTACACATGTGGACCTTTTAAACTACTTCATAATGAATAGAATCATTTGACAATATTATCCCAGTAAATACAAAATAATACCTCCTCCATTCATAGGCATGTGTTCTAAATGTTCATAAACTCTGGAAGAAATGGAGAAAATCCAAAGTAAAGACAACAAAAGCAGAGAAAAGTACATAACCTAAATAATAAATAACCTAAATTCTAATATATGTGGATCCCGAAAAAATGCTTCAAGTCTATCTTGTTCTTTGTGAAAATATAGCTACAGATTGAAACAAGACCATGATGCCTGTTGTTCTTGATTCTAAAATTGTATGATAGGTTCTAGTCAGGGAAATTTGGAAAGGGTAGAAGATCTTTATATTAGAGCCATAATTAACACTATCTCTGTTCATAGCTGATACCCTGCACAATCCACATTACAAATTTCTTTTAAGATCAGCACGAAACACACAAATATAAAAAAACAGTATAGAAGTTCAGTAGGTTGTGCCTGTCTCCACGCCTGTGTGTGTGTGTGTGTGTGTGTGTGTGTGTGTGTGTGTGTGTGTGTGTATGTGTGTGTGTGATGGATATTTATATAAGATGGGCTCATGAGTTGGACAAGGAGTATAGGTGGAGAATATTATCTAAAATAGGTATAAATGCAAGAACATTTAATAAAGGAAATGTGATATTTATATACTAAAAATGATAACAATTGGCAGAAGAAACATTAAGAAGACCTACATATTTGAAAAGAACCCACATAAAAAATGAAAAAAAATCCGATTATGTTGTTTTGATGGCTTGAACGGTGTTCCTCATAAATTCCTTAGCTAAAGCCCTAACCATGATACTTCTTATAATGAAACAGATATACTGTAGTAATCAGGAAATATAATCATACTTGGGGGAAGATGATGAGGCCCTAATACCATTTCCTTGTATAAAGAATAATGAGTGAAAAAAGAAAAAAAAGACACAGAGAGAAACAATAAATTCCCAGGGCACATAGCAAATGTAATAAATTTAAAGCTGGACTTAAAACAAACAAACAACAACAACAACAAAAAAGAAGTAAGAGTACAGGAGAAATAAAATTTTCCTCATCTCTCAAAAAAGCAGCTAATCTTTTCAATACCTGACCTTATGGTTCCAGACCTCAAAATTGTGAGATAGTAAATGTTTATGGTTTAAGCAACTCATGTTTTTGTTTGTTTGTTTGTTTTGTTTTGTTTTAGCTATTTTTTGCTGTCATTGAAAAGCTACCCCACCACACAAAGACAAAGACAAATGTTGCCACAGAAAGATTCAATATAATAAACACTACTGGAAAATGGAAAACAATTTGCAAAGTCATTTTCCTTATTTTAAAAACGAGTTTCAGAGTCATAGCAATGAGACAGTGTGGTGTGGCATAAGAGTACACATAGTGACATCAGTGTATGGTAGGCCTTTAAATATTTGGCCAAAAAATTTAACTAAATATTTGATGATAATTAAAACGGAAAACACCAGAGCTTTCAAAACCCAGTGTTTGAAAAACTGAGTGCTATGTACAAACAAAAAATTTACTGAACTTTTTAATTTTGACTTATATCGATAAAATAACTTCAAGTGGGTTGTAGAAATAAATGCAAACAACAGTCTGATGAAACTGTTAGACAGAAGCATAAGTGTGATGCTTCGTGACACTCAATTTGCTCATTGACTTTGGATTTAGTAACTAAATCACCAACTTCAGAATGAAAAATGGGAACATAGGAATCCACAGCCAATTCAGCCTTCCCATACAGACACATCTCACAGTTTCTGACTACACAAATCTAATTTTCAAATGAACGAACATGTCTGATTCCTTTTATCAGTCAGTATAATACAATTGTAATCATACTGGCATCTCCTTTTAAAACCAGATAAATGCCAAAGTGTAAAACTAGAAGGCAAAATAATTTTAGATGTCACTATTATACTAATGGCAACAGAGTGAAGCACGTGGTTAAATTTAAATTAAATTAAATGCTTTTTTATTGGATACTCTCTGCATTTACATTTCAGATGTTATTCCCTTCCCAAATGCCATCTCCCCTCCTCTTCCCATTGCCTCCATGAGGGTGCTCCCTCTCCCAAACTCCCTCTCCCACCTCAGCACCTTAGCATTTTCCTACACTGGGAAACCTTTTCAATAAAAGGTCAGACAAGGGACTTGCCCTTAGTTGATAGAAACTTATTGCAATTAAAACACACACCCCCACACACAAACACACACCAACACACCCACCCACACACACACACAAACATAACCCCCCACACAAAACACACCTACACACACAAACACACACACACAGACACACACATACACACACAAACACCCCCCACACACAACTCAAGAAAATTACCATAGAACTTTAAATGTCATCAAATAGAATATAATAATGGCCAGCAATTTTTTTTGTTTTGGCTTTTTTGTTTTATTTATTCTGTTAAGACTTCTAACCAGTTTCTCAAAGTCATCACTTTATAATGGTCCTACAAAACTTGGTAACTTTCACACCATTTATATTTTTTGATGATTTTTTATTGAATACTCTGTATTTACATTTCAAATGTCATCTCCTTTCCTGCCACACCCATGCCCCCTCCTTCTCCACTTACTTTCATGAAATGAAAGTGTTCGCACTTCTTTTTTTAATATTTATTTTTTATTTATTTAAAGTGTATAAGTACACTGTAGCTGTCTTCAGACACATCAGAAGAGGGCATCTGGATCCCATTACAGATGGTTGTGAGCCACCATGTGGTTACTGGGAATTGAACTCAGGACCTCTAGAAGAGCAGTCAGTGCTCTTAACCACTGAGCCACCTCTCTAGTCCTGAGTAGAATTCTTTTTATTTTTTGTTTTGTTTTGTTTTATTTTTTATTTTGTTTTAATTGAACAACTTTATTTTAAAAAACAAAGATAAATGTACATATTTTAAGCATTTTTGCAAAATACAAATACATTTTTCTCAGTACTTGTTTATTTTAAAGGTTTGATAGTATGCATTAAAATCTTACTAGTTACAATGAGCATAAAGTACATGTAAAACAAAATGTAACCTGGAAATAGTCAAAGTTTCTTTGATGTGTAAAGATTAAGCATAATGATGTTTCATTTTCTTTTCTCTTTTTTTCTTGAACTTCATATAGTCTATGAGTTGTTTCTGCGGTTTTCTGAGCTTTCTGGGGTTAGTATACAATTATCAGTGACTGCATATTATGTCTGTTCTTTTGTGACTGGGTTATCTCACTCAGGATGATATTCTCTAGATGCATCCATTTTCTTAAGAATTTCATAAAATCATTGTTTCTGATAGCTGAGTAGTACTCCGTTGTGTAAATATACCACAATTTTTGTATCTATTCATCTACTGAAGGACATCTGGGTTCTTTCCAGCTTCTGGCTATTATAAATAGAGCTGCTATGAAAATTGTGGAGTGTGTGTCTTTGTTGTATATTGGAGTGTCTCTGGGGTATATGCCCAGAAGTAGAATAACTGGGGCTTCAGGTAGTACTTTTTCCAATTTTCTGAGGAATTGCCAGACAGATTTCCAGAATGGTTGTACCAGTTTACAACCCCACCAACAGTGGAGAAGTGTTCCTCTTTCTGTGCATCCTTGCCAGCATCTGCTGTCATCTGAGTTTTGGATCTTGGCCATTCTGACTGGTGTGAATTGAAATCTCAATGTTGTTTTGATTTGCATTTCCCTGATGGCTAATTATGTTGAGCACTTCCTTAGATGTTTTTCAGCCATTCATTTTTCCTCAATTGAGAACTTTTTGTTTAGCTCTGTACCCCATTTTTAATAGGGTTATTTGATTCTCCTGTGTCTATCTTTTTGAGTTCTTTGTATACCTTGAATATTATGCCTCTATCAGATATGTGGTTGATAAAGATCTTTTTCCAATCTGTTGGCTGCCGTTTTATTTTCTTGACAGTGTCATTTGCCTTACAGAAACTTTGCAATCTCATTAAGTCTCATTTGTCAATATTTGTACCTGGCCTGTGTCCCTGGATCTTCGCTGTTCCTTTTGTCAGATGGCAGAAGTGCCTATTCTGCATGCATGGGCTGTTGGGTGGAAACAGACCCCATAAGGCAGGGTTCCTGTTCTCCTGAACCAACTGAGGCGGGGTGCACTTTCCGAGCGCTCGGCACAGTCCTCTCTATTCCCCGGCTACTCGGAGTTCCAGAGTGCTGTCTCAACCAGGTCTGTGTTCTTGGATCTGCCAGTGATCCATCTTCTAACACCCCTCTTCTACCTCAGCTCCCTGGTGTTTCCCTACTCTGGCAGAACATGCCTTCTCTGGAACAATGAATGGCCAACAGATTTAAGAAATATTCATTAGGGAAAATTAAGAGTAAAATCACAAAGAATTACAATTTCACACAAATAGAAATAGCAGATTGAAAACTACAGAGAGATAACAAGTGCTGGCATCAATGTGGTTAAAATGGTGTCTTCCTGTGTTGCTGATGGGGATGGTAGGAAGGAAAGATGCTATAGAGTTTTGGAAGGTTGCCACTTTGTTAAACAAGTTAATACAATGTGGTTATATGCTCAAGTAACTTCAGTGACAAGTGTTTGAACTGATTATTTCTAAATCCTTCTCTAGGTTAATAGATTGAATATTCTCAACCCCAAATATTTCAGATTTCACATAAATTAAGTGTTGCCAAAGTGCTTATAAAGATTCAAAGTCTAAAGCATCTCAGAGCTTAGAGTTTAAGATAATGATTAATTAATAAAATCTAAATGGACATTTGAGTTAATATGGCACAACAAATTAGAAAGTATAATTATTAAAAATTTATATCTAAAATGTAGCCATAAATATCCTATCAAGATCAGTCATAGTTTTCCAAAGCGAAAATGGTGCAAACATTTACCAGCTAATGGACAGGTAAATTAAATGTGGTTGCTTGTGTTGTAGAATAGTTACACTTTAAAATAAAATGAAGGTATAATTCCATCTAGAACCTACATAAGGCCTGGAAACATGATGTTAGCATTTCAACTACAAGTCAATGTATTATTTGATTAAATTCATATGCTATATACTCTATACCCAAATTCAGGTATAAGAACTGAATTAGAATTGATATTGGTTAGAAGGATGGGACTAAAAATGGATGCTATTTTATACATAGTTTTACATTTGAATCATGAACATATACTGTAATTTGTTAGTGCTTGTCATAGCTGTACAATTCTATTAAAAGCAGCTGTGACTGTTAAGTCTTCTGGGGCACACCCAACTTCCACAACATCATGATGTCCCCAGAGCTCCAATTGCTGGCCACCCCTCTACCTGGCTTTACCAGACATGCAACACCAGATACATTTTATATTTTCCCCCCTCTCCTAATTCCTGCATGCCTAGCTCTTAGGAAACTTGTACTTTCCCATAAAATCCATTGTTCATCCAAAGGTTCCCCAACTGGTGTCTACTGCACCACAAAAATCTAGCTTAGGCCTATCCTGTCTTCTCAATACCTGCTACATCAGAAATATTCAGAGACATCCAGATCGCTGCTGACCAGTGTAAGAAAAAAAAAAATCATCAAAAGCTATTTCAATATGGGAACTTCAGTACACAGTAATTCTACTGTAGCAAGCACTGAAAATAGTAACAGAACCAAAGGACGAGAACATGACATTAAATCCAATCTTATGACTATGATAGAGAAATATAAAGGGGAAAAATAAATATTTTAAAAATGTCAGAAAGTCGCCTCTGGGTGGAAAGAGAAGTTCTAATTTTCTGTTACCAATCGCTGTTGCTCAGCCTCTATGAAACTCCTTTCTGCCTGGCAGGTAGGCCAGGCTCCGCTCTGCATCTGGAAGTCGCCTCCGGGTGGAAACAGAAGTTCTAATTTTCTGTTCCCAATCGCAGTTGCAGAGCCTCTATGAGCCGCCACTCCGCCTGGCAGGTAGGCCAGGCTCTGCTCTGCATCCAGAAGTCGCCTCCGGCTGGAAACAGAAGTTCTAATTTTCTGTTCCCAATCACTGGATCGGGCAGAGCAGGGCAGGGCGAGTTACAGTGTGCACTTTCCGTGTGCCCTCCGCAGAGATCTCTCTGTTCCCCTGCAGTCTTGGTCTCCCACTCACCAGTTGCTCAGCTTCTATGAGCCGCCATTCAGCCTGGCAGGTAGGCCAGGGTTCGCTCTGCCAGACTTCCAGACGCAGAGCAGAGCCTGGCCTACCTGCCAGGCAGAGCGGCGGCTCATATAGGCTGAGCAACTGCTACTGGGAACAGAAAATTAGAACTTCTGTTTCCACCCGAAGGCGACTTCTGGACGCAGAGCAGAGCCTGGAATACCTGCCAGGCAGAACAGCAGCTCATAGAGGCTGAGCAACTGTGCCTGAACCAGCAAACAAAAACAGAACTTTGGAACTTCTGTTCACACCCGAAAACTCTGAGGCATAAAACAGGGCTTGACCCATCTGAAACATCAACCAATGGAGAACCAGGGAAACAGACCAGATACAAGGGAAAGGTAAGAACATATCACTGACAACAAAATGGCAAGAGGAAAGAGAAAGAGTATATCCCAAGGGAACCAAGACAATCTAGCAACACCAGAGCCCAGCTCTCCCATAACAGCAAACATCGGAACTCCAAACACTCCAGAAAAAGAAGACACAGACCTGAAATTATGCCTCAAGATGCTCATAGAGTTAATTAAACAAGAAAGGAAGGAAAAGTAAAAGATTCGGAAGCTTTTAAAGAAGGAACAAGAAAAACATTCAAAGAACTCAAAGAACGAGAGGAAAACAAAACCAAAGAAATAAAGGAATGAAAGAAGGAAATTAAAACAGAGATTGACACAATAAAGAAAACACTAAAAGAGATAACCCTAGATTCAGAACACCAAAAAAAGAAATCAGGAATCACAGAAGCAAGCATTTCCAATAGATTACAAGAGACTGAAGAGAGAATCTCGGGGGCAGAAGACAACATTGCAAACATAGACAAAACAGCCAGAGAAGATGCAAAGAACAAAAAGCACCTAACCTAAAATGTCCAGGAAATCCAAGACACAATGAGAAGACCGAACCTAAGGATAATAGGAATAGAAGAGGGAGAAGAGTATCAACTAAGGGGCACAGTAAATATCTTCAACAAAATCATAGAAGAAAACTTCCCTACCCTCAAAAATGAGATGACCACGAGCATAAAAGAAGCCTTCAGAACTCCAAATAGGTTGGACCAGAAAAGAAATACCTCCCGACACATAATAGTAAACACATCAAGCGCCCAAAGTAAAGAAAGAATACTAAAAGCAGTAAGGGGAAAAGGTCAGGTAACATATAAAGGCAGACCAATCAGACTCACACCTGATTTCTCAACAGAGACTATGAAAGCTAGAAGAGTCTGGACAGACATCATGCACTCCTTAAGAGAGCACAAGTGCCAGCCCAAGCTGCTATACCCAGCAAAATTATCAATCACCATCGATAGAGAGACAAAGATATTTCAAGACAAATCAAAATTCACACAATATCTGACCACAAACCCAGCACTACAACGAATTGTAGGTGGAAAACCCAATACAATGAGGGAAAATACAGCCTAGTAAGCACAAGAAAACTCCTAAACAAGAAAACTAAAAGAAGAAAAAAAAACACAGACACAACTCAAGCGAAAAAAGCGATAATAGCAGGAAACAGAAACAACTATTCCTTGATATCTATTAACATAAATGGTCTCAACTCCCAAATAAAGACACATAGACTATCAGACTGGATACATAAACAAAATCCAGCCTTTTGCTGCATAAAGGAAACTCATCTCAGAGACAAAGACAGACACTATCTCAGAGTAAAAGGGTGGGAAAAAAAACTTCCAAGCAAACAGTTCCAAGAAGCAAGCTGGAGTGGCTATTCTAATATCAAATAAAGTAAATTTCCAAACAAAAGTTATCAAAAAAGATAAGGAAGGACCCTTTTTACTCATGACCAGGGAAATCTGTCAGGTGGAACTCTCAAACCTTAACATATATGCTCCAAATAAAAAAGCAACCACATTCATAAAAGAAACCCTACTAAAGCTCAAAAAAAAACATTTCACCCCACACAATTATAGTGGGAGACTTTAATACCCCACTCTCACCAATGGACAGATCAGGGAAACAGAAAGTGAAGAAGGACACTGCAAAACTAGCAGAGACTTTGAACCAACTAGAATTAATAGATATATACAGAACATACTATCCCAAAGTAAAAGAATACACCTTCTTCTCATTACCCCATGGCACCTTCTCAAAAATTGACCACATAACTGGACACAGAATGAGTCTCCATCGATATAAGAAGATTGAAATACTCCCATGCATCCTCTCAGATCACCATGGTCTACGGCTGGTCTTTAACAACAACAAAGACAACAAAAAGTCCACATACACATGGAAACTAAACAATGCTCTGTTAAAGATAGCAGGGTAAAAGAAGAAATAAAGAAAGAAATTAAGGATTTTCTAGAATTCAACGAAAACGAAAACACAACATACCCAAACCTATGGGATGCAATGAAAGCAGTATTGAGAAAAAAATCATAGCCCTAAGTGCTTCCAATAAGAAACTGGAGAGAGCTCACATCAACAACCTGACAGCACAGCAAAAAGCCCTAGAACAAAAGGAAGCAGATATACCCAAAAAGAGTAGATGGCAAGAAATAATCAAAATTAGGGCAGAAATAGACCAAATGGAAACAAAAAAAACAATTGAAAAAAATCAACAAAACCAAGAGTTGGTTCTTTGAGAAAATCAACAAGATTGATAAACCCCTAGCCATACTAACTAGAGGGCAAAGAAAGAGTATCCAAATTAACAAAATCAGAAAGGAAAGTGGGGACATAACAACTGAAACTGAGGAAATTCAAGAAATCATCAGATCCTACTACAAAAACTTATACTCCACAAAATTGGAAAATCTGGAGGAAATAGATGTATTCCTAGACAGATCCAAGGTCCCAAAGTTAAACCAGGACCAAGTAAACCATCTAAATAACACTATAACACCTAAAGATATAGAAGAATACATCAAAAGCCTCCCAACCAAAAAAAGCCCAGGTCCAGATGGGTTCAGTGCAGAATTTTATCAGACTTTTATTGAGGATATAACACCAATACTCGCCAAACTATTCCAAAAGATAGAATCAGATGAAATATTACCCAACTCATTTTTTGAGGCTACAATAACCCTTGTACCTAAACCATGCAAAGACCCTATAAAAAAAGAGAACTTCAGACCAATCTCACTTATGAGCATCGATGCAAAAATACTCAACAAACACTTGCAAACCGAATCCAAGAACACACCAAAACGATCATTCATCATTACCAAGTAGGCTTCATCCCTGGGATGCAGGGATGGTTTAACATAAGGAAATCCATCAACGTAATCCACCATATAAACAAACTCAAAGAACAAAATCACATGGTCATCTCACTAGACGCTGAGAAAGCATTCGACAAAATCTAACACCCCTTCATGTTAAAAGTCCTGGAAAGAACGGGAAATAAGGCCCATACTTAAACATAATAAAAGCAATATACACCAAACCAACAGCCAACATCAAACTTAATGGCGAGAAACTTGAAGCAATCCCACTAAAATCAGGGACTCGACAAGGCTGCCCACTCTCCCCCTACCTATTCAACATAGTACTGGAAGTCCTGGCTGGAGCAATTAGACAGCAAAAGGAGATCAAGGGGATACAAATCGGAAAGGAAGAGATAAAAACATCACTCTTTTCCGATGACATGGTAGTGTACTTGAGTGACCCCAAAAATTATACCAGAGAACTCCTACAGCTGATAAACAAGTTCAGCAAAGTGGCCGGATACAAAATTAACTCAAACAAATCAGTAGCCTTCCTGTACTCAAAGGACAAACATGTGGAGAAAGAAATTAGGGAAAACGTACCCTTCACAATAGTTACAAAAACTATGAAATACCTTGGTGTGACTCTAAATAAGCAAGTGAAGGACATGTATGACAAGAACTTCAAACCTCTATAGAAAGAAATTGAGGAAGATCTCATAAAATGGAAAGATCTCCCACGCTCATGGATTGGAAAAATCAACATCTTAAAAATGGCCATCCTACCAAAAGCAATCTACAGATTCAATGCAATCCCCATTAAAATTCCAACCCAGTTCTTCATGGAATTGGAAAGGTGAATTTGCAATTTTACATGGAATAACAAAAGACCCAGAATAGCGAAATCCATCCTCAACCACAAAAAAACATCTGCGGGAATCACTATCCCTGACCTGAAGCTATATTACAAGGCAATTGTGCTGAAAACTGCATGGTACTGGTACAGAAATAGGCATGTGGATCAATAGAATAAAATAGAAGATCCAGAAATGAGCCCTCATATATATGGTCACTTGATTTTTGACAAAGGAGCAGTAAACATTCAATGGAAATAGGACAGCCTATTCAACAAATGGTGCTGGTCCAACTGGCACTCAGCATGCAAAAGAATGAAAATAGACCTGTTCTTTTCTCCTTGTACAAAGCTCAAGTGTAAGTGGATCAAAGATCTCCACATTAAACCAGATACAGTGAAACTATTAGATGAGAAAGTAGGGAAAACCTTAGAACACATAGGTACAGGAGAAAATTTCCTGAACAAAACACCAATGGCTCAAGCTCTAAGGTCAAAGATTAACAAATGGGACTTAATGAGATTGCAAAGTTTCTGTGAGGCTAAAAAGACATTGTCAAGAAAACAAAACGACAACCAACAGAATGGGAAAAGATCTTTACCAACACCACATCAGATAGAGGCCTAATATCCAAGGTGTACAAGGAACTCAAAAATCTAGACACCAGAGAATTAAATAACACTATTAAAAAATGGGGTACAGAGCTAAACAAAACGTGTTCAGTTGAGGAACACCGAATGGCCGAGAAACACCTAAGGAAGTGCTCGACATCCTTAGCCATCAGGGAAATGCAAATCAAAACAACCCTGAGATTCCACCTCACACCAGTCAGATTGGCCAAGATCCAAAACTCAGATGACAGCAGATGCTGGCGAGGCTGTGGAGAAAGAGGAGCATTTCTCCACTGTTGGTGGGGTTGCAAGCTAATACAACCACTCTGGAAATCTGTCTGGCGATACCTCAGAAAATTGGATATAGTACTACCTGAAGACCCAGCTATTCCACTTCTGGGAATAAACCCCGGAGACACTTTAACACACAACAAAGATATATGCACCACAATGTTCATAGCGGCTCTATTTATAATAGCCAGAAGCTGGAAGGAACCCAGATGTCCTTCAGAAGATGAATGGATACAAAAATTGTGGTACATATATGCAATGGAATACTACTCAGCCACTAGAAACAATGACTTAACCAAATTCTTAAGAAAATGGCTGCATCTAGAGAATATCATCCTGAGTGAGTTAACCCAGTCACAGAAGAACAGACAATATGCAGTCACTGATAGTGGGATGCTAACCCCAGAGGCTTGCACTCCCCCAGAAACAACTCACAGACTGTATGAAGTCCAAGAAATAAAAAAACAAAAAAATATACATATATTTACAAAACAAGATGACTTTGACTATTTCCATGTTGCGTTCTGTTTTGCATGTACTCTATGCTTATTGTAACTATTAGGTTTTCAATGCATACTGTCAAGCCCTTGAAAAAAATCAAGTACTGACTAAAAAAATATATTCACATTGTTTTATGTAAAAATTATTTGAATGTCTGAAAAAACTGTACTGACAAAAATGTATAATTTTAAGCAAAAAAATGTTTAAAATTTGTACATTTATCTTTGTTTTGTAAAATAAAGTCGTTTAAAAAATTGTCAGCGAAATACAGTCTTTAGGAAAGAGGTCTTTAAGGGGGAAATTAAAATTTCTTTAAAGAAATATAAAAATATGTAACTAAACAGGTGAAGGAAATGAATAAAATATGGAAGACTTGAAAATGGACAGAGAAACAATAAAGAAACAACAAATTGAGACAATCCGGTAGACAGAACAAAACAGACAGAAACGGAAAGAACAGCTGCAAGCATCAACAACAAAATAAAAGAGATGGAAGAGGGACTATCAGGCATAGAAAACACAATAAAAGAACTTGATCCATTCATTTAAGAAAATGTTGAATCTAGATATTTCCTGACACAAATCATCCAAAAAATCTGATGCCATAAGAAGGCCAAGTTTGAGAATTGTAAGGAAAGAAGAAGGTGAAGATTCCCAGCTTGAAGGACCAGAAACTATCTTAAAGAAAATCATAAAATTAAAATTCCCCAACCTAAGAAAATAAAAGCCTATAAACATACAAGACACTTGCAGAACATCAATTAGATTGGATCAGAAAAGAAAATCCTTATGTCACATAATAATCAAAACACTAAAATCTGCAGAAAAAGAATATTAAAAAGTGAAAGGAAGCAAAGCGCAGGAATTTCCAGTGGTTGATATATTAGAATTACACCCATGATGCAAAAGAGACTCTAAAGCTAGAAGTGTTTCAACAAATGTCTTGTAGTCTCTAGGAAATCAGAGATTCCAACCTAGACTACTATATCCAAGAACATTAAAATAACCGTAGATGGAGAAAACATAGATATTACAAGACAAAACCTAATTTAAGCAATGTCTATCCACTAAAATTATTTCCACTATAATCTAGCACTTTAGAAGGTATAAAAGGGACTCTCCAACCCCAAAAAGTTAACAACACTTGTGAAAACAAAAGAAATAATAGGCAGAGCGGAGCCTGGCTTACCTGCCAGGCAGAACTGCGGATCATAGAGGCTGAGCAACAGCGATTGGGAACAGAAAATTAGAACTTCTGTTTCCACCCAGAGGCGACTTCCAGACGCAGAGCAGAGCCTGGCCTACCTGCCAGGCGGAGCTGCAGCTCATAGAGGCTGAGCAACTGCGATTGGGAACAGAAAATTAGAACTTCTGTTTCCACCCGGAAGCGACTTCTGGACGCAGAGCGGAGCCTGGCCTACCTGCCAAGCGGAGCGGCGGCTCATAGAGGCTGAGCAACTGAGATGGGGAACAGAAAATCAGAACTTCTGTTTCCACCCGGAGGCGCCTTCCAGACGCAGAGCAGAGCCTGGCCTACCTGCAAAGCTGAGCTGCGGCTCATAGAGGCTCTGCAACTGCGATTGGGAACAGAAAATTAGAACTTCTGTTTCCACCCGCAGGTGACTTCCGGAAACAGAGCAGAGCCTGGCCTACCTGCCAGGCAGAACAGCGGCTCATAAAGGCTGAGCAACTGCAATTGGGAACAGAAAATTAGAACTTCGGTTTCCACCCTGAGATGACTTCCAGACGCAGAGCAGAGCCTGGCCTACCTGCCAGGCAAAACAGCGGCTCATAGAGGATGAGCAATTGCGATTGGGAACAGAAAATTAAAACTTCTCTTTCCAACCGGAGACTACTTCCGGACGCAGAGCTGAGCCTGGCCTACCTGCCAGGCAGAGCGGCGGCTCATAGAGGCTGAGCAACTGTGCCTGAACCAGCAAACAGAAACAGAACGTTGAAACTTCTGCTCACACCCGACGACTCTGAGGCATAAAACATGGCTTGACCCATCTGACACCTCAACCAGTGGAGAACCAGGAATACAGACCAGATACAAGTGAAAGGTAGGAACATATCACTGACAACAAAATGGCAAGAGGAAAGATAAAGAGTATATCCCAAGGGAACCAAGACAATCTAGCAACACCAGAGCCCAGCTCTCCCATAACAGCAAACATCGGAACTCCAAACACTCCAGAAAAAGAAGACACACACCTGAAATCATGCCTCAAGACACTCATAGAGTTAATTAAACAAGAAAGAGAGGAAAAGCAAAAAGGTTCAGAAGCTTTTAAAGAAGAAACAAGAAAAACACTCAAAGAACTCAAAGAACGAGAGGAAAACAGAACCAAAGAAATAAAGGAATGGAAGAGGGAAATTAAAACAGAGATTGACACAATAAAGAAAACACTAAAAGAGATAACCCTAGATTCAGAACACCAAAATAAGAAATCAGGAGTCACAGAAGCAAGAATTTTCAATAGATTACAAGAGATCGAAGAGAGAATATCGGGGGCAGAAGAAAACATTGCAAACATAGACAAAACAGCCAGAGAAGATGCAAAAAACAAAAAGCTCCTAACCCAAAATGTCCAGGAAATTCAAGACACAATGAGAGACTGAACCTAAGGATAATAGGAATAGAAGAGGGAGAAGAGTATCAACTAAGAGGCACAGTAAATATCTTCAACAAAATTATAGAAGAAAACTTCCTTACCCTCAAGAATGAGATGACCACGAGCATAAAAGAAGCCTTCAGAACTCCAAATAGGTTGGACCAGAAAAGAAATACCTCCCGACACATAATAGTAAACACATCAAGCACCCAAAGTAAAGAAAGAATACTAAAAGCAGAAAGGGGAAAAGGTCAGGTAACATATAAAGGCAGACCAATCAGACTCACACCCGATTTCTCAACAGAGACTATGAAAGCTAGAAGAGTCTGGACAGACATCATGCACTCCTTAAGAGAGCACAAGTGCCAGCCCAAGCTGCTATACCCAGCAAAACTATCAATCACCATCGATGGAGAGACAAAGATATTTCAAGACAAATCAAAATTCACACAATATCTGACCACAAACCCAGCACTACAACGAATTATAGGTGGAAAACCCAATACAATGAGGGAAAATACAGCCTAGTAAGCACAAGAAAACTCCTAAACAAGAAAACTAAAAGAAGAAAAAAAAAACACAGACACAACTCAACCGAAAAAAAGCAATAATAGCAGGAAACAGAAACAACTATTCCTTGATATCTATTAACATAAATGGTCTCAACTCCCCAATAAAGAGACATAGACTATCAGACTGGATACATAAACAAAATCCAGCCTTTTGCTGCAATCAGGAAGACAGACACTATCTCAGAGTAAAAGGGTGGGAAAAAAAACTTCCAAGCAAACAGCTCCAAGAAGCAAGCTGGAGTGGCTATTCTAATATCGAATAAAATAAATTTCCAACCAAAAGTTATCAAAAAAGATAAGGAAGGACACTTTTTACTCATTACCGGGGAAATCTGTCAGGAGGAACTCTCAATACTTAACATATATGCTCCAAATAAAAAATCAGCCACATTAATAAAAAAAACCCTACTAAAGCTCAAAAAATACATTTCACCCCACACAATAATAGTGGGGGACTTAAATACCCCACTCTCACCAATGGACAGATCAGGGAAACAGAAACTGAACGAGGACACTGCCAAACTAGCAGAGACTTTGAACCAACTAGAATTAATAGATATATACAGAACATACTATCCCAAAGTAAAAGAATACACCATCTTCTCACCACCCCATGGCACCTTCTCGAAAATTGACCACATAATTGGACACAGAACAAGGCTCCATCGATATAAGAAGATTGAAATACTCCCATGCATCTTCTCAGATCACCATGGTCTACGGCTGGTCTTTAACAACAACAAAGACAACAAAAAGCCCACATACATATGGAAACTAAACAATGCTCTGTTAAAGGATAGCAGAGTCAAAGAAGAAATAAAGAAAGAAATTAAGGATTTTCTAGAATTCAACTAAAACTAAAACACAACATACACAAACCTATGGGATGCAATGAAAGCAGTATTGAGAGGAAAACTCATAGCCCTAATTGCTTCCAAAAAGAAACTGGAGAGAGCTCACATCAGCAACCTGACAGCACAGCTACAAGCCCTAGAACAAAAGGAAGCAGATATACCCAAAAAGAGTAGACGGCAAGAAATAATCAAAATAGGGCAGAAATAGACCAAATAGAAACAAAAAGAACCATTGAAAAAATCAACAAAACCAAGAGTTGGTTCTTTGAGAAAATCAACAAGAACGATAAACCCCTAGCCAGACTAACTAGAGGGCAAAGAGAGAGTATCCAAATTAACAAAATCAGAAAGGAAAGTGGGGACATAACCACTGAAACTGAGGAAATTCAAGAAATCATCAGATCCTACTACAAAAACTTATACTCCAAAAAATTGGAAAATCTGGAGGAAATGGATGAATTCCTAGACAGATACAAGGTCCCAAAGTTAAACCAGGACCAAGTAAACCATCTAAATAATACTATAACACCTAAAGAAATAGAAGAAGTCATCAAAAGCCTCCCAACCAAAAAAAGCCCAGGTCCAGATGGGTTCAGTGCAGAATTTTATCAGACTTTTATTGAAGATATAACACCAATACTCGCCAAACTATTCCATAGATAGAATCAGATGGAATATTACCCAACTCATTTTTTGAGGCTACAATAACCCTTGTACCTAAACCACACAAAGACCCTACAAGGAAAGAGAACTTCAGACCAATCTCACTTATGAACATCAATGCAAAAATACTCAACAAAATCCTTGCAAACCGAATCAAAGAACACATCAAAACGATCATTCATCATGACCAAGTAGGCTTCATCCCTGGGATGCAGGGATAGTTTAACATAAGGAAATCCATCAACGTAATCCACCATATAAACAAACTCAAAGACCAAAATCACATGGTCATCTCACTAGACGCTGAGAAAGCATTCGACAAAATCCAACACACCTTCATGTTAAAAGTCCTGGAAAGAACAGGAATCCAAGGCCCATACTTAAACATAATAAAAGCAATATACACCAAACCAACAGCCAATATCAAACTTAATGGTGAGAAACTTGAAGCAATCCCACTAAAATCAGGGACTCGACAAGGCTGCCGACTCTCCCTCTACCTATTCAACATAGTACTGGAACTCCTGGCAAGAGCAATTAGACAGCAAAAAAAGATCAAGGGGATACAAATTGGAAAGGAAGAGATAAAATATCTCTCTTCGCCGATGACATGATAGTGTACTTGAGTGACCCCAAAAATTCCATTAGAGAACTCCTACAGCTGATAAACAAGTTCAGCAAAGTGGCTGGATACAAAATTAACTCAAACAAATCAGTAGCCTTCCTGTACTCAAAGGACAAACATGTGGAGAAAGAAATTAGAGAAAACGTACCCTTCACAATAGTTACAAAAACTATGAAATACCTTGGTGTGACTCTAACTAAGCAAGTGAAGGACATGTATGACAAGAACTTCAAACCTCTAAAGAAAGAAATTGAGGAGGATCTCAGAAAATGGAAAGATCTCCCATGCTCATTAATTGGAAAAATCAACATCTTAAAAATGGCCATCCTACCAAAGCAATCTACAGATTCAATGCAATCCCCATCAAAATTCCAACCCAGTTCTTCATGGAATTGGAAAGATCGATGTGCAATTTCATATGGAATAACAAAAGACCTAGAATAGCTAAATCCATCCTCAACAACAAAAAAACATCTGTGGGAATCATTATCCCTGACCTCAAGCTATATTACAAGGCAATTGTGCTAAAAACTGCATGGTACTGGTACAGAAATAGGCATGTGGATCAATGGAATAGAATAGAAGATCCAGAAATGAGCCCTCATATATATGATCACTTGATTTTTGACAAAGGAGCAGTAAACATTCAATGGAAAAAGGACAGCCTATTCAACAAATGGTGCTGGTCCAACTGGCACGCAGCATGCAAAAGAATGAAAATAGACCCGTTCTTTTCTCTTTGTACAAAGCTCAAGTGTAAGTGGATCAAAGATCTCCACATTAAACCAGATACACTGGAACTATTAGATGAGAAAGTAGGGAAAACCTTAGAACACATTGGCACAGGAGAAAATTTCCTGAACAAAACACCAATGGCTCAAGCTCTAAGGTCAAAGATTAACAAATGGGACTTAATGAGATTGCAAAGTTTCTGTAAGGCTAAGGACATTGTCAAGAAAACAAAACGGCAACCATCAGAATGGGAAAAGATCTTTACCAACTCCACATCAGATAGAGGCCTAATATCCAAGGTATACAAAGAACTCAAAAAGCTAGACACCAGAGAATCAAACAACCCTATTAACAAATGGGATACAGAGCTAAACAAAACGTTCTCAATTAAGGAATATCAAATGGCTGAAAAACATCTGAGGAAGTGCTCAACATCCTTAGCCATCAGGGAAATGCAAATCAAAATAACCCTGAGATTCCACCTCACACCAGTCAGATTGGCCAAGATCCAAACTCAGATGACAGCAGATGCTGGCGAGGCTGTGGAGAAAGAGGAACACTTCTCCACTGTTGGTGGGGTTGCAAGCTAATACAACCACTCTGGAAATCTGTCTGGCGATACCTCAGAAAATTGGATATAGTACTACCTGAAGACCCAGCTATTCCACTTCTGGGCATATACCCCAGAGACACTTTAACACACAACAAAGATATATGCACCACAATGTTCATAGCAGCTCTATTTATAATAGCCAGATGCTGGAAGGAACCCAGATGTCCTTCAGAAGATGAATGGATTCAAAAATTGTGGTACATATACACAATGGAATACTACTCAGCCACCAGAAACAATGACTTAACCAAATTCTTAAGAAAATGGCTGCATCTATTGAATACCATCCTGAGTGAGATAACCCAGTCACAAAAGAACAGACATAATATGCAGTCACTGATAGTGGGATGCTAACCCCAGAGGCTTGCACTCCCCCAGAAACAACTCACAGACTGTATGAAGTCCAAGAAATAAAGAAAACAAAAAAAATATACATATATTTACAAAACAAGATGACTTTGACTATTTCCATGTTGCGTTTTGTTTTGCATGTACTCTACGCTCAGTGTAACTATTAGGTTTTCAATGCATACTGTCAAGCCCTTGAAAAAAATCAAGTACTGAATAAAATATATATTCAAAAAAAAAAAGAAATAATAATTCTATACCAGAAAAAAACAAATAAGGGAGGAACACACACAAAAAACACATGCACATGCATACACATACATACACAAACACACCAAAAACAACAACATCATCAAAATAACAGTAATCAAAACTATTGGTCATTAATATTTGTCAAAATCCAACAGACCCAATTCCCTAACTAAAATCAGGCTGAAAGAATGGATGGTAAAAGAGGGTCTAGTATTGTGATGTACAGAAGTAACTAGCCTTATAGTAAAGAAACCCAGTACCTCAGAGTAATGGGCTGGGAAAAAAAATTTCCAATAAAACAGACCCAAGAACCAAGCTGAAGTAGTCATATAATGTCTAATAAAATAGAATTGCAATAAAAAGAAATCTAAAGAAATGATGAAGGACACCTCATACAAATCAAAAACCAATCCACTAAGATGATATTTCAAGACTGAACATCTATTTCCAAAAGTCAAGGGTACCAACATTAGTAAAAGGAATCTTAATAAAGCTTAGTCACATAATAAATCATATACTTTAACTGCTTCAACACACTATTCTTATCCATGCACAGGTTAATAAGACAGAAAGTAAAGTAAGAAACAATAAAAATAACTGGTGTCATGAAATGAAGAGACCAAACAGATATCTACAGAATATTTCACCTAAATACAAAAGAATCTCCCTTCATCTCCCCTAAGGAAACTTCTCCAAAATTGACCACATAGTGGTCACAAGAAAATCTCCACAGATATAAAACAATTGAAATCACTCCCTGTAACTTATCAGAACACTATGGATTAAAGTTGGACTTTTACAACAATCAAACCAACAGAAATTCTACCAACTCAAGGAAACTAAGCAAGTGTCACCTAAACCATCAGATCATCAGTGGGTCGGGGAAGACTTAAAGATAGTGAACCATGGATTGTCTTTTTTCTTTTTTTTGTTTTTTTTTTAAGTATTTCTGCTCAAAGTTTTATTATTTCAGCATTATTTTAACAAAATTATGCTGTTTCATTTTGATTTGTTTGTCATTTTTATTTGATTGTTTTGCTCTGTGTTGAATGATTTTTATTTTTATTTATTTTTTTGAACAATTTTATTTTAAAAAACAAAGACAAATGTACATACTTTAAGAATTTGTGCATAAAAGTATACGGTTTGAGAGTGTGCATTAAGGTCTTACTAGTTATAATGAGCATAAAGTACATGTAAAACAAGATGTAACCCGGAATTGGTCAAAGTTTTCTTGTTGTGTAAAGATTGAGAATAATGGTTTTTTTTTTCTTTCTTTCTTTCTTTTTTTTTTTTTTTTTTTTTTTTTTTGAACTTCACACACTCAGTGAATTGTTTCTGGGGTGTTCAGAGCTTTTTGGGGTTAGTATCCCATTATCAGTGACTGCATATTATGTCTGTTCTTTTGTGACTGGGTTATCTCACTCAGGATGATATTCCATTTTCCTTTTTATTAGCTTTTTTTAAAAAACTTTAATTGAATGATTTTTTTATGTCACTGATTCTAAATTACTTTCTTTTTTAACAACTTTATTTTACAAAACAAAGATAAATGTACAGATTTTAAGCATTTTTTGCATAAAATTATACAATACATTTTTGTCAGTACTTTTTTTTTTCAAGGTTTGATGGTGTGATAAAGATCTCACCAGTAACAATGAGCATAAAGTACATGTAAAACAAGATGCAACCTGGAAATAGTCAAAGTTTTCTTGGTGTGTAAAGATTTTTTTTTTTTTTTAACAATGAGCAGACAGTACATGTAATACAGGGTACAACCCAGAATTTGTCAATGTGTTCTTGGTGGATAAGAATTGAGCATGACTATTTTTGTTTTGTTTTGTTTTGTTTTCTTTATTTCTTGGACTTCATACAGTCTGTGAGTTGTTTCTGCGGCAGTACGAGCCTCTTGGGTTAGCATCCCACTATCAGTGACTGCATATTATGTCTGTTCTTTTGTGACTGGGTTATCTCACTCAGGATGATATGGATTTTCTAAAATTCAATTAAAACAAAGGTACAGCATAACCAAATTTATGTGCACAAGGAAAGTATCATTAAAAGGAAAGTCCATAGCCCTGAGTGCCTTTGTAAAGAAACTGGAGAAATCTCATACTAGCAAATTAATACCACATCTGAAAGAACTAGAGCATAAAAAAGGAAATACGTTGAAGAATAGCAACGGCAACAACCTAGTCAAACTCAGGCATGAAATCAATCAATTAGAAACAATGAGAACAATTAAAAGAACAAACTCAGGCTTGCATGTGGACCAAACACTCAAGCCATTTCCCACCCAGAACAGATGAGATGCAGAGACACAGGCCTGGTAAGACTATGCTGTGAGTAGCCGGGGCGCAGAGAGGGCTAGGTGGAGCACGCAAAAGGTGCGGGCCTCCAGTTAGTTCATGGGAGCAGGAACTCTGCCATACAGACTCGGTATCTGCTTGGAATGCCTTTGTGTGTGTAGCAAACGCTCAAGCCATTTGTCACCTGGAACAGCAGAGATCCATGGACACAGGCCTTTGAGACTGCGCTGTGAGTAGCCAAAGCACAGAAAGGTTTAGGCTGAGCACAAGGAAAATGCGGCCTTCTGCTTGGTTCAGGAGAGCAGGAACTCTGCCATAGGGACTCATATCTGCCCGGAAAGCCATTGTGTGTGGAACAAACCCTCAGGCCATTTGCCACCAGGAAAGAACAGGAATCCAAGGCCCATACTTAAACATATTAAAAGCAATATACAGCAAACCAACAGCCAACATCAAAGTTAACAGTAGGAAACTTAAAGCAATCTCACTAATATCAGGGACTCTACAAGGCTGACCACTCTCCCTCTACCTATTCAACATAGTACTGGAAGTCGTGACCAGACGAATTAGACAGCAAAAGGAAATCAAAGGGATACAAATCGGAAAGTAAGAAGTAAAAAGATCACTACTTGCAGATAATATGATAGCGTATGCAAGTTACCCCAAAAATTCCACCAGAGAATTTCTACAGCTTATAAAGAAGTTCAGCAAATTCATGGGATATAAAATTAACTCAAACAAATCAGTAGCCTTTCTCTACTCAAGGACAAACATGCTGAGAAAGAAATTAGGAAAAAGATACCCTTCACAATAGTCACAAATAATATGAAATACATTTCTGTGACTCTAACTAAGCAAGTTAAGAACCTTTATGACAAGGACTTCAAATCTCTGAAGAAATAAATCAAGGAAGATCTCAGAAGATGAAAATATCTCCCATGCTCATGGGATCCATGAAGGATCAACATTGTAAAAATTGCCCTCTTACCAAAGGCAATCTACAGAATCAACCCCATCAAAATTCTCATCCAATTCTTCATAGAGTTGGAAAGAGCAATGTGAAATTTCATCTGGAAAAACAAAAAACCTAGAATAGGGATAATCCATCCTCAACAACAAGAAAACATCTGTGGGAATCATCATCCCAGACCTAAAGCTATATTATAAGGTAATTGTGTGAAAAACTGCATGGTACTGGTATAGAGATAGGCATGTGGATCAATGGAATAGAATAGAAGATCCAGAAATGAACCCTCACACATACGGTCACTTGATTTTTTAACAAAGTAGCTGTAAACTTTCAATGGAAAATGGACAGCCTCTTCAACAAATTGTGTTGGTTCAACTGGCACTCAGCATGCAGAAGAATGAAAATAGACCCTTTCTTATCTCCTTGTACAAAGCTCAAGTACAAGTGGATCAAAGATCTCCACATTAAACCAGGTACACAGAAAGTATTAGATGAGAAAGTAGGGAAAACCTTAGAACTCATAGGCACAGGGGAACATTTCCTGAACAAAACACCAATGGCTCATGCTCTAAGGTCAAAGATTGACAAATGGGACTTAATTAGATTACAAAGTTTCTGTAAGGCTAAGGACACTCTCAAGAAAACAAAATGGCAGCCAACAGAGTCGGAAAAGATCTTTACTAACCCCACATAAGAAAGAGGACTAATATCCAAGGTATACAAAGAACTCAAGAAGTTAGACACCAGAGAATCAAACAATCCTTTTCAAAAATGTGGTACAGAGCTAAACAAAAAGTTCTCAATTGAGAAATATAGAATGGCTGAGAAGCACAAGGAAGTGCTTGACATCATTAACCAACAGGGAAATGCAAATCAAAACATCCCACAGATTCTACTTCACCCTAGTCAGGATGGCTAAGATCAAAAACTTAAATGACAATAGATGCTAGTGAGTGTGCAGAGTAAGTAGAACACTCCTCCACTGTTGGTGGGGTTGTAAACTTGTACAACCACTCTGGAAATCAGCCTGGCAGTTTCTCAGAAAACTGGACATAGTACTACCTGAAGACCCAGTTATTCCACTTCTAGGCATTTACCCCAGAGACGCTCCAACATACAACAGATCACATGCACTACAATGTTCATAGCAGCCCTATTTATAATAGCCAGAAGCTGGAAAGAACCCAGATGCCTTCAGTAGATGAATGGATACAAACATTGTGGTATATTTACACAATGGAGTACTACTCAGTTATCAAAAACAATGACTTTATGAAATTCCTAAGAATATAGACGTATCTAGAGAATATCATCCTGAGTTAGGTAACCCAGTCACAATAGAACAGACATAATATGCAGTCACTGATAATTGGATACTAACCCCAGAAAGCTCTGAATTCCCCAGAAAGATCTCATAGGCTTTGTAAAGCTCAATAAAAGCATCCGTTTTTCTTAGGAAAAAATAAATAAATGTATAACACCCTCTCAGACTGTGGTACACCTGGACCTCAAATCATTAATAATCAAAGAACTAAGATAATAGCCTTGTGGCAATTTTTGGTATTCAAAGACCATTATGCATAATATTTATTTTATTCTACATAAGTGCTATTATATGCCCATCATTAATATACATGAATTTACATATTCATTACACTTATGTAATGCTAAAATTAAGCAAGAAATCTCTATCAGTAGTCATCAGTATTTTCATAATACAAATAGTTGTAAAATTGAAATCTCACTCTATAGATTTAGTACACATTAAGATCACTGTTCCTTTCGAAACATGATTTGTGTGTTAGAAAAATAAGAGGAAAGGTTTTTAGAGCAAATGTACTATTAATATGTAAGCCATTAGTGTTAAGATGTTTGTCTACTTCTAATAAATGTATTCCATTACCCTGGCTACCATTCCTCTATGTTTGTGTCTGTGGTGGTTATAAGTTTAACTTGTTCAAAAGCCAATGTCCTTGTGTTTCTTTCATTTTTTTCTACAAAGCAATGGACTGAGGCCCTCTCACAGGGTAGTACATCCAGTACAGGATGAAAATGGAGAACCACGAGCTAAATGGGCAGATGCCCTGCAGGATATTAGAAGCATCTATTTAGAGCAAGTATTCACAGTGGAACATTCGATACTAAATGTTACTCAAAATGTCTTCAGCAAGTCACAGAAAGTCCACTTGATACATACACATTGTGGCCTTCACAGCATAGTTCTTTGTAGAACTTTGAAATCTTTACATATTCGTTGCCCTCAGTAAGGATTCCTTTTCTCTTTATGCCCATCATGTACATTGCAATACGTGTGTGTGTGTGTGTGTGTGTGTGTGTGTGTGTGTGTGTGTGTGTGTGTGTTTGTGTGTGTGTGTGTGTGTGTGTGTGTGTGTGTTTGTGTGTATCCACTTTTCCTTTACTCCCTACTATCACCCAGGTTAATAACCCAGTAGGCATTCTGAGATTCCTTCATCCATGTTCATAATTCTTAACAGTTTTTTCCAAAGTACTTACTTCATGGGATTTATAGCACATTAATAAGTCTTTCAATACATAAGAAACTTTTTGCCTGTATGTAAATACATGATGAACCACTTAGGTACTATTCTTCTCCCCCACCACTGTTTTTTAAATCTTTAATAGGTATCAAACAATTAAATTGAAAATTAAATTCTAGAAACAGAATCACAGAATTGATCAATGGGCAGAAGGGGTTGTTGGTAAATACAACAGGATAAAGGGAAACATAAAACTTCCAGTGACTCCAAACATATGTGAAGTACTATCCTTTCTCATATACAAAGCAGTATATGAACAAGTCTTTTTCTTGAAACAGAAGTGACCTGGAATATTTCATTGCATAGGAAGACGTTGGCATAAACTCAGACAAAAGGCACACATAAATAAATATGCACCAGTTACTCTTTCATCCATTTGCAATGTGCACTAGTGCTTACATGTCCTTGAAGAACAGCCCATGTTCATAATGAGAAGAGCCTTCATTGTTTATGCATTGCCTTTTTATATGAGAATAAAGTGGATGGAAAATAATATGTAATGCACAAACAATAAAGATAATAACAAAATCATAGAAAATAATGAGGAAAGAAACATGTAACATACCAACAATGCTGAGGAAACTCCCCTCACTCTTCTGCCCCAGGTCGTGTGTGTGAGAATAAAATAAAGGGTGTTTCTGAGTGTCTATGAATTTCATTTTTGCCTGCTAATTCACTATGAGTTTAACAATATACAGAAGCTGAAATAAGTGCCTATTGTGCATAGAAAAGATGTAAATAGTTACTAAACTACATATTAAATATTAATTGTTTTTATAATTAAATAAAAGTGTTAAAACACGACAAAAAGCACTGTACTTTTGCAAACAGACACAGAGGCAGTTTAAGGAACAGAATGAAATCTCACCAAATGTCATGGGAATATTGTTGAGAGAATTGCAAGACAGATAATATTAGCAGAGTGATGACTAGCATTTCATACATTCTTCTGGGAGTATTTTTACTCACCATTCCCCTGAGAAGCCACTGAACACAGTATATGAAATAACCAACAATTTATACAACAGCCATAAAATCAGTATAAAATTTGACATTCAAGATGAGTGTGTTCACTTTGGTAATATGTGTTTATATGCTAGAGATCAAAGGAGTATTTTAACATTGGCACACTATGATTCCATTGTAAAACGTTTTCTTAAAAGCACTGTTGGTTGTGTAAGCACACATTTGCCTTTCTACATCCTTTCTTATCCCAAACCACTTTATTTTAATAAAAGAAATCTATATCATGGGCAGAAGAAATACAAACAGCAAAATGTGTTGATACTAAAGCCCAGATTTAAGAGATGAAGAAAATAAAAGACAGTGAAAATTCTCTTATTACTAAGGATTCTAGAATCCAGACGTAATGTACATCAAAGGCCAAGAATAGAAAGAACATTAGTGACCAAATTCACTGCAAAGGATTCAAAGAAAGATTTTATTGGATGGCACCTAACAGTCATAGGGTAATCAGAAGGCTCTGTTTGATTTTCCAATTTGTCTAAGTCAGCAAGCTCACGAACGTCCTTGATTTAATATTTTATAATTGCAAACATATTAAAATGGATTTGTATGTCATCTTTGGAAATGTTCATGAAATGTGTTGAAGTGGTAAAGACAGGCTAGAAAACAGAGCATAGTATTTAACATTCCTGTGACAATTAATATCTTAAAAGAATAAAAATAAGTGTATTCTTTTCTTACATTCAAGTACTATAGTTGGTTTATATGCATTAGTAAATGCATTTTAAATACTTTAGAAACAAAAACAGCCTGATTAAAATGTTCAGCAAGTTTAAGTAACAACTTAGAGTGAAGAAATTTAAGTAAACTAACCAAAACTGTAATACAGTTGTCTAGAAAGTCAATGTTCAAATATGCTTATGTTTAAACCACCAATTAAATGTTACAATGGTAATAAGAGTTAATATAAATCACCATCAGAACAAAGTAAAATGTATTTGAAATCAAGGTTATAATTAGAAAATAGTATATATTCTAAGATGATACATAACTACAATGCACGTACTTTCTAATATGCAAACCTTAAAGAAAAAGAGATTCTTTCCCATTGACATAAACACATTCATTTAAATTTTAATTTACTTCCATCTGTGGATGGGACTGAATTCCCAGAAGCGAGTAAGAATTAAAACAATTACAAATGTTAAGTATTTCACATAGTTGCTAAAATTTAGAATTAATGAATGTAGAGCTATAATGAAAATTGTGGTTTGTTTAAATATTGAAGGAAAATAAATTCAAAATATTAAATCCAATTTTAAATACTAAAATATTTCTTTTTTGTGTCATCTAAAATGGCTTACACATGTACCAGGCTGTTAATTTTATTGAGCGTGTATTATTTTACATATTTAAAATGATTGTTTCCTTTAAAAAGCATTTTAAAATATGCGAACATCTCAGTTAGGAGGCATTTTGAAGTACCTCTATCATATAAACAAAATGCTCTGCTATTTGCAGGATCAAATATTTTGGCATGACCTCAAGTGGTAGAATGTAAGGAATTTGGCTTTTTGTTTGTTTTGTTTTTGTTTGTTTAATGAAAGCAAACAGTCTCTGAGGAGTCCATTCAGGGTTTGCTTAAGCATTTTTTTTTTCTTCAAAATGCATGCTACACAAATCAAATCTCTCTCATGTTTTCACCATTCCAAGAAGGGCTAGTGGAGGAGTGACCTACATCAGCGTCTCAGCTTTATCCCCATGGTTGTTATAAGCTACACTCATAAGGAAAGCGACACTGGAAAGACTCAGGGCCCTCAGGAATGGAGTTTGTTCGTTTCCATTGAAGCTTCCCTTTAGACTCATCACCTAAGCTCTGACTTTGTCTGAATCTGTGCAATTAGTGAGTAAAAAAAGAGAATCTATCATAATGTTTCCAGTTCAACGAGTAAGTGTCATTTACTGCAAAAAAAGTCACTGTGACATGCCACTGCTTGACTTAAGACTCTGTCACATATGCTTCTTAAAAAACCAACAATGTAATTTGTTACATGTAAAGACTATGATCTCATATTTTTTACATTATTACATTTTTAACTGTGAATTTTAGCTTGGTAACACCTCTAGCACCATGGAAATATAAGCTTTTAGTAATGTAAACATGCTTTATAAAGCATGTAGATTAAATATTTCCAGGAACCTTAAGGTTGTTTTGATTTCCATTTCCTTGATTCAGGAGCCTGATATGGATACCTCCTCAGATGCTCTACCAGAGCCATACTGATACATTTGAGGATGCTTGTAGCTAACCATCGGACTGAGCACAGGAAACTGAATGAAGGAGCTAGAGAAAGGACTGAAGGAGCTGAAAGGGTCTGCAACCCCATGGAAAGAATAACATTATCAATCAACCAATCATTCCAGATACCACAGTGATTAAAACACCAACCAATGAGTACACATAGAGAGACTCATGTCCCCACTTGCATATGTAGTAGAGGATAGCTGTAGTGCTGTCTGGTATCCATGGGAGGAGAGGCCTTTGATCCAGTGAAGACTGATTTTCCCAGTGTAGTGGAATGCCAAGGTGCTGAGGTGGAGTGCGTGGTTGGGAGAGAGACCACCCTCATAGAAGCAAGGGGAGTGGGATGAAAAAGGAATAACATTCTAAATTTAAATACAGAGAATATCCAATAAAATGAAAAAAAATGCTTAAAAATATGTTTATGCATTGTGTATACATATATAAATTTGCACACATATACATACATATATACATACATACATATATAACATAAATTCAGAAATATTACTTTAAACAGATTCTACATTCTTTAAATTAAAATGAAGATTCAGAAGGACTTGACTAACACTATTCCAAAGAAGCAATTGACTAGCTGTGAATAGCAGGTTCCTTAATATTGACCCAGAGTTTCTACATCAGATACCACCCAGCATCATTTTCTTATAAACATTTTAGAAAATTCATATCTAAATACAAATAAGTTTCAGTGATCTATGAAGTTCTTAACTACAGTTCAAGGCACAGTATCAGACTAGAGATTTGGTAGAATTATTAAGAATACTTGTATTTCCCTAGGACCACTGTTCAGTTCCAGAGCCTTGTGGCATTCCCTATGTTTTCAATTCCAGGGATCCCCCACCTTTCTCTGACCTAAATTGGTACAGAGTATGTATGGAGTACACAAATAAACAAGCAACCATAGCACTTATACACATTAAATAGAACAAATCTTTAAAATACTTTAGAAGCACATGGAATTTATCATAGTATTCATTGGAATAAAATAAGCCAGCCTGTGATTTTTAACAGAATACTTGAGTCAACAGCCTTGACCTTACCTCATTCCTTTTAACGAATAAGAAATATACACCTTAGGAATGTAGCATCAAGATATCTTCTCCCAAATTTGTGCACAGAAAAGGGCACTAGTGTGTTTCTGATAGAGCTGCATCTAATATTCAGTGCCTGGACCATATACAATTTAAATTGTAGCAAGGGGACGTAAGCTGTGTGCACAGGAATGAGAAGACAGGCTGTGCTCTGTGTTCCTGCTCATATGTTGTCTCAGCTGTTTCTTGCTTTACAATTTCGGCTGAAGAATGTCCATTTATCACGTAATGCTAATCAGTTATCATTCTGCTCCACATTTTGTACAAAACAGTGCTGGGAAGTCTGTTCTGGATTTGATGGATAGCCAGAATGGGACTGCACATAACCAAAAAAGGCATAAATACTCACAGATGTCTGGTCATACAGATGAGTTAAAATCAAAGAAAATTAGAGACGGATAAGACAGACGTGATCAGAGGGAACATCAGGGAAGTGTTAACTTGCTTTTTTTTCTTCACCTTTCTCATCCAAATGGACTTTCTTCTCATTAAAATAAATATTCAAAAGCAGAAGGTCTTCATTTGTTTCTTTAAACTGGTATTCCTTTTTCTCCAAATGTAAACTTCCCATCATAAAGACAAAAAGCAGAAATTGTGTTTATTACCAAAGACACACAAAACGCTGTCCAAGTGGAAATCAGAGCATATGGTGCAAATTCCTCCACTCTTATGCTCTCCAGCATCCTTTTTCTACCCCTCAACCTTCTATTGTTCTGGCTCGAGGAATTTGTTTATATTTCCTTATTTATGACCCATCGAATGAAAGCCAATTTTTGCTGCACCATGGTAATTGGCTAGCAGGAAGCAAGGCAAACATTTTACAGTTTATTTGTTCTATGATTTTGTGTAATTTTCCAGGTACCATCTAATTACTATGTCTCCTATATATGATCTTCTTGCTGCTTGAAATTAACTGTGTTACATTCAGTTTCACATATGCTAGTCTTTTGTTTGTGGGTGTCAGTACTGTGTTCTCATGCTGAAGACCAGACATTACATTCCTGCTCACCCACAGAAATCACTGCATACTGAATAGACACATCCACATCTGAATACCTTATATTTCTTCATGAAGATGCTCAAGTGATTATTGATATTTTCTTTTGTAATCTATCAACATATATAAACGTAGGACTACTAAATATCTTTTTATCTTCCAAGTAACTTCCTTCTCACTTTGTATGTCTCAAAATCCAAACTAGATATAGTATTTAATTGTAAGTAAGATATCTTTAAAGTGCAGATATTTGCTTAACCACAGTTAGAAATAATAAATCTTTGAGTCCTACGGTGATAGAATGAACCAGTACTTAGCATTAGGAAGTCTTTGCAGATATGAGGCCTATCCAATTGGTTTTTAAAGGCAGTATGGTTACTTTCACAGATTTGAGGAACTAAATGATGGTTATTTCATAGAAGGCCCAAAATAATTATTCACTTCAAACTGTCATCTGAGGTCAGTTTCCAGCACAGATTTTAGAATATGATTCTCTGCGTATTTATTTGATCTGATATATATTTGTAATTGCTAGATAAAAACTGACTTAAGCATATAAATCTAACATATGTATCTTTTTTCCAAGATAGAGAAGCAAGTGCTGTCTTACCACTAAGTATATAATAAATAGTACCATTTCACAGATCTGAAAAATTATTCTTGCTTACTTAACCACAAAATGTCATTTTTTTTCCTAAAGTAGAACCAACTATTCCATGATTTATCAGAACTTTCACATGACTATGCTCATGGAGACCACCCTCTCTTCAAAAATGAATATTAAAAATAAATTAAGAGAACATTGGGATTTTTAAATGATATTTCCATTTATAATATTTTTTCTGGTCAGTAACAAGTGAAAATATCATATGCCAGGAGATAAATATACAAATGTAAAACCAGCTATAAATTATAATATTGAAACTCACTTTCCTAAGTTTGTAAATAATAATTAAATAAGTTATTTGCATTTTGGTTTAAGACAAAGTTTCTTGGATCTATTTTTATAAGCTAACTTATTCAGCACATAACTTTTTAATAATTCCTATATGTAAAGCCTTTGTGAACATGAAAGTCTGTTTCTAAAACACCAGAACTCTAAAGCCACAGAAATTAATTTTAGCATGATTAAAAATGTAGACAACATGCTTCCCTGTCTTCCACTCAACTATGAATGGGTTTGTGTTAAGCTGTAATATAAATTCAAGATAAATATTAACTCAATAATCCTGGACATATCTCCAAGAAGAACTAGCAACATCTATATTTGTGCAAAAAAATTACTAAATACATCTACCACAAAACTGAAGGAGAAACATATAAGTCTCATGTTATAATGCAAAATTCTTTTGTTTTAACAAACACATTAAGTATGTTAATAGCCATATTTATGGTATATATCATAAATACTCAAGGAATACTCACAGTGTGGCAGGTTTCTGTCATAGCTGTATTAATAAAATGGGATTCGAAGAAAATGTCAGAATAATGAAGACAAGAAACTAAAAATTTCATTTCTTCTCTACTACAAGGAAATGAAAGAGTCTCTGCTATGTTTTCTGGAAACATAGAAGGTGGAATGTGCTCCTTTATTACTAGCAGTTCAAACTCAGGTCCAAGAAAGGAAGATCAATAACATCAGACTTTCCTATCCTCAAGTGTCGAAATGCAACCCAGTAGCATTCTGATGGGCAATTAAAAGTGCAACATTTAAAAGTGCAACATTTAATTATATTACTCCTTCAATTCTTCTCATCTAGACAGCAGACACAGTGGGCAACTGGTCTGTCATAAAAGCCAGTAACCAGTGATCCGTGTTCTGACCCTTGTATTTCTTCTGTTTTCCACCTTGCAAACAGAAAAAAAAAAAAAAAACACTAAATAGCATACATCTTTTATAATAGCTGCTTTACATTCTCAAGAGTAATGGAAACAAAGAGGAAATGGCAGCCAACAGCCTCATTGATGTTTGGAAACACAGAAGCAATCTTAAGAAAATGATAAAGATTTTAGAAGCAAAAGAGCAAGATATAAACACTGATGGTTCCTAAAAGAGAAAATCAAGTCAATAAGCAGCTTGGGAAGCTGTTTATATTGTTTTGTGCTGTTTTGCTTCATTTTCTTCGTTTTCCTTAGTGACTGGCCAACCAATTGTTATGTTATTGCTTGCTGAAGACCACCTCATGAGTGGATACATTTCTTTGGACAGAAATTTATTTGAACAAAAGGAAAAGCTGGAAAGTTCAGGGAAGAATTGTCCAGAGGATAGAGTCATGATACAAGGAGAGGAAATGTGGCTGTGTATAAATATGTCATTAAGGACAATGTACAGAGAAGACAGAATCTTCTACTAAGCCCACTGCAACCAATTTGGCAAATCTTGTTATGTGTTATCGATTGCACTCAAGGAACAGCATAAGCAAAGAGAAGGAAGGGAGACTTTTTCTCATTTTGTGTCACTTTATTTCACTTTTGTCATACGGGAGGGTTTGGGGAAATCTTATCACTCACTTTTTTTTGTGACAAAACCCAGAAGACAGGATCTGAAAAATGTATGATGACAACCAAATGCCAGAGCCTCACACACAAGGAAAGTTTTGCAAACCTCAAGTGTGCAACATTGTGTTGTTCGTGAAGAATGAGCGAAAGAAGGCATGTAAAATTCAATGGTAGATTACTCCTAAGACACTTTGCTGGGACTTTGGAGAAGGAATTGGGGTGTGCCTGGGAGAAATGAATGCCTCACTCTGGAAGCAACAGAGGTTGAAAGAGTCTTTACTGTTCTTCTGAAAAAGCTGTTAGAGGATCCTTATAGCTTGGAAGCTAAAACTCTGGAGGAAGGCATAGCCTTGTGAAGTAGTGCTTTTCATCTCTCAAGTCTCTGAAAGCACAAGTTTAAAATGTGAGCAGCAGCACTTGAAACCACAGAATCTGTTGAGTATAGTCTACTCCCATGTTCAGTGGGAGTACCAGGAAGAGAAAAATATATTCTCAGTAAGTAATGGGAAAGGAGGGTCTGGTGCATAGGGTAAAAACTGGGGACCCCAATCTGTTCTGTAAGAAAAGAAAAGCAGATACCAGAATGTGCACTTGTGGGATTTGTGATGTGCAGAAGTAAGATAAATAAATAAGAAAAGGAAATGGAAATGAAGCAGCATGGAGTGAGGAGAGGATGTGCACGGTTACTTTCTTACTGTCTGGTCCAAACTCTGGATACCTGAAAGGCATTCTGGAGGTTTGCACTAAAGTGGCAGCTCTTGGGAGAGGGAGCAGTCCTTGGCATCCCACAGCTGTGGGCACTAAGCTTGTGATGGTGATATCTGTTTGTAGCAGTTATCAGTATGAATGACTGGGGGTTTAATATTTTTGAAACTCAAATTGTCCAGTCAACAAGAACATTTAATTTTATGCTTTGATATCTCACTGAAGAGGTTAATACTGTTTGTGTAGCGTATTTTATTTATGGCTCTTTCTAAAATAGATAGGTAGTAAGACACTACTCCAAGAACAAACAAGAAAACAAATAAAAACTTTAAACATGACATATAGAAAATCTGGAGTGCCACAGATCAGCCCATAATGGTGGCTTCAATGACATAGAAATGAGTACAAAGCTATTGGTATAGAAACAGAAGGTAACATATCAGGTACAAGTTTAGGTGTAGCTAGAAGTATGTCTTAGTACTGGTATGGAGGCATTGAAATCCAGGACAATAGTTAAAGACTACTGGGTTGCTACTCTCCAAAATAAAGTTAATTTCTGATAGATCAGTATATCTCCAAGTAAAATCAAAAAGCTGAAAATAACAAGACCACAAGGGCATATCAAGTGCAACCCCCATCGATACACCATGGCCAAACACAGCGGCACAGCAGAATAGATAAAGATAATTGTGACTCCTGGTTTTAGAAATTAGTAGCTTAGAGTTACTTACTCTCTCTATATAAATACCTTTATTAACCTTATATTTAAAATGGAACCAGTTGGTATTCATCCAAAGTAACTTCTATGTAGAGTAAGTGAGAGAAAAAAAAAAACATCATAAACAAATACATAATAAGAGCTTAATTAATCCTGGGAAAGAATGACATTATTATCTCATGTTAGGTATACTATTCTTTTCCTGAATAATACCAGATTTTATGTTTTTGTGGCTCACAGTTTTCTTAAGGTTATAAAAGAGGAAGAGGAATAGGAGGAAGAGGAGAAGTGGGGGGAACAATAGGGGGAAAGAATAAAAAGAAAGAGAAAGGGAGAACAGATACCAAGAGGAGAAAAAGCCCCAGAGACAGCCTAGGATTAAATGGCCATTCATAATGCTATATGTGCGAAGATATCCTTTGATGTTCTTCTGTCGCAATGGTGTGCAGATAACTAAATGAATCCATATGTATGAATGACATCCTAGGGGTTGATGTGAGCAAACAATGCCTATGCAAGCATGTACGAGGTAGCACATGCCACTTATATCACTGTCACTGACTGATGAGACTTTTCACTTAAAAATGATTTAGCTTTCTCTGTGTCTTAATGTATTGTTGTGGCCTGCACACTCAGGATGCTTGCCTGCTTGCTAAAGTTGTGTCTTGAGTCGTGTCTGTTTAGGCTCTCAATGTCTGGGTATAAAGTAGAGTTCACACATCATCTACACAATACAAAGCTATGACTTCACTCTTTTTCTACAATATCATGCAGGAAAGAATCATAAAATTGCAAATCTATTAAATCTTCTTTTCCAAAATAAATAAACTGAATAATTGAGCAGTAAGAATTCCATGTCACAACCACTGTATACACATGGAGAGACACATGGCTCCAGCCACGTATGTAGCAGAAAAGGGTATGGTCTAGAATCAATATAAGGAGATGCCTTTGGTCCTGTGAAGCCTTGTTTTCCCAGTGTAGGGGGATGCCAGAGCGATGAGGTAGAAGTGGGTGATTGGAAATGGCAGCATCTTCATAGAAACAAGAAGAGGAAGGAGTGGAATGAGAAGGGGGAAGAGATAACATTTGAAATGTAAATACATAAAATATCCAATAAAAATACTTTTAAAAGAGAATTCCACATGAACAAAAGCACACACATTTGACAGAATTCCTGCTTAGGACATTTCTTATTTACAATGACTAATAATGCACCATGAAAATCTCACCCTTTAATAGTCACAATTCTGTGCAAAATTCATGAGCACTAAAAAAAAAAAAAATAAAATAAAAGCAACTTGCACTTCCCTCACTTACATTAGAGCAATCTAAAGTAGTTGCCCGGTGTACGTTTCTGTTAGTTTCCTCAACCTCTTCATCATGGCATGTTATCTCCTGCCATCTTCTTCTGCTTCTTCTCCTTCTTCTCCTCCTCCTCCCTCTTATTCTTCCCCTTCTTATTCCTCCTCTTTTTATTGTTTAGAAGATGCTATCTATTATAATTAGTATTGAATATATCTATACAACATAGACAAGTAAAACTAACAGTATCATTTACCAATTGATGATTTGCATGTAGTAGACATACAGAACTTCAACTCTAGTATGAATACCATGTACTCTATGCTGACAAGATTTCCCTAAAATGTATTAATCTTGCTTCTTCCTATATTTAAAGCTTGAATCTATACACTAAACTAGACTGAAACATCATAAGCATGATTTCCTATGCTGAACTTTAATATTAGTCCAATGAGCAATTATTAGTCAATAGAGTTCAAGCCTAACAAGTAGTTAACGCCTTGGGTTCAATTCCAAAGCAAATGTAACCACCATACCAACAATATGTCTTGTCTGAAGTAGTCTGTTTGTGTGACATCACCTTCCTTGCCAAGGTACCCCATATGGAAACAGTTTCAATTATAAAATAATTTTGTAAAGTCCAAAAATATAATTAAGTGAAGAACTTCACAAAAAGACAACCTCTCCTCCCCCACCAGCTTTCTTTCCTCACTTATACCGTTTCTATGCTATTCTGCCTCAAAGTGTTCCACATAGGAACGTGAGAGCAACACTAAATTATACTGTGTATGCACAAGTATGTATTATCCTTTCACGGCCCTTTGCTTCCACATTCTACACGTGGTCTTTCTAGAGAACCACCTTCCATTTCTGTAAAATTATACACATTTAGTTCTAGTTAATAACAACGAAAGGGCTGTGTAAGCATATGTGGATGGCACACGTGTGCCTTCTAGCACTGGGTATGCAAAGAAATAAATTTTTTTTCAAGGTCAGGAGGCCTACTGAAGCCCGTGGCTGCAGAGCATACAGTTAACATTTTCAATGACTGTGAGTAATGTTAGTAGACTTTGAATATCTTCTCAAATCAGCCTTAGAGACCTGCCTTGCGAAATATTCTTGTTGAAGAAACATGGAAAATCTAACCTGAAAATGTTTTTGGAATGGCAGAGATTTACAACTTATCACACTTCAATTTCCATGAAATAAAGAAAATGTCCCACTTAATTTCACTTAAAAGCCTTGAGTGGCATTGTTATATGAACAAAATGGGGCTCCGCTAATATTTTTTAGGGATTGTTTTGTTCAGCTTCCAACATGTAGGAAGACATCATTCTACCCTGCATCCGTCTAATTGGACATTTTCCACTGACAGTCAAAGTTTGTATGACTTGGCTAACCGCCAAATGTAAACGTTTGCAGAGTTCTAAGTGTCATGCTCAGAACTCTCCAACCTTGTGGTGTACTTATGAAGTAAAGCCTGGAGAAACGGATGTGGGCTTTGCAACCGCTCCTACAGTGCTCTGGAGATTCTGGCTGTAGCTAGAGTTGAGACATCTCAGGACTAGAAGCTATTTTCTACAAATGAACACACACACACACACACACACACACTCTCTCACACACACACACACACACACAAACACACACACACACACACACACACACACACACAGCTTGTATGGGGACATCAGAAGACATCTTGCAGGTGTTCGTTTGCTCTTTTCACCATGTGCCTTCTTGGATTGGTAACAACTGCCTTCTGGGCCATCTCAATATTCCAAGTAAGCATATTTCTGAGTCACAAAAATGTGTCCTCTGTACATGTATCCATTTTTATATATTCATATTCATGATTGGCAGAAGTTACAGATGATTACATACAAATATATCAAGTTTAATATAATATGTGTGCCATTAGGTAAGTACAGACTAAAATATTTAAATATATATGTCTTCATAAAAAGTTCTAGAAAAATATATTTAAAAAATCATTGTGTAGAAAATACATAGAATTTTGACTGAGGAACATATATCTTTCACATATACCTTACATTTTTATTTTAATCATATTTGTTTGATTTTAAATATTGTGACACTGATTTTCAACTTATTCCATCCAGATTGAATAATTTAGATTTAATTAAAATGTAGTTACACATTTTTTCTTTTCCATGTCCCAAGCCTTTCTATGTTCCTTCCTAGAGTTCATTCCATTCCATCCAACATCTCAATATGTCGGTGTTTCTCCCTTTGATAATTGACATACCCATACACATTGCTTCATGTTTTGGGGGGAATTGTATTATACGATTTCTGGGATGTTCATTTTGTATTGGATAAGCAAGAACAGAATTCATCTCTTGTTAAGACCAATTCTTCCTTTCCCTGAAGCCTATAAAATATTTTGGGGGAAGGAGGCTTGTTTGTGTGTTTGTTCAAGGTTGAATCTTTTTCCTCATCTTTTGTAAAATCCAACTTTGCCCATGCCTCTTCCAATACCACATCTCAAACTCATCACCACTTTTTCTGTATTTATTTTTGTATAAGCAACACACTGAGTCCAATTAATGTCACCCTTACATGTTTAGAGATGATGATTTAATATTATCGTCTCATCTATGAATGACAAAAACAAAAACAGTCATAGCACTGGCTCCCTTTCTGTCAACAGTCAGTAACTACTAGTCATTTAGTGATGGGGCCTGGTAAATTTTTTCATTGTCCATCTTAGTGAATTGACTAGTATGGTCTTCGCACTTCTAGTATAGGCAACCATATTTTTGAGAGCTTATGGGAGCAATATCCCTGCCTTTTGTAAACACAGGACACCTCATACCTATTATTATTAGTAGTAGTAGTGTTAGTATTATTAGTATTATTATTAAGTTGATATTTGATTATATTATTAATTATAATTATTATGCATTATTTCAGTTATCAATACTGTTCCATAGACTTCTATAATCTTTTCTACTGTTTTTTTTTTTCACGATATACCATGAGCCCTCCATTTACAGGTTGAATTACACATTTGACTTGGAGCTGGAAATTCTATGGCAGTTATTATTATTTGTAGATTCTTGTACTAACTACATACAGAGCTTCTTTAATAAAATTGGAGCTTTGTACTTATAATGATGAGCATTTAGGAGACTGTTTGAAACTATATTACTCTAGAAATATGTAAGTAGTAGGTTTGCCTCCAAGGCCTTTGACCTTCCCAACCAGGGTTCTTGGCTAGGTACAGAGAACCAAGAAAGTTTCTTCTAATTATGTGATCTGTGGGTTTGATTGGATAATTGTTGATTACCCAAAAGGCAAGTATTACTACTGCAGAATTGGGGATATCATTCCAGAAAGACAAATGTTGCATGTCCACTCCCAGGTTTAGAAGTATTTGTCTATTTATTTGTTTTTAAGCAATATAGGAATATTTTAAGTTTGAGTATATAACCCAGAGTAACTGTAGAAGCTAGGAAAATATAAAGGGAAAATTAGGGATGGATACAAGTAACTCTAGAGAAGATGGATAAAGGTAGAAAGGAAGGAATGATAAAGATACCAAAGGGGGAGAAAAGGGGCAATGCAGAGGAAGAAGAGTAGAGAAGGAAAATAACACAAGGTTTGTATGGAAAAGCAATAGAGAAACCTTTTATTTATATGCTTACTTATACACACACACAAGCACATAGAAATCTTTTATAAAGTACTTACACACAATACACATACACACATAAACAAGCTCACGGTACAGATATTATCTTATGAAAACGATCACAAGACAGGGAATACCTCTCTTTGAATTGTTGGTGAGAGATTTCAGGAGACCCTCAAAATTATGTAGGCCATACTGCTTGCCTTTGTTTGCCTACCAAACATGAAGGGAAGACCCTGTTGCTAAAAACTTCAGCGGCAGATCTTTGAGAAAGCAAGGTGGCACTACTCTGGTAGCCCTTTCCATAGAGGGCCCAGCTCTTTTAGTGTCTGAGTGAGCTGTACTCTGTGAGCTGCCAAAGGAGAAAAATTGTCAACAGTCCTACCCACATATAAGTAGGAAGACTATAGCTACAGTGTTATTTTAAGAGATTCCTTATTCTATAATTCTGTTCAAAATAAGTGATTACCCTTTCCTGATTGGAAAGAGAAGTCTTTAAATACTTCATACTATAGAAAAATGTTATATGCATAAATTAAATACATCACACATTCCCTCTTACTTCCTCTCAAAACAAAGAGGTTTCATGGCTATAAGCTCTCCAAAAGTTTTAGTTCTACATATGCCTATATGACTATATTTCTTTCAGGCAGAAGAAAAACAACATTAAGCTGTATTTAATTCAAGCCCAAGTTAGAAAAAAAAAAATTCAGAACAAACAGCACTGCATAATTTGCATAGTGCTCTTGAATAAGCAACAGGATGTCCAAGTATGATTAAGATGGGTTCCTAAATCACAAAATTACATCAGCTCCAGGAGTTATGGTTACTTTCATCAGAGAGGTGAAAGTTGCCGTCTCAGTCAGATTACTCTCAGCAATATGCCAGCCCTTGTTACCATATGTCCCACATTGTAAAATGTTCTTTTAGAGTTATGGATGCAGTTTTACGGTCAGGAAAATGACAGATTCCTCTCCCTTGCAGACATTAACTTTATTCCACTTTGTTTTAGCACTGTGTGCAGACAGTGAGAGTGATGTAGTAGGCCCCATTTTCTCAATGAATATAATTCAAGATGAGCCTCCTCTTACATTCCCACATGGCTTCTGTCTGACCTTATGAGTTGCAATGGGCTCTCAGCATCCTCTTTTCTCAGTGTCCTCTCATTTGAACCTTTCCCTTATTCTTTGTTTCTTTATTCACTAATCATGAAGTATTATGAATTCAGAAATTACAATTTTTTATTTTTATTGTTATGGCATAATAGTTAAACCAGATAGCTCACAAGAAAGTGATGCCACTTTAAACTGACAATTGAAACATTCAGTACTTATTATCTACATGTAGAATTATTTACATATAGAATACTTCAGACCCATGTTGAAATTCTTGAGCATGAATATATTTTAGAATTAACTTTCATTCAGTTTCATTGTCATTAACTTAAACTATAAGATTTCTCTTACCTTCATGTTAATGCTGAATCCAGATGTATTTTATTTATGGGTTTATGACTTTAGTCCTTTCTAATTTTTCACCCTCAAATAGAAAACTATAGCTCCCTTAAAGAATTTATTAACATCACAACTAGTACCAGAATTCCAATATCTCTTTACTATGTAGGCATGTTTTCTGTATTCAAAGGAGATTTTCTTCATTACTGTATTGCATGTCAATTGGCACATATATTTTTCTTAAATGATTGTTAGGCTATAATAGAAAATTCTATCTTTTGCTTGAAGAATTTTTATATATTAATTGGTCCTTTTACTCATCTAAAATCGTAAATCACTTAACATGATCGCAGAATTCTGTGCTTTAGAAAAGGTACTTTTAAAACTTTACAGTGGGTTAAAAAATGAAAGAAAACTTGCCTGTGAGAAGAATATTGAGCATTCATGAAATTTTACCTAGTTCAAAAGACTTACACATGGAATTCAGTTTATTTAATGTAAACTGATACCTGATATGTAAATTCAGGACTGCTTTAGGTAGGATACAGGAAGCTGTAAGTAATTTTTCTCTTTTTTTTCTTACAACTTTATTTAAAAAATAGAGATACATGTACAAAATTTTAAAAGCATTTTGGCATAAAAATATATGAATATTTTTGTCAGTAATTAATTCTTTTAGAGGTTTGATAGTATGAATTGAAATCTTACTAGTTACCATAAGCATAAAGTACATGTAAAACAGAATATAACATGGAAATAGTAAAAGTTTTCTTTGTGTGTATAGATTAAACATAATGACTTTTGAGTATCAAAAATTGCCACAAGGCTATAATTGTAGCTCTAGAATTATTAATGATATAATGACCAGGTGTACCACACTTTGAGAGGGTGCTATACACTTCGTTTTTTTTTCTAAGAAGGACTGAGGCTTTCACTTTTTGGCCTTTGTTTTTTGGTTTGTTTTGTGTTTTATATGGCCTGTGAGTTATTTCTGGGGTATTCAGAGCTTTCTGGGGCTATTATCCGATTATCAGTGACTGAATATTATGTCTGTTCTTTTGTGACTGGGTTACCTCACTCAGGATGACATTCTCTAGATACATCCATTTTCCTAGGAATTGTTTCTAATAGCTGAGTAGTACTTCAGTGTGTAAATATACCACAATTTCTGTATCCATTCATCTACTAAAGAACATCTGGTTTCTTTCCAGCTTCTGGCTATTATAAATAGGGCTGCTATGAACATTGTGGTACATGTGTCTTTGTTGTATGTTGGAGTATATGCCCAGAAGTGGAATACCTGGATCTTCAGGTAGGACTATGTGCAAATTTTCTGAGAAACTGCCAGACTGATATCCATAGTGGTTGTATCAGTTTACAACCCCATTAACAGTGGAGAAGTGTTCCTCTTTCTGTGCATCCTGGCCAGCATCTGCTGTCATCTGAGTTTTTGATCTTAGCCACTATGACTGGTGTGAGGTGGAATCTCAGGGTTGTTTTGATTTGCATTTCCCTGATGACTAGGGATGTCCAGCACTTCCTTAGATGCTTCTCAGTATTTCAATATTTCTCAACTGAGAATTTTTTATTTAGCTCTGTACCCTGACGCTGTTGCTCATATTCTAGATGAAAACAGAAAGCAAACAATGCAGAGCATTGCATCATGTTAGAAAAGAGACTTGAGACCAAAGTCACTGCTCAATCAACATACAATGGTACGTGGAACATACGTAAAGATAGAAGCCTTCACTGGTGTGAGATCATAAGCAAGAACCCTAAGTAAGTGACATTGAAAGTGAAATCCATTTAATAGGAGGAAAGAATATGCCAGGTTCTTTCAGATGAACAATCAGTAGTGTAAACAAATATAAGGAATCTTAGGCAGACTGGGCAGAGCTTTTGAACCAGCAACCAAAAAAAAAAAAAAAAAAAGAAACAGCATTAACTTGAAAAAAAAGGAGACAAAAAAATAAAGTTGAAATAAAACTCGGGAGAATAGACAAATATCTATTCCTTCTGAGCTCATAATTAAAGCGTGGGACGTTACTTATCCTTCATGTCATGATAGTAGAGATAAGTGATATAATTTGACTGATGATCATAAATATTCTTTCTGGTGAGTAAAAGATAGTGTACAGTGATTTACATACGAATGTCCCATTATTACAACAATCTCTATTATTAGAGATTCCACTGAGGAGCGAAGTTACATATAATTAAAAACAGAAGACAAAGAAAAATCCATTTGCAGTACTATTCTACCATATTTACATCCTTAGTCCTGGACTTTGTCAATCTCTATTCTGGAAGAATGCCATTTACCACCAACTTCCAAATGACAAACTCACTCTCATTGGTTTTTGTATCAATTGTTGTTTGTGCACATAAAAACAGGATGAAGGATTAGTGCTGTATTAGTTGTATTTCAAAATTGTAATTTTTCCCCTTCTCTGAGATAAATGTATTCCTTTTTATTTTACTATGGAATCATTTAAATGACAAACAAGTTATTGCCTCTAGGTGCTATGGAGTATACCCAGAGTAACCTACTCACCAAAGCTTTCGGCTGGGAATTTGGTATGTTTCAGAACTGATGAAGTTCGAGTGTGGTTTTCTCTTGTCTTTTTCTACATTGGATATTTTACATACAAAAGGTCATCACATTTATTGTTTGTTAACATAATGAAGTTACCATTCTGTGATATAAAAAATGATATATTCTTGGAGAAGACAGTGGCATTGATGAAACGTGATAATTTAACTACACTTTTAAATACTAAATCATTGCTTCAGAGTTTTGAAAGAAAAAAAAAGAGTTGCTTATATGTAAAATAACCTACTTAACTGCTCTTCTTATATCATTGCCTTAAAGTAGATTGATTAATCAACCTCTTGATATTAATGCTAGTGTGACACTATCAAATTTCATTCAAATGTTCCTCTGTCATTTGGCAAGAGGGAGAAAACAATTGAGACTCTGCAAATAAGAAAATCAAGAGCCTCCCAGCCACTTCCAGTGATGACAGAGGTGGTATGCACTTTATATCCCTGGGAGATCAGATGCTGAATGATAGATTTGGGAACGGTGTCAAGGCGATGATGAAGAGTCTTTGAAGTAATGTAAAATGTGACTGTGTTTTGTAAATTCCTATTACATCCAGGAGACTAAGGAGAGATCTGTTACATTACATTGCAAGATTTCTCCTCTTTCTCCAGCTAAGAATAACCTACACCTAAAACTAAGCAAAATTTTTACCTTGCATAATAGGTACCAAGTACCATCATCAGTTTACATTGCTCAGGTGACACTCAGAAACTGCCTTTTCTCTTCCAGCCCAGCTATAGTGTTGTCAGACTAGAAGAGACTTGCTCAGCCCACAATCAACATTCTCCACAGATCTAAAGATAATCACTCAGTACCTAAAACCTGCTTTCCCAGATGATGAAGCTTTCCTTTGCCTTGAGCCCTCTGAAAGAACTTCAATAAATAATGCAACTGATTGTTTTTTTATTCACTTGGCTTAACATGATATGCTGTTTTTTAAAACAATGCTAAAAATGAAGAAAAGGTACAGCAATATTGTGGCTTTATTAATATCTTTTATTTAGTCATGTTTCTAGGACATGTCTAGGATTTGATTCTGTTGGTAATATATTTTAGGAATAAGAGAAAATGAGGCAAAGTGTTGTCTTTTTCTTCTTATCTTTTTAATAATAATAGAATTATTATAAAATTCTATAGTAACTGAGTTGGTAAAAGGATGGTGACTAAAATTGGTCTTGATTATAGTGATAAGAATAAGTGTCATAATGACAGAAAGTTTTTGAAATAATCATTCAATGTCTATTTAACTGAAAACCTTTGTCACTATTGAAAATAAACGTCAGATAATTGTAAACGGGCTTATACAATATTTAAAAAAAACAGGAAGCCCAACCCTCATTTTCTCATGTATATTATGTGATAGAAAATATACAAGTGTAGTTTTATAACACTAACTTTGAAGATGGATACTATGTTGCCATTTGAAAAATGATTAAGTCCAACATTAGTTAACATTAAATGAAGAAAATTTAAGGACTGTATTGAATGAATTCTGAGTGCATAAGTTACTCTCTAGAATGTAGTTTGGCAGGAATACAACTCAGTATTTTGGAGTGGAAACATAGTCACAGGGGTGAAATTAGCACGCACAGTTTCTGGCTCGTGATCAATAAAACTTTTATCCCAATAAATCAAAAAATAATATATAGTGTTAAAAGGGACAAGAGAATCCCCAAAAGAGATGTGGTCCAAAAACTCATTCCATGTCCAAAGGCTCATCATTCTTATGGTGTTTAATGACATTTCCCTCTTTGAAAACTCAGTGATGTTTTTCACCAAAATATTTGCACAGTGCTGTCCATAGCTTATGCTTACAGACTAAGATTTTTGTAGAAATATAATTACAATTTATTTCACGTATACTTCAGTTGATTCGTCATCTGATGATATTAATGAGAAAGAACAGAGCAAAGCTTCAGAGTTTCTTTAACCCATGAAGAATATTAGCATATATCGGTCTGCAGTCTGGAGAAATTCTGTTTCCAGTTTACCTTGCCCATGTAAATTCCTCATCATTAGTTTATTGAATCAGTACTCTTTATTGGTAAGTGCTGTTTTCAGACAGTGGAAAGTTCTGCTTCTGCAATTGCCTAAGTATGTTTTAAAGGAGAAGAAGCAAAGGAACTTCTAAAACCTGAAATCCTATTCTTCCCTGAGATCTGTTTACTCTGTGGTGAGTAAGAGCAAAAAGTGATTTTGCAATGTTTGCTGTGGTCACCAAAGAAATGGATTTGAAATAAAATAAAACAGCTGAAAGGCTCTTATTCTGATTACAATCTGGATCTGTTGCTCCCAAAACAAAAATCCTATACAGAGTCCTTAAAGAGCTCACAAATGGACCCCAAGAGGAAACAGAAACAGTGGAATAAATGCGTATTCTGCTAAAGGAAATGCATTGAAAACCAGGACTGTGAATGAAACTAAACTCAGAAGGAAACATAATAAAGAATTCATGGGTTGATTTCAGGGAATGCAAAAAAAAATAAATTTTATGTGAAGTTATAAATAGTACATATGAAAAACCTAGGCAAATGGAGAAAATGATCAAAGACAAAAAGACTCCATATGATATTAACCTTGCAGATATAGGCTGCTTGATTTAAAGCACACATGAAAATGATCCAGAAGTAACGGTAAAAACTGAAATGGGAAATACAAAGGGATCTGAGTTTGAGAAAGAAAGGTTTATAGATAAATAAAGGTGTGGTATGGTTAGGAAAGCCATTGTTGCCTCTTCAGAAATCTAAGAAAATTCAGGCTGGAACAGAGAGAAAAAATATGTGCTGTACAGTCCTGAAGCATGATAAATATTTTTCATAGTTAATGAAACATTTGGGGGGAAACGGGAAGTTAAGGGTAGCACACAAATATTGTAGAAAAAACTGTACTTGTGGGTTATTTTTAATGCATATTTTCTTTATTTACATTTCAAATGTTATCCCTTTTTTCAAATTCCAGAGGGCAAAGAAAAAAAAAATAGAACAAAAAACTATACTTAAGCCAACTGAATCTAGAATTGGAAAAGAACTACTATACTTACTATTTGATCCTTCCAATCCATGAGCATGGTAGATCTTTCCAAATTCGGAGATCTTTTTCAATTTTCTTCTTCAGAGACTTGAAGTTCTTGTCATACAGAAATTTCACTTGCTTGGTTAGGATTAAATCAAGGCATTTTATATTCTTTGTGATTATTGTAAAGGGTGTCAATTCTCTAATTTCTTTTCAGCCTGTTTGCCCTTCAAGTAAAAGAAGGCTATTAATTTGTTTGGGCTTATTTTATATACAGCCACTTTGTTAAAGGTGTTTATCTGCTATAAAAGTTCACTAGTGTAATTTTGGGGTCACTTAATTATAATAACATATCATCTGCAAATAGTAATATTTTGACTTCTTCCTTTCCAATTTGTATCCCTTTGACATCTATTTGCTGAACGATTGCTCTGGCTAGTAATTCCATTACTATATTAGTACTATATTGACTAGGTAAGGAGATAGAGAGAAAGAGTGGAAAAAGGACAGCCACTTCAACAAATGGTGCTGGTTCAACTGGTAGTCAGCATGCAGAAGACTGAAACACAATTGCTACTTATCTCCTTGGACAAAGCTCAAGTCTAGGTGGATCAAAGACCTTCACATAAAACCAGGTACACTGAAACTAATAGAAAAGAAAAAATACACAGAAGAGCTTAGAATACAAAGGCATAGGGGGAATTTTTCTGAATGGAACTCTGAACACTAATGCTCTAAGATCAAGAATCAACAAATGGGACCTCATGAAATTTGTGACCTCATAACATTGCAAAGTTTCTATAAGGCAAGGCACTCTGTGAAAAGGACAAATCAGCAACCAACATATTGGGACAAGATCTTGACCAATCCTACATCTGATACAAGGCTAGTATTCAATATATACAAATAATTCAAGAAGTTACTTTCTATAGAATCAAATAATCCTAATTTTATAATGGGTACAAAGCTAAACAAAGAATTCTCAACTAAAGAATACTGAATAGCTCATCAACACCTAAAGAAATGCTCAACATCCCTAGTCATCAGGGAAATGCAAATCAATACCACCCTGAGATTCCACCTCACACCAGTCAGAATGTCTAAGATCCAAAACTCAGGTGACAGCAGATGCTGGCTAGGAAATGGAGAAAGTGGAATACTTTTCTATTGTTGACTGGGTTGTAAACTGGTACAACTCTGAAAATCAGTCTGGAGGTTCCTCAAAAAATTGGACATAGAACTACCTGAGCTCCCAGCTACAGCACTGCTGGACATACTACCCAAAAGAAGCTCCAACATCTAACACAGACACATACACCAACCTGTTTACAGCAGCCTTACTTATAGTAGCCAGAAGCAGGAAAGAACCCAGATATACATCAATAGAGGAATGGATACAGAAACTGTGGTACATATACACAATGGAGTACTACTCAGCTATCAAAAACAATGACTTTATGAAATTCCTAGACAAATAGATTAAATTTGAATCTAGCATCCTGACTGTGGCAACCTAGTCACAAAAGAACAATCATGGTATGTACTCATTTATAAGTAATGAAAAAAAGCTTGGAATACCCAAGAAAGCATCCACAGAACTTATGAAGCTGAAAGAGAAGGAAGGTCAGAAAGTAGATGCCTCAGTCTTTCTTAGAAAGAAGAACAAGAATATTATGGGAGGAAATAAATGGACAAATAGAGGAGCAGTGATTGGAGAATAGATCATGCAGAGACTACTTCACCTGGGGATACACCCCATATGTGCTCAATAAACATAAGCACAATTGCTGATGCCAAGTCATGCTTACTGGCAAGAGCTTGATATAGATGCCTCCTCTGAAGCTCTGCCAGAGCCATACTGATACAGAGGAGAATGCTTGCAGCTAATCATTAAACTGAATAGGAGGACCCAAATGAAAGAGCTAGAGAAAGAACTGAAAAGCTGAAAAGGTTTGCTTTTCAATTCAAAGTTATCAATTAACCAAACCTACCACAGCTGCCAGGGACTAAAACACCAACTACTGAGTTCACATGGAGAGACCCATGGACCAAAGTACATATGCAGCAGAGGAGATCCTTTTCTGACATCAATGAGAGCACCGGACTTTGGTCCAGTGAAGGCTTGTTTTCCCAGTCTATGGGAACAGTAAGGTGCTGACGTGTGAGAGGGTGTTTGGGAGAAGGAGCACCTTCTTGGTGGCATTAAGAGGGGGAAGGCAGATGAAATTGTGGTAAAGGGATAACATCTGAAATGTAAATGCAGAGTATTTCAAATGAAAAATTTGTGGAAAATGAAAGGTACTAAAATGAAAGAAAAATAATGTTACCTAAATAAGCAAATTAAGAAAAACAAAATTTACAAAGAAAATATATCTTACAGGATTCATTGGCTTTTGGTTATCATTAAATTGCAATAATTTTGGTAGTATATGAATTAACATCAAACAGTAATATCCTCCTTATTTAAAATTACAAATAAAAAAGGATTAGTAAGAACATATTCCAAATGAACCATTCCTTTGAACTGTCCTAATCATATGATGACATTCTAAGCTTAACTTAGCAGTTATATCGTACTGAAACATTTTGGAAACATAAGCATCCTAACACTTGCAGAGATATTGTGAAGGCACACTTTCCCAAAGCCCTGGGTAACTGCTAGCTGCATATTATTTCTGCAACAACTAAACCACTTTTATAAATGATTGGAATGCTTTCTGCTCCTTAATGTTACCACTTATCCTCACTATAAATGAAGGTAAAGCTATTCAATATTTCTTGTCAATATGACAAAAATATAAGACATACTTGCTTATGTACATTATGTTTTCTTTCTGACATTTGCCTACAAGTGATTAGAAAGCTTTTGGACAATCAATACATACTAACAGTTATAAAATTTAAAGTATATGGCTTATTTGCTTGCTCTTCATTTTCTATCTTCATATCTCACAACTCTCTGTATCTATTGGTATAATATTTTTCTCATTTAATAAATTGACTGTTTCCACTATAGATATAGACTCATTTATGTAAATCAATGTGCCTCTATATATGAGTTTATCTTGTAACATCCTACATATTAGGAGCAAGAAAATGATAGATATTTAGAAGTTTACTTCTCATCACTGATTCTATTCAAAATATATAGCACAATGTTGATTTTTTGATTCAACAGTATATGCCATATATTACCTGTAAAGTAAATATTCCAGAATTGATAAACCAATAAAAAACAGCATAAATAATTCACTCTGTAGTATCTGGCCATGTAGCTCCTCAGCTATCTAATGTGACCTGACCATCAAATTAGGAGCCAACTTACATCTGAATTCTGGCACATTCAGTAATAAATACAATTTCAAAATGTTGCTTGGTTATCATTCGTAGATAGTCCTTACTTCACATCAGCTTTTTATTAGAAATATAATTCTTAGGAAGCTGCTGTAATGACTGGTATTTTACTTTGTTTTAAAAAAAATAAACTTTATTATGACTTCTATATTGTAGTTACTTGTGGACTGATTTAATTCCAAGTAAACAAGTTTTATTTACCACTGACATATTCTCAATTTCAAGATTGTTTGCATCAGGAATGAAAACTAGGGGACAGAGGATACCAGAGTCTTCTACCCTATTTGTTTTATAGACTGTGTTTAGCAGGTATTCTACAGGGAGCCAAACAATTATGGCCTCAGGATTCTTAAAGAAATCTCTGTGATATTTCAGAAATTTAAAAACAAAACAAACAACAGCAACAACAATAACAATAATGTAACAGCCCCCTCTCTACGCTTTATCTTCTTTGGCAGCCAGTCTCCTTTCCTTCATCCATCCTTGGTGTGTAATCTATTTCCCTTTCTTCCAGTGAGATTCAAGCTTTGTCCCTTGGATCCTCCTTGGTACTCAACTTATTTATGTCTGTGGGTTAGAACATGATTATCTTGTGCTTTATGTCTAATATGTACTTATAAGTTTCCTCACTTAGTATGAGCTTTTTTAGTTCTGTATATTTGAGTGCAAATTTCATGATTCTCTGCAACAGCTGAGAAATTCTCCATTGTGTTCAGTTTATACCTGGACAAAACTATTTGAGATTTTTTAAAGATCATTATTTGGTTGAAGGATGTCTAAGTTGTTTACAAATAAAACCTTAGTGAACATAGTTGAACATCCTTGTGGTAGGACAGATCATCCTTTGGGTATATGACCAAGAGGTTATAGCTACATCTTGAAGGAAATTGATTACCAGATTTCTGAGGAAACACCACACTGATTTCTAAAGTGTCTGTACAACTTTGCATTTCCACTAGCATTGGAGAAGTGTTCCCCTTGACTCTCATTCTCAACAGCATGGTGTTGTAAGTTCGACATCGTCCCAACATTCAAATGGCAAACATTGAGTGACCCAGTTTCCAGAAACTGGTCATAGTTAAACATGAACATGGTGTGAGTAATTAAATGCAGTCAAATATGGAAAAGTTAGCACAGAATAC